>NC_134778.1:80874124-80889124 GCF_046742065.1 Oratosquilla oratoria
CGAATTGTTCAAGAACCCCAGTAGGTCTCGAGCTCCATTCTTCCCCTCAGCTGAAGAAAACAAACTACGACCCAGCTTTAGAGAGTCTGAGTTTGAAGTCTTCCTGTCAACCCTGTCCTTGGCTCTCTCCCTATTAAATACCTATTCACCATTTATTCATCCTCTTCCTTCATCGCTATGGTTTCATTTTGTACACCAACTTTATCCTCTTTCTTTGGTGACAGACAGACCTTCCCGTTCCGTTCCCTTTCCCCTTCCCCTCGACCACAATCTCGCCCTGTCTTTTCCCTTGACGCTCATCTCCACACTGAAAACTTTCCTTCCTCCTAAAGTTGCCTGATTTCATTTGTCCTCACAGGCATTTCTCCTTTCAGACTCCAATCATTTTCGCATTTCTTATTCCCCCCTTATTTTCCGGACCTTCCTTCCTTCAGCTGTGCTGCGCCCGTCATTCTTTTCGCCTTGAAGCTCTTCTTCAAAATGTGTAAGAGACGCCTATCAAGACCATTATAGTGCAACGTGCGAACTGAAGAACACTGTGGGGGCATCTTGAGATATTAGAGGAACAAAAAGGCAGAGAGAGGTACCATGGGCACTACAAAGGCTATCAGAAGACATAATTGGTAACTGGAGGAGACTGGGTTGGGGGTGGGGGGCGGGGTGGGGGTGGGGGTTCTCCTCACCGCCAAAGGCAGAAGCTAATGACGATGCACACACCACAGGTGGAAATTCGAGGTAATGCAGGCCACCAAAGATGGGAACTCAAGATGACTTACAAATGGCGGAAAGTGATATATATATATATATATATATATATATATATATATATATATATATATATATATATATATATATATATATATATATATATATATATGTCTTTAAGATTCTAAAGGGAATTGACAACATCAAAAGTGACCAAATTTTCACACTGAATGAGAATCAGACAAGAAACAATTGTCTCAACTGTCCGGAAATAAATTCAATTTGGAAGTAGGTAGAAACAACTTTGCCAACCGTGTAGTTAATGAATGGATTAAACTTCCTGCACAGGTAGGGCAATGTAGTTCAGTTCGAAGCTTTGAGAATCATTTAGATAAACACCTAAGCAAGATGCTGTAATGATTATAATTTATTTTATATGATTTGTTTTTGTTTTGTTATCATTTGTCTGTTTGATTTTCATTTATTATTAGTTATATGTCAATTTATTATTACTTACTATTTACCTGTTTGTTTATTACTTAACTATACCTATGTATTTATTTATGTATTTTATTTGTCATTTACATTATTATAGTTTTTATTTATTATTTCATTACTATTATGATTTTTTTCGCATCCGACCTAGATATGGACCAACAGGTCTCCTGTCGGCATGCTCCGCCTTTGTAATCCATTACATATATATACACACACACACACACACACACACATATATATATATATACATTATATATATACATACATATATATTACATATATATATATATATATATATATATATATATATATATATGTCAGTTGAACATTCTATTACCCTGATATTAATCAGTACCATGTCCCAATGATTCCGACAACTGGAAGCTTAACTAATCATAGTCACACATGATATTCTAGTGCTAATTACGACAAAACCAAAGATTATCTTTCTACCACAATATGCTCCTTGTACAGGGTTCTCGACCTACCTAAATCTTCTTAGTTACATGAAATCTCTTGTCCTTAGATGGAATAACGTCTATAAAAATACCACTGTGCTGAAGGCGTTAAAGAAGACATCATATCCTCTTGATCTATAAGAATCACCAATTTCCCACGACTATCAGTTCAAGTGACCATTCTCAAGCCTTGGTCAAAAAGTCTGCCTCGTCTATACTGAGCACTACACTCACTGAACACATCAAGTGCAATACTCCCAACAATACTTTACCTTCCAACTGTACAAGTCTTCCAGCCTCCTCTTATTGTTGTTTCCTTACTGTACACAACACTCCACTCCATCTCTTCACTCTTAATTACTTCCCTCTCTTTCTCTTTCTCTCTTTCTCTCTTCCTTCCTCTTTCCCTCCCCACCTCTCCCCCACCTCCACTCGCTCCCTCCAGGCAAGGCAGTGCGGTGAAACGCGGTGGCAATCACGATAATGTGACCCCACCTAGCCGTTTAATTATGATCCTTATGCGGCAATCCCTTAGAGGTGATTTTAGCGCCTTCTTTGCTTCGCACCAGCTTTATCAACCGAGTTGCTCTGGATACACGGGGGTAGTGTATTAGCTGACAGCTTCGGTACATCATTATCACGGTAATGATGATAATAATGATAATGATGATGGTTACGTTGGTGATGGTGTTAGTTTTTGGTGGTGGTGATGGTAATGGTGACAATGGTAATGCTGCTGGTGGTGTTCGTAATAATGGTAATAGGGTAATGGTAATGGTAATGACAAGGAATGTATACGTTGTGGAAACTTGGTTAGGCCTACTGCTGGTTCTCGCAGTGATTGTGGTGGTGATAATGGCGGTGTTGGAGGTAGTGGTGGCTATCCTGATGCTTCTAGCAGTGGGTGTGGTGGCTAATAAACCGGTAAGCCCAAAAAGGTGATTAGGACTGAGATAATATTGGTTATGCAAGAAGTGGTGCAAGCGACTACGCTATGAAGACGACAGCAGTAGTGGTGGTGTTTGTTTGGTAAAAGAGAACATAAGAATGAAGGAGACTGCAAGAGACCATAAGGCCTACACTAGGCAGTTCCATGTCCATTACCACCTATCATCCCCGTCCATAAAGTTATCTAACCTTCTCTTAAAACAACCAATATTTTCAGCGCTCACTACATGGTTACTAAGTCTATTCCATTCGTTAATCACTCTATTAGTATACTAGTTCTTGCCTATTTCCTGCTTCTTATATCTAAATCTTCTTGGTAATGACGACTAAGATGCCTCTTAAGAAAATAACAACTATTGTCTGGAGTTTCACTGACTGGAAACCAACAACGTCGCATAAGATAGCAATGGTCCTCGTGCATTCCGATTGATATCAATGGAAGCCGAGGTAGTCAAATCAGATTTATGATAATTACAGATAATTCTCTCTCTCTTAGTAAATTATAAAGCCCAATTTCTAATGCTAGGAAGGAAAAGACATATTTCTAAAATACACCAGAATAATAAGAATTCCTTCTGGTATTTGGTATCTTCCAGATTTGGGAACTTGACATTCCATAAACTGGAGACTCCAAATTTTCAAGATTTCCAAAAGGGGAAAACTATCTGAAGCCGAGCAACTTATGGAGGTTTACTGACAGACGAACATTTACACGTGATTGAAAAAAAGAGAAAGAGAGAGAGAGAGAGAGAAGAGAAAGAGAGCGAGAGATCAAAAGAGGTTCTGATGGTTTGAGGCCTGGGGAGAACAAAGTTGCCTTTCCGAGGGGAGCTTCTCATTTACATAAACATGAGAGCCCAGTGACGCTTTACCTTTTCACTAATGTGGCACAATTTGTGCGTAAGTTTTACATACACCTGGCACCAGAAAATATGAAAATCATATATATGCATGTGCTCATGAACACACACACACAATACACGCACGCAAGCACAGGCACACACACACACACGCACACACACACAAGTGTATATATAAAGGATTACAAAGGCAGAGCATGCCGACAGGAGACCTTTTGGTCCATATCTAGGTCGGATGCGAAAAAAAATCATAACATAACAAATAAAAACTATAATAATGTAAATAACAAATAAAATACATAAATAAATGCATAGGTATAGTTAAATAATAAACAAACAGGTAAATAGTAAATAATAATAAATTGACATATAACTAATAATAAATGAAAATCAGACAGACAAATTATAACAAAACAAAAACAAATAATATAAAACAGATTATAATCATTATAGCATCTTGTTTAGGTGTTTATCTAAATGATTCTTAAAGCTTTGAATTGAACTACATTGTACTACCTGTGCAGGAAGTTTATTCCATTCATTAACTACACGGTTGGCAAAGTTGTTTCTACCCACTTCCAAATTGAATCTATTTCCGGACAGTTTGAGACCATTGTTTCTTGTCTGATTCTCATTCAATGTGAAAATTTGGTCACTTTTGATGTTGTCAATTCCCTTTAAAATCTTAAGGGGACCCCCCGCCCCCAGATTTAAGAAAAATTCGAGAAAAAAATTGTTTTATTGCATAAATACATACTAGGGATCTTGCTCTAGATGCTGGTAAAGTGTTTTTATCGTACCGCCATTTTTAAAGGGTTTAAAGGGCCTACCCTCCCTCCCCCCGGCAGCCACATGCTGCGCACGACCATTGTTTACATACGTTTTGACCATATTTTACTTAATTTTTTTTGCGTTTGATGCACTCATAAAGTTTTCTCTTACGTCCGGCATGCACGTGAGTATGTGGTGTGAGGAAGTTCAGCCTGCACGACTGGCAGTGGCCTGAGCCTTACAAAGTAAAGGACATGTACACGTTAGCTTGCCGCGTTCACTAATTTGCCGTGTGAAATTCGCATCTATTTTTCGGTGAAGAGATATTTGAAGATATTAGCCATCCCTAAGCTATCCAAACAAAAGGCACACTTGCAGAAGATAAGAACGTCTACATTAGCAACTCAAGGGGAGAAAGAAAGAACCCCAGCATCAACTTTGTTATCACCACCTCCGCCACCACCACTAGTACTCCCTCCACCAGCTCTCTTCCTGCCATCTACATCCACATCCTCAGCACCTGATCCTCTGTCCTCTACACCTATATCAGACACGTTGTCTCTACGCAAACAACTGTTTGCTAACAAGTGGCTACAAGGATGCCTCCTTGTTGCAACACCTTGGGTTTAGAGTCTCAAACCTCACAGTGATGTCCCTGATGCAGCAAGAGCCTGTTCCAACACCAGAAAGGAAACCCAAGAAAAGAAAGAGAGCTGAATCCCAGCAATCAGACTACCTTGCTGGGTCATTCTAGACCAAGAACTCAAACTTTGCGACAAAGAGTGAGGTGGCGGCTTATGAGACCCTCACTTTGAGTGAATAATATCCTACACTGTAGGAGGGTGCAAAGTGCCCGAGTTACTTGAAAGATGCAAAATCATCATGAAAATACAATGGAACCTGTTTTCAATGGGTCTTAGGAGGTCCAATGTAAAATTTAGTCAAAGGAGAAAAAAAAACTTTAACGCTCGTTTCTGAAAAATGTAAGTTTTTGATACACAAAGTCTATCTCCTCCCTCAATTTTCAACCGATTTATATATATATATACGTCTTGCAATGTATGTATGAGGACTATATTCAATACACGCCATTTACTAATTCAGTTGCATCATTCTCTCTGAGGAAGTCTGTCGAAACGTTAGAGAATAGCTACGGCGGTAGGATTTTGTGCTTTGATTCTTGATTTCACCACATGGAATGACGACCTATGATATAAAATACACTGGAATGTCAGACAAACGAAAAAGAAGACTATCAGAGGATTTCTCGAGCTAAAACGAGGCAGAAATCTGCTGAAAGAAACAGATGTATCAATATTTGTTCAATTTCCTAACCAAATGTTTACTCTTGCATCTGAACAATGCACAAGCGAACCATAATTGGACAGAAGTCCGTGTTTTACACCGGAACGTTTGTCCCTTGAGGTCACACGAATGCAAAACAATGTGGGGCGGCGGTGGGAATCTGTCCTAGAATTTCCACATAAATTTCTGATCCAAACATCTGCTGAAGACGACTTTAGGGTAATCGACAATAGACCTAAGGTCCGGGTGTGGGCAGTCACACTGATTCCAATTAACTTGCTGATCATTCCCCTGGACATTTGACCTCATAAAGTGCGCTGCCCGTGTCATTTGATTACGTTTCTAGCCTATGAATGAAAATCAGTACATCTAATTTCGCTAAGAGGCCATTGGAGACTGGACCCCATCTTATTATGCACTGCATCGCTACTTTCATTATCATGCACATGATAAGACCCTTTTTCTGAGACACAAAAACACTTGACCCCTTCATTACACTATCTTCATCCCGGAGACTTATTTAACAGAGGCGGGGAAGCGACCCAAAACAGGCCAAAAAAAAGCGGCTTGCAACAACGGACAGGGTTTTGTTCCATTTGGGGTTTTTCACTTCCCACTATGTGGGGGTGGGATGGTGAGATAGTTTTGGCGAGTCTATTCTGTCTAAGTAGAACTTGATCACAAGATCTGAGTTCGATATCCAAACAACTACCCCAGGACGTCCATGCACACAGGGCAAAGGTGATGACCTCAGCGGCAGCGAAGCGTCTCCTGGATTAAGACTGAGGTCCTTTCTCTTTTCCTTTCATTTTAGAGGATTTCATTCTGAGCGGGTCCTCCGAATGAAAAGATTATTTCGACGATATTTCATAACCACTTAGCCGCGTTTGTTGACCTCTAGTCTTATCCCGATTAGTGATTTTATGAGCTAAATATATCTCAAGTAACCCTTTGATGATGGGTTTCAGTAATAAACTCCTTCTAGCTGCCATAAAACGATTTTATTCCACGAAATATTATTTAGAAAAAAGACAATGTACTCTATTAATTTTGTTCTGGTTAGCTACACACGATTCAATTTAATCCAGCGTAAAGTGAGACGCAGGCGACACAGGCGACGCAGCACAGAGCAAAGGCACATTTCCTGCTATTAAACTGAAGTACAGTTTAAACTTTTCTCACTTGAAATGCTTCTAGATGTGCTACCTCAGCATTTCAAGTGAGAGAGAAGTTCAAACTGTACTTCAGTTCAGCAACAGGAAGTCTGCCTTTCCTCTGTGCTGCGTTTCCTGCGTCGGCTGCGTTTCAGTCTGCGCTTAGGCTTACGCATTATATATACATATATATATATATATATATATATATATTATATATATATACATATATATATATATATATTATATATATATATATATATACACATACATACATACATATACATACACACACACACACACACACATATATATATATATATATATATATATATATATATATACATACATACATACATACACACACACACACACATATATATATATATATATATATATATATATATATATATATATATATATAGAGAGAGAGAGAGAGAGAGAGAGAGAGAGAGAGAGAGAGAGAGAGAGAGAGAGAACCTGTATACAGCAGCGCAGGCACACACAGACCGACTACATATGAATAAAACCCACATTATCAAACAGGAAACCCATTCACCTATTACTATCCTGTTTCCTGTTTCTTGCCATTGAAGATTGCCGGCAGCGCCCATCGAAGCTTTTTTGGAGTAGACATTTTCTCTCCAACAGTGTGGGTCCTTAATTCGATTTTTGTTGAAGCTCACGTCACAAAATGCTGCACCTCACACCTTTTGGTCAGGATAGAGAGGGACCATTTCATATGTTTGATGGACAGAACTACGGTCTATAGACGACCTTTTTTGATTGAGACTCCCCACCCCCTTTGTTGAAAGGATTATACTCATTTCACACGTATCGACTTTTCGCCGTGCGCTGTCCACGACACGACGCCGTGCTCCCAAATAAACATGGGTATCTAAGGACGCTGTCACACCTGGTCGTGTGAAAGCATTCACAGACACCCATATATTTTTTTCTAGAGCACGGCATCGCGTCGTGGAGGGCGCACGGCGAAAAGTCGACACGTGTGAAACGAGTCTTAGTTGATCCATCAGGCTCACGGCGCGGCAATATACGCTCGGTGGTTAATCTTGTTTAGTGTCTAGCTGCAATCCGTCACGTCGGAATAATACGCTCGCGCCTTCATCAAATTCCACAACCTTCCTTTTCCTTTCCCTTCACTTTCTCTTGTTATTGTGGTGCGGATCCCCGTGACTCTTTCTTCTAGGTGTCCGTTCTCCTTCCTCTTCATTATCTCTTCTCGAGGGTGTTTTTCTTTTCAAAAAGGATGGACGTATGAGAACTGGCAGAAAAATTAGCGAACTATTGACGTGATTGTTTTCTCTAGAATCACATGAAAAAATCCTATCCATAACGAAGTCGGAGGTGGAGGAGGAGGAGGAGGAGGAGGAGGAGGAGGAGAAGGAAGAAGAAGATAAAGAAGATAAAGAAGAAGAAGAAGAAGAAGAAGAAGAAGAAGAAGAAGAAGAAGAAGAAGAAGAAGAAGAAGAAGAAGAAGAAGAAGAAGAAGAAGAAGAAGAAGAAGAAGAAGAAGAAGAAGAAGAAGAAGAAGAAGAAGAAGAAGAAGAAGAAGAAGAAGAAGAAGAAGAAGGATGAAGAAGAAACGAATGCAAGCAAACACACAAAAAGGCAAACCAACCAAACAAATTGAATAATAAATTAGCAGGTACTGCAGCAAGTTGCTCACGTGTTTATGCAACAGAACCTAAGACTCGGAACTACAATAGACTCCCATCACCTCTCCGGGGAAGTATACAGTATTCCGTCCACAAGTAACAACATCGTGATTGGCCAGTTCCTATCTGTACGATTATTGACACCTTTAATAAAAAAAATAATAATGTGAATTTTATTTAAATTCAGCTAACCTAACTCAATATAACCTACCTACACTCTATTTCAATAAGAAATTACGCTCTATGTTTGCCGTGCAGCTTGGTACAGTTGGTAGTCCTGAAGACTTCCGCCAATTTTCATATCCTATGCCAGCTAATATGTAGTTACTTTACTCAGTGATTTTATCAGGATTTTTGCTCTATGTCTGATAGTGTAATGGAGAGCTCAGTGGTGGGAATCACGCTGAAAGATCGAAAGAGAGCAAGTTGAGTGAGAGAGCAGACTGGAGTGGAAGATATTGCAGACGCGGTCAAAGAGAGGAAGTGGAATTGGGCAGGTAAGTTAGAGCAAACGAATGATGTGCGATGGGGTCAAATGTGTTAGTGAGTGGACGCCGAAAGATGGGAAGAGCGGAGGAGACCAGACAGAAGATGGAGAGACGATTAAGAGAAGTTTGCAGGAGTGACGTGGCAGAGTTTGGCGGAGTCGTGGGAATCATGGAATGATATGGAAGAGGTCAGTGTTCAGCAATAGACTCAGGATGACCAACTGATTGATTTATATATATACATACATACATACATACACACACAGACACACACACACACACACACACATACATATATATATATATATATATATATTATATATACACATACATACACATATTCCATCTCATATCACCCATTATGTTCTGTTCCACGCAAAGCAGCATTGTTTTAGAAGTTTTGACGCGACGACAAGAGCACCAAATGTTTTTGACTTGATAACGACGTTCAAAGCATTGCAATTTTTTTTCCCCAAACCAACTTTGAGGGCCTGTTCACCGTGGCTGGGGACGTACTAAGTCTTGGAGAGTGTTGGTGGAGAACGAGACTTTCATGTTGGATATGTTATAAGTGGTGCAGGATCTACGTTCTGCAGTGAAGTGTCATTCTAACTTCTCAGTTCACACCATGTGTTAGTTTGTGTTGCGGCCACTGGAGAGGATGCTAAACACATTGAAGAGTTCACCAAGTCTGTCCATAATGACACGCTTCGTGTGTAACTCAGCTTGCGAGGCACGTACCACCGAATGAAAAATGACTTGGAGAGCCTGTTCAATGGACCAAAGTGAACAAGGCACCAATAACGTGTTGTGTACATGTTGAATATATCAACGTAGTGATGTTGAACTTGTTGGATGAACAGGTCTGCTCTGTCGACGCCGCATGCTATACTTTGGTGTGACATTTTGAAATCCTGGCAAACATATTGGTTTCGTCACTGTAACTTTGTTACGGGTTAGCTGGGTTCGAATCCTCGGCTCGTCCACGTTTCAATTTCCAACGGATGCCTCCATCGAGCGATTCTCAGTGATTTGTGGTTGAAAAAATATAAAAAAGGATATATTAGAGTATGTATTAAGTCCATTTTCAAACCCTTAAAATTTTTGAAAATTTATGAACACAAGTAAAGCACCCTTTCCACATACGTGACTCAAGTGAGTTTGTCTGAGTTGAAACGACTCAAGTTACAATCTTCTATTATTCGAATCTCCAACTGTTAAATTACCGTCGTGTGCTGAATGACTAATTAACAGAAGTTAAACCTATACAAATATCAGACAAATTGTTGAGTTGTCCTGAGGGAAGTCTAGAATACTGTATGCAAATCATCTTCCATTTTTTTTTCAAATTCATAACATTTGTCGAGAATCTTGAATGTGTGACGGAAGTTTTAGCATGTTGGGTCGTTTCCAGAGGCATTACATGAACCTGGTGGGCCTCAGCGTCTCAGCAGCGTAGACTGGATTGCCCCACGAGGGACCCCCCCCCACACACACAGTGTGGTCAGACCTCCTAAAGAACAGAAATGGCGATATGGTGGTCAGAGATCAGAGGAATGACTAAATGATTATGGGCCCTTGGCGAAATAAATGACAGGTTGCACCGCAAGTAATAACATTTTTGACCAGCGGACACAACGGGCAGACGGGAATTACTAGTGGAGGCGCATCAGCATGCCCGAGGGCAGCACCTGCTGCCCAGAACAACGTCCAACAGGTTAAGTTTGGCGGGCACAAGAGGACCCGTCTTGGCCTGGAGAGCCCTTTCCCAAGAACTTTAGTTGGGGCTTAATGAAGTGCAAAGGAGGTGGACGGAACAGATGAGCACCGGCCTTTGTTTCCTGGCAAACCTTCTTTGTCCGTCTGCTTCTGTGTTTTTTTTTTCAGTTTCCTTCTACTCCTTCTCTTTCGCTCCTTCAAGACCTGTCTGTCTTGTGTTCTGCTTTTGAGAAGGATCCGACTGCCTCTAAGGCAGGGTTCCCGGCCCGGCAGACTTCTTCAACCCTGTCACGCTCATGAAGAATCGGTAATTCCTCTGTGCGAAAAACGAGTATCGTATGGTGTTGTTCCAGTGTGGATCCGGTGACACCTTTCTACATGGGACTCACCATAGGGGGTAGGTATATCAGCAGCACAGACTTGCAGAGTGAGATTCTCCACAGGATATCTCTCTCTCTCTCTCTCTCTCTCTCTCTCTCTCTCTCTCTCTCTCTCTCTCTCTCACACACACACACACACATATATATATATATATATATATATATATATATATATATGTGTGTGTGTGTGTGTGTGTGTGTGTGTGTGTGTGTGTATACACACATATATGTACATATATACATATATTTAATAACTGCAAACTGCATGCGCATAAAGTCTCCGATTGGAGAAAGTAGTTTATTCCTTGCGAGTTTAACATTAATGGTCCATTATAAGTCTGTCCTATCCTCTAGGGAACGATAAAGACTCTGTATTTCACCACAGAGGCTTAATCCGGCTTGGTAAAGTTGTTATGTATAGTGAGAAGCGCACGTGGTGGTATAATTGTGTTTATGAAAGCAGTATGACATCAATGTATCCAACAGTTCGATCGTACTGGTGAGGTGTCATCATATCTTAGTTTCAGTTTTCGACTTATGGGGAAATTACCTTCAGATCTTCAAGGTGTTATTCAATTTGTCTGATATTATGCTTATATGAACCCAGGAGAGGAGCAAAGACACGAAAACAGAAACTTCAGAAAACTTATCCACCCCAATGTGTGTGTGTGTGTGTGTGTGTGTGTGTGTGTGTGTGTGTGTGTGTGTGTGTGTGTGTGTGTGTGTGTGTGTGTGTGTGCGCGTCCCTTTGTGTACTCCCAACTACATACGAAAAATTCGAACTAAACAAGAACAAGGGTTTAGCGAATTCAATCAACCCTGACCTCCACCTTCCCTATCCTCCTCCCCACTCCCTCCCTACCCCAATTAAAGACAGAGGCGGAGGGCTAATTTTCTCCTATTAATGTGACACCTGATCCCCGGATCTCATCCGCTCCCCAGACACAATCCCACCCACCCCAGACATCATCACCGCACTGCTGTACTTGTTCAAAAGGAGGCCGGGGACTTCGCTACCTCGATCAGTCACGGCTTCACTGGTTAATTGCTTCGTTAAGTGTTTGCTAAACTCTCACGTGCTATTAGACTGGGAGTGAAAATTAAAATTAATTAACAAATAAATGAAAAGATAAATAAATAAAAGTGACATGGGACTGGAAAAAAAAATTGAGTTGTATCTGGTGGCGGTGCGTGCCACAATGTGTTAAGCTAAACTTCCCCACCCTGAGTGCGTTGGTATACTTTACATAAAAATAATAATAATAATAATAATAATAAATAAAATAAAATAATAAAAAAAGTGCCTCAGCTCTGAATGGGTTCAGTACCACTACGGCACGTGAAAAGTCTTTCCATATAGATGATGAGATCAATGATGGATTTTTTTTCTTCCGAAATTTTCTATTTGGTTTGACTGATTCGGGTGAACGTTCCAAACTCCTCATCTCAGAAAGGACTAGGCCAGTGCCTTTTCACATGGGGAATTCAGAGTTTTCACCTAAATACTGAAATACTTAATCTTTTACGTCCCTCCGTCTTCAGAGGATCACATCATCACTGACTAAAATCGCTGAGTACCCGCTAGCTGACACCAGTTTTTGGAACCGCGTCCCGTCTCCTCCTACGTGGTCCACGGACCCCAAAGAAGAAGCCATTGCATTTCAAGATCTCTCGAGTGGAATGTGGAATCCTCGACAGCCAGAAAAAGAAGAAGAAGAAAAAGAAGAAGAAGAAGAAAAAAAAAAAGAAGAAGAAGAGAGAGAGAGAGAAGGAATTGGAAGGACCCGCGATGTGAAGTTGGGTCACAGGGATCGCGAAGCTGAATTGGGTCTTCTTAGGGTTTGGGAAACGACCCAGCACGGGTGGTTGGGGTTGGATCTTCAACAGCAGCAGCAGCAGCACCAGCAGCAGCAGCAGCAGCAGCAGCAGCAGCAGCAGCAGCAGCAGCAGCAGCCGCCGCCACCGCCACCAACCACCACCACCACCACCACCACCACACCCCTCTCTTCTTCCTCCTCCTTCGCAACCAAATCATTAACACGATCGCGTACCCCTTATTTTTACCAAAGGGAAGGAAAAGCTCAGATCGTCCATGGCTTTTGCATAATCTCGATTCAAAAAATATATCGTAACAAAAGTAACGACGTCCAAGGTTTAAAAAATTCCTCACTTGCAACCAGAAAATATTTTCTCGGATAAATATGAACGGAGAACCTTGCATCACCCCTAGGAGACTTTGCATCACCCCTAGGAGACCTTGCATCATCCCTAGGAGACCATATATCACCCTTAGGAGACCATGCATCACTCCTAGGAGACCTTGCATCACTCCTAGAAGACCAGGTATCACCCCTAGGAGACCATGCATCATCCCCAGGAGACCATGCATCACTCCTAGGAGACCTTGCATCATTCCTAGGAGACCATGCATCACTCTTAGAAGACCATGTATCATCCCTAGGAGACCATGCACCATCCCCAGGAGACCATGCATCACCCCTAGGAGACCATGTATCACCCCTAGGAGACCTTGCATCATCCCTAGGAGACCATGTATCACCCTAGGAGATCATGGATTACTCCTAGGAGACCTTGCATCACCCCGTAGGAGACCGTGCATAACCCCTAGGAGACCTTGCATCCCCCCTAGGAGACCTTGCATCACCCCTAGGAGACAAATCTTCCGACAACCTAGAAGAAGAACCACTGGTTCAAGATCTCGTTATCTCGCTGTGTGCGGGTTGTGGGGAGAGATTCATCGGAGATTGTACGATGAAATATCGGTTGCACGATGGGGAGATCTCACTCGAACGATAGGTAGAGGATAGAGTGAGGTCGCCCGAAGCAGAAGGACAGACTTACGTTATACGATGAGCTATTGGTTGCACAAAGGATGATAGAGTGAGTCTGTACTATGAGTTATCGGTTGCACGAAGGAGAGCGTGAGGTCACACGATAGGGAGATCTCACTCGAACGATGGGGAGAGGACAGACTGATGTCGCCCGACGGACAGTATCGAAACGGGGACTCAGGGTTGTAATTCAGTCCAACGGCTCGCCGGGGAAATAATCTTCTATTCCGGGCGGACCACATTTCCCTCTCGGATTTCCTCCCGGTCTTTTTAATTCCGTGATCAATTCTAGGGATCAATTCGAAAGTTTCCTTATCTTTTTTACCAATATACATTCATTACTAAAACGGGAGGAAGAAAAATATACATATTATCATTCTGTCCGGAAAAATAAGAAATGTTTGTGCCGCGGGCTGAACGCGTATTAATTTCCCAGTAGATTTGACTCGAGCTACAAGAGCAGACTGAACAGAATTATTTTAGAATAGATACGTTCGTATTCGATACAGTAATGCGCATGATGTAGTCACTAATACAAATAACAAAAAAAAGGTTAAGTAGTCTATGAGAAAGGATTATTCGCGTGTATACTGGAAAACATAAAGATATATATTTGTGCATGCGTGCGTGCGTGCGTGCGTGTGTGTGTGTGTGTGTGTGTGTGTGTGTGTGTGTGTGTGTGTGTGTGTGTGTGTGTGTGTGTGTGTGATTCACCATGGTCTTGGATCACGTGTTGGACTCGTGATCGACAGCTATTTCCCTCCCGGAAGAGAGCTCAGAGCTCATATATGACCGATCTATGGGTAATGCTGTGACCTTACACGCACACACACACCCAACTACCCGCCAACGAGAGTTGGAGTAACGACCCGCAGCGCAGCGATACTGAGATTAGGTCAGCCCAGGGCGGGATTCGAACCCGGACCGCCGTAGTGGTAGCCAGGAACTCTACCACTGCGCCACGAGTCGTGTGTGTGTGTGTGTGTGTGTGTGTGTGTGTGTGTGTGTGTGTGTGTGTGTGTGTGTGTGTGTGTGTGTGTGTGTGTGTGTGTGTGTGTACTGTATTCCTCTTCCGCACTCTTCCAAATGATCATATCTTAAAACCCATTCTTCGAAATCTTCTCTACACTTTCTTTTACTTCTCTTCCATTTCTTTTCATTCTCAGCGTCTTCCCAACAACCT
>NC_134778.1:80894124-80909124 GCF_046742065.1 Oratosquilla oratoria
CTCTCTCTCTCACTCTGTCTCTCTCTCTCTCTCTCACGTCGTAAGTGACATCGACACCTCATGAAAGAGGTTCTCTTCTCTCATAGGTTCCGTACTCTGCCTTCGTTTCACCTCTTCGTCTTCTCATTTTGTTACGGACAATCACCGTTATCATTATTACCATTGGCACAATTACTATCACCACCAATATAAACATTAGTACTGTCGTTGCTATAATTCAGTATAAGTACTGTCATCATGATCAGCATCATTATTCATCATCATTATTTTCTTTAACTTTCCGTTTTTCAACTTCCTAGGCTAATAGTTGAGTATTTCATTTTGAGCGCTTTCAGTTTCCTGATACGCTCTGCTGATGTCACTTCAGTTATCATTAGGCCTGGGGTACTGACCCGGAAGGGGGAGGGGGACAGATTCCCCATAGGTTAGGGAAATTCCCCTTTTTAGGGAAAATTCCCCTTTTTAGGGAAAATTTACAGGATTTCAGGGGAAGTAGGGAACTAGGGCGGCAGATTTTCATATGCAAACTGTTAGAACACTGATCTTTCTACAAACCACACTTCAAACCACACTGACGCAGCCCGCAGGGATTTCTCTTCGTCTTTTCTATTTTCCGCATTAGGAGACGGGGCGGTCGCCGTGGAAGTGAACCGGCCCTACTGTGGATGTGCTGTGTCTTGCTTCATTGCTTACGACCCAGGCAATGGGCAGGAGACAGAGATGACCCTTCATCCACGAGGGGCTAAGATAAGAGGGAAACAAGTGTGGTGGGTGGGAGATTACGTTAGGTTAGGTCAGGTCAGGTTAGGTTAGGTTTGGTTAGGTGCATGCCTTTGACTTAGCTACCTCTCTTACAAGTGGGAAGAAGCCCTTGGTATACAGATAGATATTTCAACATCTTCGAATATTCTACATAATCTACAGGACACCGAATCTCTGTTGAAATGTCAAAGACTGAAATTATCATAAGGACGAGTACCTTTTGGGAGCAGAGGATAAAGCTTTTAAGAACAGCTGAACATCTGAAGGATTCTATAATGTTGAGAGGCGGGTACCAAAGGGAAATCTAGACTAACCAGCCATATTGTTACAAATACTCGTACATCTCTCCCTAATGAGAATATCCATAATTAGGAGCTTTCCAATACTGATTTAATTCGGTTCAACGTCGCGAATTTGCCCTGTCAGTAGGCTAGGACCGTGCCCCTTACAATGGACTTTCTAGCGTGGAATTTAATGAACCATGCCCTTGGTCCAACTCGTTGGCGGCAGGGTTCGAAATATAGAAACGGGTAACTCAGGGAGTCTACTTAGTCATAGGACAGACAGAAGAGAGGGGCAGAAAGAGAGGGACAGAAAGAGTGTGTGGTTGTTCGGGCTACTTATGAACTAACTTAAGTGTTACTAAATTATATTTCTACAATAACGTGTCTGAATGTGATTTAAAATTGTGTTATATTTACTCCGAAGTGTTTGAAAAATAGTTATGTTGGAAATATACATAAAGAGAACAAAATATTCTATTTGTCACGCTACCTGTCACCTCGACCTCCGCCACAAGTGGAGACGCTCTAACCAGCGAGCAGCCGATAATTAGGAACGAAAACTTCCCAGTTCTAGAATATTCCATCAAACAGAAGCACTTTCTGTAACCTCAAGCTGATTCAACAGAAATTTATTATTTTTTGTATAAAAAAAAAAAAAAATCCAAGCATAACATAATTTATGACAAAATTCATAGCAAGAAACTCTTCATTTAAAAAAGAGAAGCAAAAACATTAAAGAAGTAAATGACTTTACAACACTGTATAAAACAACTAAAAAATAAATATTGTGCATTCGTAAAGTTTTCTGTGAAAAAATAATCGCATTCATTCGTACGTCGATTCAATCTGGACTGAGCAAAATAATTCTAATCCGGACTGGAAAACGAGAGAAAAGGAAGAGAGAAAGAGAGAAAGAGAAAGAGAGAGAGAGAGAGAGAGAGAGAGAGAGAGAGAGAGAGAGAGAGAGAGAGAGAGAGAGAGAGAGAGAGAGGAAGGGAGAGAGAAGGAGACAGAAAAACAAAGAGAGGGGGAGAGAGAGACAAATAGAGAGATAAAGAGATAGAAATAGATAAAGAGAGGGAGGGAGATAGGGAGAGGGAGAGAGATAGGGAGAGAGGGAGAGAGATAGGAAGAGGGAGAGAGAAAGAGAGGGAGAGAGAGACAGGGAGAGAGAGAAAGACAGAAAGACAAAGAGGACGTGAGAGAAAGATAGACAAACAGACAAAGAGAGAGAGAGAGAGAGAGAGAGAGAGAGAGAGAGAGAGAGAGAGAGAGAGAGAGAGAGAGGAGGGGAGAGAAAGATAGAGAGAGAGAGATAAAGTGAGAGGGATGGAGAGACAGAAAGGGGGAGAAAGATGTGCCACATCGTGTAGAGAGTTCTCATCTACTTACCTCAGAAAAAAACATACAAACACACACACGCACGCACACACACACACACACAATATATATATATATATATATATATATATATATATATATACACAGAATATTTTTCTAATTATCTTATGCTAACACCTTTCTGAATTAAAAAAAAAATTCTATTGAAAGTTCGAATTTTACATTCGATACTAACCATAGGTTTTATTTGGCTCTCTCTCCTGCTAGACACATCTCGCACAAGGAAACATCTCCAGCGTTTTCTTTTATTTAAACACCAGATGAAAAAATATATATACAATTTCTTGGATATTTGAAAGGAACAGTCTATGAAGTGTTTTCAATATGTTTGCAATTCTAAAACACAGTTACCCTGGGGGAAAACGATTATTCTTTTGTATTCCATGAAAAAAAAAAGGATCAGTTTTATTTATTTATTATTTGTTCGCCAATTTATTCAGTCAACTATGGTCTCTATGATGAACTTGTAAGAGGTCCAGCTGATTTTCCAAATCCCATGTTTTGTTATAAGTCCTGATATCCTAACTAGGCCCTATTCACACTAGCGGTTTCAACCGCCGCAGTTTGAACTGTAGCGGTTCAATTACGATGCATGTCAATGGAGGCCTTCACACACAACCGCGCAGTAATTCCTTGATTATGCGGTACCGCCGCGGTTTCTGCGCGGTTCAAACCGCTAGTGTGAACAGGGCCTGACCCGTCGCTTGGTGGCTCTGGGACGCTACTCAATTATCGCGCTTCTATCCTGTCATGAAGGTGAGGAGCCTACGCCAGGAGGCGCAGTGTAGCTGCGGCCGAAGCCGTCATCTATGCCCTATGCACTTGGACTGTTGGGACAGGCAATAGTCACTGCTAGGAATCGAAGGGTAGTGTGGGATTCGAACCCACAACCAAGCCCCAGTCACACTATCACGATTCTCGTCAAATGTTGTGAATTTGAAAAGCTGCAGGACGACTTCGCTTACAGTATTCTAGACTTCACTAAGGACAATTCAACAATGTGTCTAATATTCGTATAGGTTTAACTTCTCTTAGTTCGTCATTCAGCTTCTCAACATATGACGCAAAGGTAATATGACATTTGGAGATTCGAAAAATAAAAATTTGTAAACGAAGTCGTTTCTACTCAAACGAACTCACTTGAGTCGTGATAGTGTGACCGGGGATTTACTGTATGATTACGTCAACAGCCCACACCATGGTCAACGAACGAAACCCTAAAACTAACTAAATATTTTCACAACAATCTACAAACATACCCGAACTTCAGACCTACTAGAAAAAAACATCAACTTCGACAATTATTGTCACCCTTTGAAAGAAAATACGCAAGAGGTGTCGCCCCGTGTGTGTGTGTGTGTGTGTGTGTGTGTGTGTGTGTGTGTGTGTGTGTGTGTGTGTGTGTGTGTGTGTGTGTGTGTGTGTGTGTGTGTGTGTGTGTGTGTGTGTGTGTGTGTGTAGATGTTTTGTAGATGTCAGATACAGCTCCGGTGTGTGTGAAATGTTGTCCGAGTGTGTAACTGTGTAAATAATATGTGGTGTGAAAATGTGAAAAAACGAAAAAAGTCACAAGATAACTTATAATAAAATTATAACATAGCCAGACAAAATGAAATAGAATAAAATAGAATGAAAACAATGTGATAATTTGAAGTGATGTAACGTCCTATGACATCACATCGTATTTTGTTGTACGACATAAGATATTATAGTTGAACAAATAATACCCTTAAAAATATTAATACAATTTTACATACGTAATACAATAATAAAATAAATAATAATATAACATACCCACACAAAATGAAAATAATATAATAACCTGAAGTGTTGTAACGTCCTATATGACATCTCATCGTATTTGTTATACGACATAAGATATAATTTAATAAAGAATACCCAAAAAATAGTAATATAATTTTACATAAAATAATGCAATATAAATATTTTTACACCACTCATTTTATTTACACTGCTACACCCTCGGACAACATTTCACACACACTGGAGCTGTATCTGACATCTACAAAAATGGTTTAAACAGATACATTACAAAAATTTTAAGTTATCGTACATTGTGTTAAAAACAAGAAACGGAGCTCGCCTCCAAGGAGGGAACGCGGCCCTATTCTTTCTATGTATACCACCAGCTTCACCCTAGAGTGACATTCCTCTGAAGAAGCATAGAGCGAAACCGGTCAGGTATAAACTCAAAAACCCGTGACTTCTTTTTCCACTTTCAACAACTTGTCACAATGTCCCATTATATATATATATATATATATATATATATATATATATATATATATATATATATATATATATATATAATATTATATATATATATATATATTTATTATATATATTATATATATATACATATATATATATATACATATGAACATGTACAACAAAGGTGAAGACATTCTTCTTACAGCTTAAGGTCTCTTGAGATGACATGGTCTCCTATGAGGTTTTCACATTGCTGAATAAAACCACCAAACGGCAGTCAGAGTGAAGAGGGAAGGCAATGAGAGCGAAAGAGCTAACTGACTCTCCTTGACGGCGAGATCCTCGTGGGAGGGGGGTGGGTGGGTTGGTGTCTGTGCGTTAAAACATGACCTTCTCTTCAGTGATGTTTTTAATTCCACGATTATCATTAAACCCGAGCCACCCTCAGGCGGTGCCGATTCAGCGGATCCAGAGTCCTCTTTCCATGCTCTATCATCCCCATCGCAGACTATGACATCAGTCCTCTTCGATGTTTTCAAAACACCCATTCATCCTGTCTTCCCCTTCCCCATATTTTCGCAATCCATTATCTTATTCAAGAGAAAACTTACCTACAGGAGACTCTTCGAGTGGAGAAAAATATCAAAGAAGTAGACAAAGACTCTGGCACAAGTTGAATTAAATAAAACTACCGGTTTCCGTTCCACCACGTGGGCGTTGATACAACTCCAAACAGAAAACATCGAATTACATAACATGCCACCCCCTTGACGGGAATCTTATTCTTTTCTTAATAATAATCCTTATAAACACATTCTTCCTTTCCACCCACACTTCCTTGCTTTCGTCTCAGCTTTATCCTACCCATTCAAGACCCTCCCAAACCACGGCCCCTATGGAGGCCCGGAACGATTTTCTACCTCAATACAGCCACTTTCTTAAGACTACTCTCTCCCCGCTCTCCTCTTTCCCCCTCTCCGAGGGCCGTTTTTCTTCGGTCCCCACCCCAGCCCGACACTTTCCGCTCCGTTTGTTATTCATGGAAAACTTCAGAACAGCGAACATAAGATTATCCCAATAGGACACTACAATACGGATGTGAGGTCATACACTTGTGGTTATGTATAACCTATAGGGTTGCAGGTTTGTATACGCGTGTGAGGGTGTGTGAGGGTGTGTGTGTGCGTGTGTGTGTGTGTGTGTGTGTGTGTGTGTGTGTGTGTGTGTGTGTGTGTGTGTGTGTGTGTGTGTGTGTGTTTACGAGAGAGAAAAAGAGAGACAGGGAGGGGGAGTGAGTGAGGGAATAAGGAAAGGGGAGGGTGGAACTGTAGAGAGAGGGAGTGGGAGAGGTAGATGGAGAGGGAGTGGGAGAGGTAGAGGGAGAGAGAGTGGAAGAGGGAGAGGGAGTGGAAGAGGAAGAGGGAGGGAGAGAAACAGAGGGAAGAGAAAGAGAGAGAGAGAGGGGGGAGGGGGAGAGAGAGAGAGGGGGGGGGAGGGAGAGAGAGAGAGAGAGAGAGAGAGAGAGGAAAATTGGGGGAAATGCGAAAGAGAAAGAGACATGGAGAAAAAAATCAGACTGACAGAAACGAAACAAACGGTCTCTTTAGTCTATGAGACTGCCTGTGTTATAGTTCGAGTGAACTCAAAGACACTACGAGGTACAGTCTGGAAAAGAGACGATCTCTTAAGTTAGACTCTGCAAAACTTGCACCATAAGTGACGAACCCAAGCAAAGATAACTGTGGGCGGAATGGTCTTCTGTCGGCTTCCAGCTGTGCCGTTGTACCTTACAGTAACTCACACCAAGAGCAGACGAGGACCTCGATGTACGAGACTCTGTGGGAGACTTCGGGTGTCCCTGATGACCCTTCTGGCTCCATGAAGCGCCTCTGCTACCTATTGAAAAGTGTCACAGCAAATGAGAGGGCTGGAACCCATTTCTTCCGGAGAGGTCATTGTGTTACTCATCTCTAACTGGGCGTGGGTCCTCCTCAATCTCTCCTGACGCATTCACCTTCTTGTCAGTAGACACAGTCCTCGAACTCCTCCTACGGACGCCCTCGATCTGCCATTAACTCTTCTCTTTGGGGTATTATGTTTGTACATTAATTTGCTGTCTGTCGCTGATGGACGACCATCCCACCCCCTCTCTCTCTCTCTCTCTCTCTCTGAGGGAGGACCCTGGGACAGATGGTGTGTTTTGTTCTGCCACACCGACTGGATACACAGAAGTTATTTCATTGCAAAAGTATGTAAAATGAACACATGGTAGGAAGGTGTTGAACTGAAATCGTGTGTGTGTGTGTGTGTGTGTGTGTGTGTGTGTGTGTGTGTGTGTGTGTGTGTGTGTGTGTGTGTGTGTGTATGTGTTTGAGTGTGTGTTCACCATGGTCTTGGATCACGTGTTGGACTCGTGATCGACAGCTATTTCCCTCCCGGAAGAGAGCTCAGAGCTTATATATGACCGATCTATGGGTAATGCTGTGACTTTACATGCACATACACCCAATTCCCCGTCCACGAGAACTGGAGTAACGACTCGCAGTACAGCGATACTGAAATCATTTGAGCCCTGGGCGGAATTCGAACTCGGACCGCTGTAGTAGCAGTTGAGAACGTTACCACTGTGTATGTGTGTATGTCAAAATGCATTTCATCTTAGCTCCATACGTGCTATAACGCTTCTTTACATTGTTCCAGATTTCCTTCTTTCCCGTCACCCGTCACCTTAAATTCTTGATTCCCTCACATCTCAATCTTTTTCTACAAATTCCACAAACCTGTAATCGCCCAATAGCTTACGGGCCTACAGCCACAAATAAATATCAAATCTCCCTCGACTAATGTACCAGGGGATTTCATTCAGTTGACAAAAATCCCTCCGGAGTTGCGTTCACTGGTTACTCAGCTTTCCAGACATTCAACCAAGGCAATCTATTGTTTTCTCAGTCCCTGCGGTTCGTTCGTACGATCGCGAAAGTTGAAGATGATGTTCACAGTCTTCGGCACACAGTTTGCACGTCTCCCATTCCAAGAGACCGAGTTTCACTGAGAACACTATTTCTGCTCCCCCCCCCCAAATAAAAAGAAGAAGAAGAAGAAGGAGAAGGAGAAGAAGTAAAAAGAAGGATGAAGAAGAAAAGACGTAGAAGAAGAAGGAGGAGAAGAAGAAGGAGAAGAAGAAGAAGAAGGAGAAGAAGGAGAAGAAGATGAAAGAAGAAGAAGAAGAAGAAGAAGATGAAAGAAGATGAAAGAAGAAGAAGAAGAAGAAGAATGAAGAAGAAGAAGAAGAAGATGAAAGAAGAAGAAGAAGAAGATGAAAGAAGATGAAAGAAGAAGAAGAAAGAAGATAAAGAAGAAGAAGAAGAAGAAGAAGAAGAAGAAGAAGAAGAAAAGAAGAAGAAGAAGAAGAAGAAGAAGAAGAAGAAGAAAAGAAGAAGAAGATGAAATAAGAAGAAGAAGAATGAAGAGGAAGAAGAAGAAGAAGAAGAATGAAGAGGAAGAGGAAGAAGAAGAAGAAAGCTTCTGCTCCCGACTCAACGATCCCTATCGAATGACATACGGCTGAAGGGGCTCTTCCCTGAGGAAGCTTCAGACTCTACTGGATGGCTGTTGCGGCCCTCGGCCATCAACCACTTCCGTCTGCCACACTCAGGCCGAACTGGCCCGCAACACACGATCCCTCCCGAAGGAGATGTTGCAATTGATCACTGCCGTAGAGATACTCCATCTGTAGTGAAGGGAACTGTGGAGGCGGCGAGGGGGGTTGTACAAAAGAGGGAGAGAAACAGACAGACAGAGCAAGAGAGACTGAGGGAGAAAGAGACTGAAAGAGAGAGACAGAGAGAAAGAATGAAAGAAAGAGGCAGAGAGAGAGAGGCAGAGTGAAAGAATGAAAGAATGAGGCAGAAAGAGGGAGGCAGAGAAAGAGAGAGAGAGAGAGAGAGAGAGAGAGAGAGAGAGAGAGAGAGAGAGAGAGAGAGAGAGAGAGAGAGAGAGAGATGGAGAGAGAGAGAGAGAGAGAGAGAGAGAGAGAGAGAGAGAGAGAGAGAGAGAGAGAGAGAGAGAGAGAGAGAGAGAGAGAGAGAGAGAGAGAGAGAGAGGTGGTGTGGATGAGGAAGATTGGATGGTAAGAAGAGAGGAAGAAAGTAATTGAACGTTGGAGATAAGTTAGAGATAATCAAGGAACGTGCGTGAGTGCGTGTGTGTGTACGTGTGTGTGTGTGTGTTTGCGTGCGCACAGACTGACACCCACCCACAGGCGTGCGCGCACACACACACACACACACACACACACACACACATATATATATATATATATATATATATATATATATATATATATATATATATATATATAAAGGTTGTAGAAGAGAAGAAGCGAGCTTTCACAGATTGGTTACAAAATAGGACGAGGGAGTCATATGAGAGGTACAAAGAAAAGAGAAGTAAAGCAAAAGGTAAAGGTTGCAAAGAGGAGAGCAGATGTGAAATGGGGTAAGAGTTTGACAGAAAATTTTGAAAGTAATAAAAAGATGTTTTGGAAAGAAATTAAGAGAGGAAGAGGAGGCGAATCAAGTAGAGAAGAAAAGGTAAAAGGTGCAGATGGAGAGATGATAATGGAAGAGAAGGCAGTAAGGGGAAGATGGGCAGAATATTTTAGGGAGTTGCTAAATGTGAAGGAGGATAGGGAGGGAAAGATAGCTGCAGTGGGAAGTGCGAAGAAAATGAGAGTGATGAATGAGGAGAATGGAGGAGAAATAAGGAAGGATGAGGTGAAGGCAGTTGTTAAGATGATGAAAGCAGGTAAGGCACTTGGTCTGGATGGATGCCATGCGGAATGTCTGAAAAAGGGAGGTACAGTGATGGTGGACTGGTTGGTGAGGTTATTTAATGTTTGTTGGAGAGAGGGTAGAGTGCCGGAGGACTGGAGGAGTGCCTGTATAGTTCCTCTTTACAAGGGAAAAGGGGACAAGTGTGAATGTAGTAGTTTCAGAGGGATTAGCTTGTTGAGTGTAGTTGGGAAGGCTTATGGGAGGATCTTGGTTGAGAGGATTAGGAGAGGAACAGAAGGAGTAATTGGTGAGGAACAGTGTGAATTTAGGACAGGTAGAGGTTGTGTAGATCAGATCTTTGTGGTAAGACAAATATGTGAGAAAGCTATAGGAAAGGGGAAGGATGTTTTTTTGGGCTTTTATGGATCTGGAAAAGGCTTATGATAGGGTAGACAGGAAGGCACTGTGGGAGGTTATGCAGATATACGGGATAGGAGGAAAGCTTCTGGGAGCTGTCAAGAGTTTTTATGAGAATAGTAGAGCTTGTGTCAGGATTGGAAATGGAGAGAGTGAGTGGTTCGAGGTAAAGGTGGGACTTCGTCAAGGATGTGTTATGTCGCCCTGGCTGTTCAACTTATACATGGATGGGGTGGTGCGAGAGGTAAATGCAAGGGTAGTGGGCAAGGGATTGGAGATGGTTAAAGAAAATGGAGAAAAGTGGGAGGTGAGCCAGCTGTTGTTTGCGGACGACACTGCACTTGTGGCAGGATCGGAGGAGGGATTGAGGAAGTTGGTGGCAGAGTTTGGGAGAGTATGTGATAGAAGAAAGCTAAAGATAAATGTGGGTAAAAGTAAGGTGATGAGATGTACAAGGGGTGAAAGTGGCAGTAGACTGGAAGTGAGCATTAAGGGAGAGCGACTGGAGGAAGTGGATAGTTTTAGATACTTGGGTGCAAATGTGGCAGGGAAAGGTGGAGTGAAAGTGGAGGTAGAATGTAGATTGAGAGAAGCGAGTAAATGCCTTGGTGGATTAAAGAGTGTAATGAGGAATAGACATTTAGGAATGGATGCTAAGAGGAGACTGTATGAAGGAGTGATTGTGCCAACAGCACTGTATGGGGCAGAAACATGGAACATAAGAGAAGAAGAGAGAAGGAGTTTGAATGTGTTTGAGATGAGGTGTCTGAGAAGTATGATAGGGGTTACTAGGCTAGATAGAGTGAGAAATGAGGAGGTGAGGAGGAGAACAGGGGTGGAAAAGGAGCTGGGAGATAGGGTTGATGAAAGAATATTAGGATGGTTTGGACACATGGAAAGAATGAGTGAAGAAAGACTAGTAAAAGAGGTGTGGAAGGCAGATGTGGAGGGAGTGAACATGAGGGGGCGTCCTAGGATGAGGTGGATGGATGGGGTGAAGGGGGCTTTGGGGAAGAGGGGAATGTCTGTTGAGGAAGGACGGGAGAGGACAGAAGACAGGGGTGAATGGAGAATGGTTGTAAATGGATGATGTTGTGATAGCATGAGGTGGAATGGGCGGGTGGATGGGGGGTGAGGTAGTATGTGTGAGCAAAATTTGACGCAGCCCGAAGGGATTTCTCCCCGTCCTCTCATTTTATGCAATGGGGGGACGGAGAGGGGGGGGGTCGCCGATTTAATGAAGCGGCCTTGCTGTGGATGTGCTGTGTCTTGCGACACTGCTTCTGACCCAGGGCAGTGGACAAGGTGCAGGGATGACCCGTCATTCAGGAGGTGCTAAGATAAGAGGGAGGGTGGAGGGGTGTGGAGTGTATTCAGGGATGGAATGGGTGGGAATGATTTTATGCCTTTTTCTTTTTGGCTACCCCCCTTGTAAGGGGGAAAAAGCCTTGGTATATGTATGTATGTATGTATGTATGTGTATATATATATATATATATATATATATATATATATATATAGAGAGAGAGAGAGAGAGAGAGAGAGAGAGAGAGAGAGAGAGAGAGAGAGAGAGAGAACAAGAGAGAGAGAGAGAGGACGACCGCATTGTAAAGTGACAAAATGGGGAGGTGGTTGGGGGGGGTGAGGTTGGCAAAAGAGAAAGATATGGGACAGATATGGAAAAATATGTTCAGAAAATAACCAGAAGAAAGTGAAAGAGGAAAGCGCAACGGGGGTGCTGCACTCACAAAAGGAAAGAAAAAGAGTTGAAAAGAGGAAGTAAAAGAGAGATGAGAATGAAAAATAAAGGAACGGAGAGAGGAAAGTTAGTTGAACTCACAGACATGACATCTGCCTTCATGGATTTTGACATGGCCTTTCCACAACAACAACAAAAAAACGAATACCACACGTATTCATTAAACTAACGACTATTTTTACTAGACGTTTTGTGTACTAGGTTTCTACTCTAAAACTTGAGTACACAATATATAATTAATAAAATAAATAAACAAATAAATATTCGACGTAACCCCTTCCGCTACGTAGACGCAATTTATACATTTCATTATGGCTAACGCCAAACTATTTCGTTCACACGTGGATACAATTAATATCAGAATTGAGATTTTACACCAGTGTTTACCAATATTTTCTTCAGGCGACCCCAATACGATCCTCATGATATGATCGCGACCCACTAATCGTATATGTGTTAATGTATATGACTAGTTGTTGACTGTAAAATGTACGGGACAAGTATAATAAATATGTGTAAGAAAGGTAATGTAAGGTTATACAAAACAAAGCTAACCTAATTTAATTCTATTATTGAATTCATATAATTTTGCAAAAAAAAAAACATACACGATGTCTTGGCTTAGTTAACTCGTCTTCTCGGGATATAAAAAACTTTGATTTAGTTAAGGCCAGATGATTTCATTCAGCCTAAGAATCAAATCAATGCGATCAAATCAATGCGATTAAAACATCTAATCAGATCAAGATTATATATATTTTGTTCTGGCAAACGATGGTGTTCAGCTTTGAAGGAACGTCTGGCCTGTCAGATATTAAGGAGACATCTCGGTAATTTCGAGTGTACATTTCTGTCCCAAATTTCCTTTCTGTATTCTTTCTGCGCCTTCTGAAATCCAGCATTTTTTGGTTGAGATGAACATGAAATTCGCAATAGAATGAGGGAACAAGAAGTACATTAGCAGTAAGGAGGGAAAGGGAAGTAAAGATGGGGATAGAGACAGAGACAGAAAGAGGGAGAGAGAATGAGAGAGAGCGAGATGAGGAGGAGGAGAAGAAAGCGGAGGAGGGGGAGAAGGAAGAGTTGCAAGAGGAGGGGGAGGAGGAGGAGAAGGAAGAGTTGGAAGAGGAGGAGGAGGAGGAAAAAGAGGAGGAAGAGGAGGAGGAGGAGGAGGAAAAGGAGGAGGAAGAGGAGGAGAGGAAGAAGTGAAGGAGGAGGAGGAAGAGGAGGACGAGGAAGATGAGGTGGTGGAGGAGGAGAAAGTGGTGGTGGAGGAAGAGGAAGAGGAGGAGAAGGAGGAGGAGGAGGAGGAGGAGGAGGAGGAGGAGGAGGAGGAGGAGGAGGAGGAGAAGGAGGAGGATGAGGAGGAAGGAGTGAGGGTAGAAGGGATGTGCAGATCCACTCACCGCGCCTGTGACAAACGGGCCCTCAGGAGCCACGAGGGCGTACTACACAACCGTCTTCCGACACGCATACAAACACGTCCTATATCGTAAACAAACATAAAGTGTAAAGACATACACACAAACACACACACACGCGCACGCATGCAAATATACATTATACATACACATACACACACACATGCACCTACAAACACACACACACATACAGACACTCTAGCGCGAGTGCAAACACAATTTTTTTAAAACTACAAAAAACACAAGATATATAGTGCTGATGATACTTTAATACACTCTCAAATACACATACATAAACAGACACACACACAATACTAAATAACCGATTCCATTAAAACAAAAACAGGAATTACCAAAGGTAGAAGACAAAGTCTAAAACGATAGCTGATAAATCTTGCGAGCTTTTGCATACACTCGGCAGCAAGCGGAGAGTCCGTATGATTTACAGCACAGTGGCGCGGAACTCCGGGGGGGAAGAATTGTCCGTTTTTTGTGAACCTCGTTTCTCATCCCGTGGTTAACCCAGGGGCTGGGTTGTTTCGAAATTGGCGTGAATAATTATCATTACGGAAAGACGGAAGGGGTGAAGGTAAAGCAAGATAGTTTACGAGTTGATTTAACACGAACAACTTGGTAATACATAAGGAATTATCTCTAGGCTGAAATATCATCATTAAAAGAGGATAACGTGTTGTTAAATGTCCAGCTTTGGTCACCTTGATATCCTGATCTGGGGAACTTAATATTTACAGATATCAAGAGAACGGATATTGTCAGAATCACTTCTTTGGTGGAAATGACGTTCAAGAACCTAAAATAATGAGAACATTCCGGATTTACTAATCACTAGCCGCGAAAATACGGTAAACGTAGAAGCTGGTGAAAACAACGTATCTGTTGACTACAATTTGATGAAGATCACACTTCAAGAAATTTTTACAATAGATACTATAATATCTCCAATGTCTGACTTCAGAAGCTCTGTCGACTGACCAAATCTAGAACTTATCGATTAGGTGACAATCTAAGTGAAAAATTCTCTGGATCATGCTTAAAACATTCTTAAACCATGCTTAAAACATGCTTAAATCATGCTTAAAACATGCTCAAAGGTGTTAATTACATTAAGGAAAGACGTCCCCTAAAAACTACTAATATATATATATTTTTATAAAGAAAAGTACGAACACAAATAGACAGGGTTTTTAGAAATTCAAGCATCTTGAATCTCCAAATGAACAAACATATTATAGGGTCACCCAGAAGGTTTTGGAGAAACGAGCAGCAAAAAATTATAATAGATAAATTATAATAGTAACAATAATAATAAAAATAAAATACAAAATAATAGAAAAAATAATCATAACAATAATAATAACGATAACCGTAATAATAATAATAATAATAATAATAATAATAATAATAATAATAATAATAATAATGATAATAATAATGATAATAATAATGATAATAATAATAATAATAATAATAATAATAATAATAAACAAATATTTACCCACACTTTGCTCAATACTGGCATGCAGTTACAAATTGGGAATTTTCATATTACTTTCACACAGGAAGAAAGGCGCAAACTCGGTACCCCTACGTTGGCGGTTCGTGACGCTATCCACTATACCAACAAGCCGTGCGTTTGCGTGTGTGTGTTTATGTGTGTGTGTGTGTGTGTGTGTGTGTGTGTGTGTGTGTGTGTGTGTGTGTGTGTGTGTGTGTGTGTGTGTGTGTATAAAGAATATCTCCACTCCTTATATATGAATAAATGAAATACTTTCTTTACGCTCCTTTCATTCCACGTCACACATTCTCTCAGAATCCGCAATTTGAATATCCCGAAGAAGATAGAAAAAAAAAAAAATACAAGAACGGGACTCCAATGCAGTTGTTGAGGTCTCCTCAGTATGAACACACGAGGTTCCCTGAAACCAGCT
>NC_134778.1:80914124-80949124 GCF_046742065.1 Oratosquilla oratoria
GTCATACTCAAAAACTAAATTAATCATCATAATTGGAAATCTAATCTACGACATTTGTAAAAGTATGATATTCTCAAGATTATAATAGAAGCGCCGCGCGTAGAAAGGGAGTCATTATTAAATGGTGTTATATCTTGAAACCAAGTCTGGCCAAGGGTGTCACGTGACTTCCATTCTACACGCGCCTCTTCATACGTACAATCTATAGAATTATAGTTATCGGTATTCCAACAGTTCGAGTCTGAAAATCTGTGTGAACAGGGCCTAAGTATTTACTGGCATTATTATTATCCATTAACCTGCCTCCGTGTGAAAGTGATGTAAAAAGCAACGTTTTTCAGTAATAAAGGATTGATATGATATATACTGTCGATACATACTAATAGTACGGTCGTACATAGGCCCTGTTCACACAAGCGGTTTGAACCGCTCGGAAACCGTGACGGTACCACATAGTCAAGAAAAACTGCGCGGTTATGTGTGAACGCCTCCATTGACTTACATTGTAATTGAACAGCCCCGGTTGAAACTTCTAGTGTGAACAGGGTGAAAAGGCTCGGCATTTTTATAGAAGTAGACATGTAATACATACACGGTTGTCATGAACACCCAACATCAGCTCCTCTTGTGATGGCGGTGGTAGTGGTGATGGTGGTAGGGATGTTGGTTTAAATATATCTGTTCAATGTTAAGTAAATCCACCAGTAAATCATCCATATATCTAAAACTGTTTCATTCATATGCCACGGTTGGTAACCAAATGTATACCGAGTGAGAATATAAACTAGGTCAAGAATATTATGAATAAAAAAAAATAGATTGATGAAAAAAATAAAGAATTTCAAGTTGAGGTGATCTGAATAAAAAAATAGGCTCTTACAAAATTCATCTTACACTTCAACACTAATTTTGATGAATAATAAAAAATTTTTTTAACAGTAAACTACAAAATACATTGACAAAAACCATGTGTTCAACCAGGCTTTGACATGAACACACATACAAATACCTCCTGAATCGTACGTTAGGTCGTAATTTTAAGACCTAAACGAGTCTTTTACGACCTAAAAGACTTACGACCTCAAAGACTTATTCACATTTTCATTGTAAAACAAAGATATCCGCCATCATAGTACTCAGGAGTGAAATATCAATTATAGAAAATATACATAACACAAAAATTACACGTCACTACACAACTAAACACACACCAAGGCATATACATTCCCTAAGTCCAATTATACACGAATGTTTTTTTTGTTTTTTTTTTTTTCCTAATCCTGCCGGTAATATTCACGTTACTGTCAGTTCTTTGATGAGTATGCAATGATTCTGCCAATCCATTGCAATTATTCAGTCACATGCATTGTTGCAATACTTTGTTAATGGGAGGATATCAACAGCTGGGGAAACTCTCCCGTGGCTAGTTGATCTGCAGAACTGTGACCATTTTGGGCTCGATTCCACACCGGTTCGAATCCGACCGAATATTTTGCGCCCAACATTATCTATCCTAACTCGATGGGGGATTTCGTATTGGTAGGCGTGCACACGAACGCATTAATTCAGCGACTGTGAAATCCATCGTATTAGATCAAATTCAATGCTGGTTCGTCACAGATCACAGGATTTTCGGGATCTTTCGATCGCTTGTTCCTGAAGAACGACTGCAGTTACAAAGGTTAGGGAATTATCATTATCACCATCATCAGCATCAGCAGCATCATTATTATTATTACTATTATCATTATTACTATTTTCTTTTTATTCTAAAAATTAAACACAAGGAGAAAGTAAATGTTTTACGGTGGGGAAATGCATTGGTATTCTGAGCATCTGAACACGCCATTGGAAAATTATTTACCTTATATATATATATATATATATATATATATATATATATATATATATATATATATATATATATATGTGTGTGTGTGTGTGTGTGTGTGTGTGTGTGTGTGTGTGTGTGTGTGTGTGTGTGTGTGTGTGTGTGTGTGCATTTTAAGACAGATAATTTTCATAAGCTCTACCAAGAGATTCGAACCCTGACTTTTGCGTACATAATCACGAAGCCAAACCTGTAGCAATTGAGCCATAACCGATGCTACAAATTCTGAAATAAAAACATACATTCTGCTATTGCAGTATATTATATTCAAAAACTTTCAAATTGTCACAAACGAAAACAAAAGTACAAAAAAAAAAGAAACTTATTACGCTGGAATCGAATGAAGGGGCAAATAAGATAATTGGAAATGCACTTTTGAGTCGAGACAAATAGTCAAAAACGGACTCGAAAACTTTCTAATCAACGTGGGAAAAAGATTTTTTTTTACACTGCGATATTTTTTTTTCTCGATTTTTCTCAAAGTTGGCTGAATTTGCACTTACGGTTTCGGCTGCCCATTTCGGACAGATAAACACACACACGCGCACGCACACACACACACACACACACACACACACACACGCACACACACACAAGCACACACACACTATGAGCATAGCTCTCTTCCCGCAAAATACAACTAGATACACACACACATACACACACACACACACACACACACACACACACACACACACTCGTACACGGACGATCACGCAGATAAAAACACTAATAGTATGTGAGATACCCATCGCTTCATCGTGTCTCATAAGAGAGAGACAGAGTGAGAATTGAGAGAAAAAGAGAGAAGAGAGAAGAAAGTGAGAGAGAGGAGAGAGAAGAGAGAGGGGAGAGAGAAGAGAGAGAGAGAGGGGAGAGAGAAAAGAGAGAGAGAGAGAGAGAGAGAGAGAGAGAGAGAGAGAGAGAGAGAGAGAGAGAGAGAGAGAGAGAGAGAGAGAGAGAGAGAGAGAGAGAGAGAGAGAGAGAGAGAGAGAGAGAGACAAGGAGACAGTCACAGAGTGAAAGAAAGAGGGATAGAAATATAGAGAATCTAAAAGAAGACCAGAAACTTCCCACCCTGCTAGATCCTGCGAGCCCAGCCAGTGGGGTCGTCTCCTGGGGCCGAAGAAAGAGGGCTGGACAGTCTCGCGAGCAAAACACTGATGCTGGAAGGAGTGGGAGAATCAACTTATCTCCTCGACCCGAGATTAAGGACGGCTACACGCTGTCACGCAAGAGACCATGGTGTCTCTCGGAGCCAGATCTACACCGCTTTCTTTGTGTGTGTTTGCGTGCGCGCGCGCGCGCGTGTGTGTGTGTGTGTGTGTGTGTGTGTGTGTGTGTGTGTGTGTGTGTGTGTGTGTGAGAGAGAGAGATTCACCATGGTCTTGGATCACGTGTTCAATTCGTGATCGACAGATATTACCCTCTCGGATGAGAGCTCCGAGCTCATACAGGTCCGATCTATGTGTGTGTGTGTGTGTGTGTGTGTGTGTGTGTGTGTGTGTGTGTGTGTGTGTGTGTGTGTGTGTGTGTGTGTGTGTGTGTGTATGAGAGAGGGATAGAGATAGAGAGGGAGAGAGAGAGAGACAGTGATTCACCACAGTCTTGGATTATGTGTTCGACTCGTGATCGACTGCTATTACCCTCTCGGATGAGAGCTCAGAGCTCATACAGTCCCGATCTACGTGTGCGTGTGTGTGAGAGAGAGAGAGAGAGAGAGAGAGAGAGAGAGAGAGAGAGAGAGAGAGAGAGAGAGAGAGAGAGAGAGAGAGAGAGAGAGATTGATTCACCATGGTCTTGGATCACGTGTTCGATTCGTGATCGACAGCTATTACCCTCTCGCATGAGAGCTCAGAACTCATACAGTCCCGATCTACGTGTGCGTGTGTGTGTGTGTGTGTGTGTGTGTGTGTGTGTGTGTGTGTGTGTGAGAGAGAGAGAGAGAGAGAGAGAGAGAGAGAGAGAGAGAGAGAGAGAGAGAGAGAGAGAGAGAGAGAGAGAGAGATTGATTCACCATGGTCTTGGATCATGTGTTCGATTGGTGATCGACAGCTATTACCCTCTCGCATGAGAGCTCAGAACTCATACAGGCCCGATCCGTGTGTGTGTGTGTGTGTGTGTGTGTGTGTGTGTGTGTGTGTGTGTGTGAGAGAGAGAGAGAGAGAGAGAGAGATTCACCATGGTCTTGGGTCACGCGTTCGATTCGTGATCGACAGCTATTACCCTCCCGGATGAGAGCTCATAGTTCATACAGTCCCGATCTATGGGTGTCTGTGTGTGTGTGTGTGTGTGTGTGTGTGTGTGTGTGTGTGTGTGTGTGTGTGTGTGTGTGTGTGTGTGTGTGTGTGTGTGTGTGATCGACAGATATTACCCTCTCGGATGAGAGCTCAGAGCTCATACAGGTCCGATCTATGTGTGTGTGTGTGTGTGTGCACCAACCTTCGGCACCGGGATAATTTCCCTTGTATTCACTTCTGTGGCAACCCTTCTAGCTTGGTGGGGAGATGATTGTATCCGACGTCCAGTCCAAACAGCCAGAATTAGAGGGCAAGTGCCTTTTACTATTGAACTGGTTTAACAGAGAGGTTTAAGGTACAATCTAATTGATTCGCAACAGAAAAAAAAAGAATAAATAACGCCCACAGAGCAAAAGGTTAATTGAAATTAGTTTTCATTTATTCAATACTTGAGGGGGGGGTTAGGAGGGGGAGAGGGATGGGTAGGGAGAAGAGAGGGGGAGGGAGAAGGGAGGGGAAGAGGGAGGGGGAGGGTTAAGGGAGAGGGAGAAGGGAGAAGGGGGAAAGGGTGGGGGAGGGGGAAGGGGAGGGGGAGGGAGGGAGAGAGGGAGGGGGAGAGGGAGAGGGGGAGGGGTTGCACCTGGTATAAAACCCCGTGTTTTTTCTCGCTAAGATGACGCACTTCACATATTGTATTCTGGTTGACACCAGACAATTCTACTCAGCTGTGGGCAGAACCTCGCACTGTTTCCTTAATAAACCTTTCAACCTGGACGAATAACACAACCTTTTTCTCACCTCGACTGTAATATCACTACCCACTCCAAAACCTCACCTAACTGAAATATTTGACACATCAACAAGCGGTACTCCCTTTAGATATTTCTCGAACAAGATCACATGAATGCAACGAAACGAAAATATATTCTTGCAGAACTCTGATATGAAAATGGGTCAGGTTTGGAATGTCCGCAATGGTGCATATCATATACTGGAGTGTGTGAGATACAGCAGCCTGAGTCCGCCTGGACGGCTTGGCCGGTGCACAAGTGCCGCAGTATCTCCGGAGGGTTCTGCCGAGCGTCTGGACATTGCCTCGATAAAACAGATGAAGATAATTTTTGGGCTTATGAGTCCATGCGCACCCCTCATGTATGTATGTATGTGTGTGTGTGTGTGTGTGTGTGTGTGTGTGTGTGTGTGTGTGTGTGTGTGTGTGTGTGTGTGTGTGTGTGTGTGTGTGTGTGTGTGTGTGTGTGTGTGTGTGTGCAAAGTAAAAGCATTTCCTACTGATCGGAAAATACAGGTTCTGATCTCACACTCGGGAAGGTAACATTTGGTGATCAAGAGTCCAACACATGAAACAAGACCGTAGTATGTAACACACACACACACACACACACACACACACACACACACACACACACACACACACACACACACACACACACACACACACACACACACACACACCTCTCTCTCTCTCTTTCTCTTTTTGTCTCTTTCTCTGCGCCTCTCATGGTTTACTGCTTTACATTTTCTTTCTGACTTACAGTGGTGAATCCTTTTCCTCAACACAAAGGCGTCAGTAGTACTCTCAATTGTTTTATTTTTTCTCAAGTCTGCAATCCCCCCACCCCATTAAAAAAGGACGGACTAGTCAACGCGCAACCACACGCATCAAAAGCCTGCTCACCTACCAAACCCCTTCTCATCACCTCAGGAATTAAAGGATCACTATATATCTTGAGTCAAAGGTAGTGCAGCGAGGCAAAGCTCTTCTGCTTAAACTCACATTTGTGTTCATACTTCCAACTAAAAATAAATAAATAAATAAAATACAATTCAATAAAAACCACAGTTAGAAGTACTCCCCAAACCCCGTAACTGCTACTGCAATCTATTAATTCTTTATTTATGTATCTATTTATTGCCACAGCCGTCCATAACAACAATTCCTGTGTTGGTGCGTCTAGCGCCAGTCACAGAGTCGCTCCGCCGCGCCTCTCCACCTCCATTCGCGCGTCGCAGCGTTTCGCAGCGTCAGGTCTTTGAACTGTTCGACACCAACGCTGAATACTTAGCGGTGCCCCGGGCGGCGGAAGCGGCAGGAACCTGTGCGTGCGTGCGTGCGTGCGTGCGTTTCAGAGCATGCCTCAGTCCACCAAATGGAAAGTATTGTTCTACATCGTATAAAGTTGAATAGTGTATTCTCTATTTTGTTTGCATGTCCACGTATATATATATATATATATATATATATATATATATATATATATATATATATATATATATTTTTTTTTTTTTTTGTTTGTTTGTGTGTGTGTGTGTGTGTGTGTGTGTGTGTGTGTGTGTGTGTGTGTGTGTGTGTGTGTGTGTGTGTGTGTGTGTGTGTGTGTGTGTGTAGGTACCAAGACCATTATCTTCCATATGTGACCATGACAGCTCCACACCATAAATAAATAATAAGAAAGTTGTAAAGTGACTACACATAAAGTTTATATGTTGTATGGGGTCTAGACATATAAAACACGCCAACAAACTGTGGGGGACATCTAAAACAAGGCTGAAGAGGTATACACCCTTCCACATCTTCTCCATCTCCACCAATCCATGATGTCACATTACCTCCTCATATATCTGCTCTCATACAAGGTCACATACAAGATCTTCATACACACACACAAGCAAGCAAACACACACACATATACACACAGGGCGGAAATAATTTCAGTATCGCTACGCTGCGAGTCGTTACTCCAACTTTCGTGGGCGGGGAGGTGTGTGTGTGTGTGCGTGCGTGTAAGGTCACAGCATTACCCATAGATCGGTCATATACGAGCTCTGAGCTCTTTTCCGGGAGGGAAATAGCTGTCGATCACGTGATCTAAGACCATGGTGAATCACGCACACTCTCTAAGAAGACATAAGAAATGCACGTTCCCACGAGCCTTTAACTCACCACCACACGTCATACAGGAAACATATGCACATACCATCAGTTTCCTCACACACTTCAGCCTTTCCGTGTGTGCATGCATAAACGCAAAAATACGTGTACATGCTATCCTCTCTCTTTTCACACCCAAGAACAAAACATATATTCATATGAGAAACTGCAATGTTATAACACATTTGTAAATATACACTTCAAACCCACTATCGGAGAAATAATATTAGAAGTACAGGAGATCCGTATATTTCGACTACTATCTGTAGTCCTTTTCTGCTGAGGAGGACTACAAACAGTAGTCGAAATATACGGATCTACTGTACTTCTAATATTATTTCTCCGATAGTGGGTTTTAAGTGTATATATATATTCATATTCTCACACCCTTCCATCCAACTATCACCACATTCTTGCAAACACTGAAATATGTCTACATTCCGACTCATTTCCTGATATATTCTTTCTCAAGATGTTTGGAAACTTCCTTAACGTATGTCTAAAACTACTCAAGTAAAACTCTCGGTTACATATTCCAGTGAACCCATTCGTCCAGACGAACGTGGTTAAGTTAACTAAGTTTCTGCTCGGTACCCACTTCGCTATCATGACTCACTTTATACATATGGTTCTGGCTTTCGCCAGGTGATTTTACTCAGTTGAGGGGGAGTAGATTCACGTGGAAGGAGTTATTTTCACTCCTAAATTAATTTACTGGATTTTCTTCCAGTTATACGTACATTAATTACATTCACACAGTACACTTCCTAAAACCTATTTTCTTGTACTATAGTTAGTGAAATTATAACACTTCTATATAAAAATTCATGTGTCTCCATATATATATATATATATATATATATATATATATATATATATATATATATATATCTATATGTATATATATATATATATATTCATTGTATATATGGGCAGGAGATTTTCTCTCAAGCATGTTTGGTTAAATTTAATGGCAAGATTATTATTGCAGAGTTTTTTATCTGCCTTTTCTCTTTCTCTGAGAATCTTTTTCCCTTCCACGGGAAGTTGTCTTATAATGTCACCATATGACATTGTTTTGTAAGTTACTTTGGGCATGGCTTTATTCACTTTGGTAAAGCCATGCCCAAAGTAACTTACAAAACAATGTCATATGGTGACATTATAAGACAACTTCCCGTGGAAGGGAAAAAGGTTCTCAGAGAAAGAGAAAAGGCAGATAAAAAACTCTGCAATAATAATCTTGCCATTAAATTTAACCAATATATATATATATATATATATATATATATATATATACATATATATATATATATATATATATAATCATACTTTCCCATCTCGTATTGTATATGAAAGGAACCGCTCTAACCCCTCTCCCCTCTCTGTTTGCTATCATCACAGGTTTTTTATAAAGTGGCACAAACTATCAAAGCATAAGCCTATGTGTACACACACACAGACCGACACACGCACACGCAAATTACACGAACACATATACACACATACACGCACACACACACACACACACACACGCACATACACGAACACATATACACACATACACACATACACACACACACACACACACACACACACACATACACGCATGTACACACACACACACACCACATACTGAAATTAATTAACAAAGTATTCCTCAGTTTGTTCCTGACCGAGCTTCGAGCGATTCGAAATCATCTAATTTCATCTACTTTAATTTCTTTAATTTTTTATTATTATATCCTCAGTATCGCCACACAAATATGAAGAAAGCTGGATTTTTTTTTTTTTTGTGAGCAAGTAAGTCAAAAAATGAAATTAAAATGAAGAAAACAGAACTGAGGTTTTTGGGTGATAAGGATGCCAAGGTGCATGGACGCTGTGAAGTAGACTCACGCGAAAAACAAACAAATATTGGAAACATTATCAACAATGAACGAGAGTTGATAAACAGTATAAGTTTTGAAACTGTTCGTTCTGGAAGGAGTGATGTGAAATGGAGGAGGAGGATAAGGAAGAAGAGGAAGAGGAGGAGAAAGAAGAAGAGGAGGAGGAGGAGGAGGAGGAGGAGGAGGAGGAGGAGGAGGAGGAGGAGGAGGAGGAAGAGGAGGAGGAGGGGGAGGAGGTGGAAGAGGAGGGCCAGGACTTTAAAGGTGGTGTTAGGTGAGACAAATGCGAGAAGAGATTGGAGACAAATGGTACCTTTACTGCCGGACATCACGACAGGTAGTGGAGAGAAAAAAGGGAAGAATTGAAAAAGGAAGAAGCAGGTGAGATAGGACACAGGTGGGAGACTAGGAAAATTATATATATATATATATATATATATATATATATATATATATTTATATATGTATATATATATATATAAATATATATATATGAAATTTATATATATACAGTATATATATATGTATATACAGTATATATATATGTATATATATATATATATATTATATATACATACATATGTGTGTGTGTGTGTGTGTGTGTGTGTGTGTGTGTGTGTGTGTGTGTGTGTGTGTGTGTGTGTGTGTGTGTGTGTGTGTGTGTGTGTGTGTGTGTGTATGTATATATATATATATATTTATATATATATATATATATACACACACACGCACACACACACACAAGACTGGTGATCCACATATTACGACCGCAGTCCATGGTCCCATTCAGCGGAACTACACATACTCTACCTGAGGATTCATATATAAACTCTCCTGGTAGCAGATGGAGTCCGAGCACATAGGGCAAAGGTGACGTAATCGGAGCCAAGTGTCTCTTGGCGTGAGATCTTCATCTTTAAGGAAGGAAGAACGAGACGATCAAGTGGAGAGTCGAAGTAAAGGAAAGGAAAACGGGAAAGAGTCAAAACAAAGATGGCGCGAGAGGACAAGGGGAAGAAAGAAGGGGGAAGGGGAAGAGGAAAGGAGAAGGGAGAAGGAGCAAGGAAAGGGGGTAGGAGGAAGGGGAAAGGGAAAGGGGAAGAGGAGGGAAGAGGGAAGGGGAAGAGGAAGAGGAAAGGAGAAGGGAGAAGGAGCAAGGAAAGAGGGTAGGAGGAAGGGGAAAGGGGAAAGGGGAAGAGGAGGGAAGGGGGAAGGGGAAGAGGAAAGGAGAAGGGAGGAGGAGCAAGGAAAGAGGTTAGGAGGAAGGGGAAAGGGAAAAGGGGAAGAGGAGGCAAGGGGGAAGAGGAAAGGAGAAGGGAGAAGGAGCAAGGAAAGAGGGTAGGAGGAAGGGGAAAAGGAAAAGGGGAAGAGGAGGGAAGGGGGAAAGGGAAGAGGAAGACGAGACAACGAACGCAAGAAGCGGAAGCAAGCAAAAAGGGAATTAGAAGAAGACGAAGAAGAGGAGGAGGTGGAGGTGGATGGGAGTGAGGAGGTGGGATGAGATAGAAATACGCGACAGAGAAAGAGTTATGACAAGAAACGGTGTCATTAAAAACGGGAAACGTTGAAGACAGCATTTGCCCCTTTGCTTTCCTACTGCTTTTTTTTTCTTTTTTACCTTTTTTCCTTATGCTGACGTCGACAATCTCATTACCGTCCCTTAAAGCTTTTATTTTGTCTATGAAAGAGCGAGAGAGAGGGAGGGAAGGAGAGAGAGACAGATAGATAGATAGAGAGAGAAAGAGAGAGGGGAGAGAGGGAGAAAGAGAGAAAAAGAGAGAAAGAGAGGGAGAGAGAGAGAGAAAGAGAGAGAGAGAGAGAGAGAGAGAGAGAGAGAGAGAGAGAGAGAGTGAGAGAGAGAAGGAAGGAAAGAGAAAGTGTGAGATAAAGATATAGAGAAAAATTAACTGTACAAATAAAGATGGTTAAGGGATAAACACGATGAAAAAGGGAACAAGAAAAGAGAGAAAGAGGAAAAAGAAAACACAGGAAAATGTGGCTAAGAAGAAAAAGAGGAAGAAGAGCATCTAAGGGGAATGGGGCAGACATTGGTGCAACATCTCCAATTCGACTTCTCTTCTTCCTTTATCTTCTTCGTTGCTTAGATCGACTTGTACCTTTATTCTGACTGCTGTCATGTGATTTTAATCAACTGGGAGGAAAACCAGGAAGGGATCAAGGATAGAATGTGGAAAAAGGGTCCTGATCAATCTCCATCAAGTTTCTTGTAGACCTGGGGTGGGTAACACCCGGTCCACTAACTTGGAGAATAGAAATCTTGTATGAAATCACCTTTGAGTTCTGATTTTTTTTTAATCCGGCCTGCAGGAGGCTCGTGAGAATATCACAAACTGAATGATCGTCAAAAGTATAAAAAAAAAAGATAAAAAAAAAATAATAATAATAATAATAATAATAATAATAATAATAATAATAATAAAATAAATAATAATAATAATAATAAAATCGTCTGCCGTCTGCTAGAATATAAAAAAGAACCACCGGGTAAGGAAGGAAGGAATAGGGACTTTCCAAGTTCAATGTCAAGTGACAACAACGATATTGCCAATGTTTCTTATACTGACAAATAAGGCGGTTTCCAGTACGAGATTTCCCTAGACGTTTGCCGATGTTACATGGAATCAAGAAGACACTATTGGTATTGATGAAATTAAATTAAACTTGTCAATAAATTGTGTCCAAGTATACCTTAATACATAAGAACATAATAGGTATGGGCAAGGAGCTGAAGGCGAGTGTGTGTGTGTGTGTGTGTGTGTGTGTGTGTGTGTGTGTGTGTGTGTGTGTGTGTGTGTGTGTGTGTGTGTGTATGTGTATACGTGTGTGTGTGTATACGTGTGTGTGCGTGTGTGTACGTGTGTGTGTGTGTGTGTGTGTGTGTGTGTGTGTGTGTGTGTGTGTGTGTGTGTGTGTGTGTGTGTGTGTGTGTGTGTGTGTAATACTTGAAAGTATAAATTTATCAAATCAGGGGAGGGTGGGGGATTGACTCCTCACACAATCTCTCGTCAACAAAAAAGAAAAATAAATGAGGAAAATCCAGTGTTCGATGAAGGAGTTCGAAGAAAACGGTGTTTGGACTGAACAGAAAACGGAGTAAGAGTAGCTGGTGAGTGTACTCAACATGTGTTGATATTGGAGGGTCCTGGATGAGAGGAGGACAAAGAGGAGGAGAGGAGGTTAAAGAGGAGGTGATAATAAAGAGAAATGCATGCGTGGAGGGCTCGACAAAGAGGAAGATCAGATGGTGAGGTGAGATACACCCAATGAGCACAAGACTGACCTCAGCTGAATGAAATCGTCTGTTATAAGCCAAAATAAAACCAGTACAGTGCGCCACAATGACGAAAGGAGTTATCGGGAGCCAGTGAGAGAGAGAGAGAGAGAGAGAGAGAGAGAGAGAGAGAGAGAGAGAGAGAGAGAGAGAGAGAGAGAGAGAGAGAGAGAGAGAGAGAGAGAGGGGATGTTGTAAGTGTCGCATTGGTAAAGAGGAGCAAGAAATAACGACAAAAAAGAAAAGCAGGTGCAGAGAGTAGGGTGATAATCAAGGGAAAGAGAGAGTGACAAAGAGAGAGTGACAAAGAGAGAGAGAGAGAGAGAGAGAGAGAGAGAGAGAGAGAGAGAGAGAGAGAGAGAGAGAGAGAGAGAGAGAGAGAGAGAGAGAGAGAGAGAGAGAGAGAGAGAGAGAGAGAGAGAGAGAGAGAGAGAGAGAGAGAGAGAGAGAGAGAGAGAGAGAGAGAGAGAGAGAGAGAGAGAGAGAGAGAGAGAGAGAGAGAGAGAGAGAGAGAGAGAGAGAGAGAGAGAGATAAACCTGTGGACGGATTTGGTCGTGACTGTAAAGGCGCCAAGAGGAAATGTCTGAGTGAAGACGAAAAGGGTGACGAGATGAGGAAGGTGGAGGGTGGGGGAGGGTGGGTGAGGTGGGTGGAGGGTGAGTTGAGATGGAAGGGGTGAGTAAACGGAAAGAGAGACAAGAAATAGATAGACAGGAATGGGTGGAAGCTCCTCACGCATGAGGCTCTGCAATCTCTCAACACACCGACTAGCTGGCTCCGACAATGTGACTATTTCATGTTTTCAGGGTAACTGATTACGTGTGTGTGTGTGTGTGTGCGTGTGTGTGTGTGTGTGTGTGTGTGTGTGTGTGTGTGTGTGTGTGTGTGTGTGTGTGTGTGTGTGTGTGTGTGTGTGCGTGCCTGAAACAACGGGATATATAGGAACGTAGATGAAATGAAGAAAGGCAGAGGGGAGATTGAGGAGTATTATGGAACAGAAAAGATAAATGGTGGAGTAAAGAACTTCAACAAATAATGAATGAAAATAAACATAAGTAAACGAAGAAATAAAACGAATCATAATGAATGGATAAATAAAACATAAACACATACATACATATACCAAGGGGGTTTTCCCCCTTACAGGGGAGGTAGCCAAAACCAAGAGCATAAATCCACTCCCACCCATTTCATCCCCCACATACTCCACTCCCATTCACTACCCCTCCCTCCCTCTTTTCTTGGCCCCTCCTGGATGACGGGTCATCCCTGCATCTCGCCCACCGCCCTAGGTCAAAAGCAATGCAGCAAGACACAACACATCCACAGCACGGCAACTTCATTTAATCGGCGACGCCCCCTCTCCGTCCCCTCATGCAGAAAAAGAGAAGACGGGGAGGAATCCCTTCGGGTTGCGTCAAAATATCATTCACACATACTCCCTAGCCCCCCCATCCCCCAACCACTCCCACCCATGTATCACAGCATCATCTATACACATCCATTCTTCATTCACCCCTATCTTCTGTCCTCTTCCTTCCTTCCTCAACAGGCACCCCCGTCTTTCTCAATGCCCCTTTTACCTTATCCATTCATCTCATCCTTGGTCGCCCCTTCATTTTCACTCCCTCCATCTCTGCCTTCCGCACTTCTTTTACTAATCTTTCTTCACTTATTCTATCTCCCAACTCCTTTTCCAATCCCGCTATCCTTCTCACCTCCTCGTTTCTCACTCTATCTAACCTAGTTACTCCTACCATATTTCTCAGGTATTTCATCTCAAACACATTTAAATTCTTCCTCTCCTATGTTCCATGTTTGTCCCACCTTTACCTTAAACCACTCGCTCTCTCCATTTCTAATTTTTACACAGGCTTTATTACTCTCGTAAAAACTTTTCACTGCTCTTAACAGCTTACTATTCCATATATCTGCAATACCTCCCACAGTCCCTTCCTGTCTACCCTGTCATAAGCCTTTTCCAGATCTATAAACTCCCAAAAAACATCCTTACCGTTTCCTAAAGCTTTCTCACACATCTGCCTTACCACCAAAATCTGATCCACGCAACCCCCACCTTTCCTAAACCCACACTGTTCCTCACCAATTACTTCCTCTGTTCCTCTCCTAATCCTCTCAAGCAAAACTCTCCCATAAGCTTTCTCAACTACTCAACAAACTGATCCCTCTGAAACTACTACACTCATACTTGTCCCCTTTTCTCTTGTAAAATGGAACTATACAGGCACTCATTTAGTCCTCCGGCATTCTACCTTCTTTTAGACAAACATTAAACAACCTCAACAGCCAGTCCACCATAACTGTACCCTACCCTACCCTTTTTTTTTTGTTTTGTTTTTTACACTCCGCGTGACACCCATTTAACCCAGGTGCCTTACCTACTCTCATCATTTTAATAACTGTTTTCACCTCTCCTTTTCTTATTTCTCCACCATTTTTCTCATTCATCACTATCATTTTCTTAGCGCCTCCCACTGCAACTACCTTTCCCTCCCTATCCTCCTTCACATTTAACAACTCCCTAAAATACTCTGCTCATCTTTCTCTTACCGCCATCTCTTCTATTATCCTCTCCATCTGCACTTTTTATCTTTTCTTCTCTACTTCCCTTTTAATTTTTCAAAACATCTTTTTATTACTTTCAAATTTTTTCATACTCTTACCCCATTTCACATCTGCTCTCCTTCTTGCCTCCTTTAACTTATGTTTTACTTCTCTTCTCTTTTCTTTGTACCTCTCATATGATTCTCTCGCCCTATTTTGCAGCCTATCTGTGAATACTCGTTTCTTCTACAATCTTCTTTGCTTCATCATCCCACCACTCACTACCCTTCCTTTTATTTCGTCCCGTCCTCCTTGTTCCACATACCATCGTTGCACACCTTGTGAATTACTCCTTGAAACATCCCTATGCCTCCTCCACTCCTAGTTCTACTCTATCCTTCGCTCCCTCCCACTCTTCTCTCAGCTTCTTGTACTCATCCTCCTTTTCTTTTTTATTTAAACAGTTTACTCTAAGCACCTCCCTGCCTTCTGTCCTTTTCCTTTTTCACAACTTACCTTCTCAAATTATCTGATACCCCACCACTCTCTCCCTTAAGAATATGTACATCCAAAATTCTTCCTACTCTTCTCCTTGGTACCATTATACTCGTATAGTCCATTAAAGCCCTATCTACCACCCTTCCACCCACCACCCTCTCCCATGTGTACTTGTGCTTGACTTTCTTACTAAACACTGTGTTAGCTATCATCAACTTTCTTACTAGACGCATCTCCACATCAACTTTCCACTACAATTTTCTCAAATAACAAATAAAATAAATCTAATGAAATCGAACAAATCATTACATATATAATAAACGAGTGATTAGACAAGGATTAAGGTGACGTAGATAGGTTTCCAGGACAGGGGTACTGGGTGTGATAGAATTAATTGGGGTGTGGGGCATGGCAGGAGAGACTGTTGACGAAGGGATACAAAAGAGAAAGGGTAGGAGAAGGGGAGAGGACGTCAGGGCAGGATAAAGACGTAGTACCAATGAGAAGATGAGAGAATGTAGGAGACGGGGGCTGAAGAAACTATTGGAGTGGAATGGAACGCGAGGACAAAAGGGGGCCCAGGAGAAAGGACAGAACAATTCCATCTCATCGCAAATAACCAGCGCTTCTATCTACGGGACAATAAAGAGGTGGGGTTATAGAGGTTGTAAAAGAGAGATATAAATAGGGTAGCAGAAATGAGGGCAGCAGGATTCTTAAGCGTTCATCTTTCCAGTCTACGTGCCTCTGATCCATAGAGGTGTCATCAAACTCTTTGTATTGACTACCTAAATTCTATGGAGAAAAGGTGTCCAAAGGAGAATCAAGGAAATGGATACGGAAATGAAGAGAATTGGACAGACAGTTGACACAAAAAAAAAAAAAAAAAAAAAAAAAAAGACAATAACAAAGTGAGAAAAGATGGAAGAGTTTCGGTTAGGGAGCGATACGGAAGGGGTGGTTGTCCAGAGGGGAGGACGAGATGTGAAGGAAAGAGTTGGAGAAGACACTACGAATGCAGGACAAGGAGTGAAAAATGGAGAGGGAGAGGACTCAGGAGTGGAGGGACGGTAGCCATGGAGAGATACGAATAAATAAATGGAAGAATAATGGGTAAATAAAACCAAAACGACTGAGTGGGAACGGGATAATATCGATAAAGGGAATGGAAATGGGGAAGTGAATAAAGGGGGGAAGGGGATGAAGACGATGGGCAAAAAGTAACCAAGGCGAAGTTGAGAGAGATCGAAGATTTTTTTTTTTTTTTTTTGGGGGGGGGGGGGCCTGGCGAAGATTTTTTTTTTTTTTTTTAAGGGGGTGCGAGGCTAGCGAAGAGCTGGACGAGGTTAGAAGGTTCGTGGGGGACTGACGAGGGGTGATGGATGGCGAGGGTGAACGTGGTTGAGGAAACAAGACATGAGGTGTGTGTGAAGGAGGGGTGATGAGAAATGGGTGAAGAAGAAGGGTGTAGAAAGTGATAGCGAACGAGAGTGTGGAGAAGGAGGTGGGAGGGGAGTGGGGGTGGGGGAGTGGGGGAGGGTGAAATCTGGTCCGAGGGTGAACGGGTGGAGGTCAAACAAAACGAGACTGTTGTGTTTCGCTTTGCTGATGAAAAGGCTTTTGTCCTCCCACTCGACACTGTGTACATACACACGCAAGGGAGCACGCACGCGAACACACGCACATGCACGCACACACACACGCACGCACACACACATACATACATACACACACACAAATGCACACACATTTGACCGATGAGGAAACAAGGACGGAATTCTACGAGCATAGCTTCCTGTGTTATTAAAATTAAATACAATTGGGAGACTACAATCAAATAAAAACTTCTTGGAAAACATATATACAAAACACATACACATACACACACACACAAATACACGCTACTGGACGAAATGATTGTGTGTGCGAAAAATATACACGAATTTAATAACAATATAGATACTGCGAGATACAGAGACGGGACACCACAAGCATAGCTCCCCTTCCCGTAAGATACAACTAGGTAAATACACACACGCACAACACACACACAACACATTACGTCTCTTTCAGTTCAGCAGAAGACAGTTTGAAGCCGCTTGTTCCGACTATGCGTTTCCCAAGGACCAAGTGTAGTACTCTGGACAATGCCTTTCCAACTCAGATTCACAGTATTCTAGAGCTGCCGCTTCACTATTCCGGATGCGGCGAGGAGAATGGTTCCGACTTCCCTCTACCCGGCGAGCTTATGAATGCCGCCTATAATGAAGAGTACCCTCCATATGGCACAATAGTCCAGCAATCAAAAATAATACATCTATATGCACTTATATCCATGCACGCGCGCGGGCACACACATACACTTACATAAATACATACAGACCCATACATAAAACACAAGCATGTACACACACATACACACACACACACACAAGCATGTACACACACATACACAATAAGAGTGTAACCCAAATTGGAATCATACGTGAGTTGAAAACTAGTTATGATACATTGGAGTGTATGAGAATAAATACTACTAGGTAAACGCGCGCGCACACGCACACACACACACACAAACACATACACAAACATAAACGCATGGTGACACAAATACACACATGCAAGTACACACAAACACAGAAATACACAGACAACGATATCCACATGTACAAAGGCCGTCCAAACATGCGAATACACACGTCAACAGGGAACAATCCAGGAGCCCTCGCCTCGGCCTCTCTCTCTCTCTCTCTTTCTCTCTTTCGTCTCCCTCGGAGCGGCCCACCGTCCCGCTTCCAAGCTAAGTCGACCGGTCCACCAACTTGTCCACCCAATACATTTTGTTCTGACAAATTCCAGACGGTTTTATTCAGGCGAGAGGGACCTCAGAAAGGGCGGGGTCTCCCTGATTGCTAGTTAAGGATGGGGGCATGCTTCCAGCTGAATAAAATGACCTGGTGTTTGACGCAGCACAATCCATACAGTGTTGCACGGTGATGTTGCTCTTTCCGACCTAACGACTCTTTAGCTTTTGTTCTGGTTAGCTCCTGACGATTTTATTCAGTAACAAAGAACATCCTACGGCCGCTAAGGAGTTCCCTTCATTCGAAATCCAGTGACCTCCCTCAATTGAATAAAATCGCCTGGCGGCAGACAATGACTTAATCCCTTTCGTCCAGGGTGGTACTGTTCTTCTTGTTCTGGCTGCCGTTAAGCGATTCGAATAGAGGTAGTTTATGCCCTTCCCTATTGGAAGGTCCTTTTCCGCGTCTCCAGTTGATTTCATTCATATATGTGCCAATCCCCCAAACACACACCCTCGGTAGCAAAGATATCTTCTTCCCGGTTATATGCTGAATAGTCCATGCAAGTGCTTCAGGAACAAATGGAAAATGAGGACATATATTACAAAGACATGCAAACAAGGACTAACATGGAAGCGAGCTTGAGAGCAGCACATCCAAATGGACACACAGCAGAAGAGTTCAATTGAGCTGGTTTTATACAGTGTCGAACAAGGAAGTCCATTGTGAGACATTGTCGTACGCACACAAGAAACTGAGGGATAAACACGGGCAAGGGTCCACGTGTTCAGCTCGCTCACTGTACAGGGGAGGTTTCTTTCAGCTGAATAGAATCAGCGGTTATAGTGAAGAACTAAGGGAAACACATCGACCAAGAGGTACAAGCACCTACAAGGAGTCTTCCAGCCAGGAAAAGAAAAGAAAGAAAAAATAAATAAAATAAATAAATAAATAAAAAACAGACGATCTACACAGGGAAAGATGGACGCAAAGCTCAGGTAGACACCAAACATACAGACGCTGGTACATACACTATAACAATTACGTGCATTACGGACTGGGTTGGAGGTAGGAGAGGGAGGGAGGGAAGGAGGGAAGAGGAGGAAGAACAAACAAATATCCCTGAAGACTGGACCGATAATTGGAGGCTTCTGGGGAACACTTGATCCGAGGGCTGGTAGATTTGGTGGCGCCAGGAAACAGCCGCAATGGTATACTTAGAGGTGGTCATCAGCACCAGGGTTCTAGATGCGGTCCATGGAATCGCAACATTTCTTGAAGAAGAAGGTGTGGAGCCTACGCCAGGAGGCGCGTAGCTGTGACCAAAGCCCTATGCGTTCTAGGAACTGTTGGGGCAGGTAACAGTCCTTGCTGGGAATCTGAGAGGAGTGCGGGATTCGAACCCAAAACTAAGCGAATACGAGACCAGCACGCTTCTGGGAACTGTTCGGGCAGGTAACAGTCCTTGCTGGGAATCTGAGAGGAGTGCGGGATTCGAACCCACAACTAAGATAATACGAAACCAGCACGATTCCGATTGCGCCACCAGCGCACAGACGTTTTTAGAAGAGCGGTAATTCAAGTGGTTGATCAAACAAACCTCGCTGATAATCGACATTGAGCTTTGGGCATATAAAACAAGTTCTTGGTCGTTTTTCCTGTTCTTATCTACATCTCGGAGAAACTCGACCCATGACATCTCACTCACACGAGGCAAAAGAAGACGATGAAGAAGAATGAAAAATGAACTTATCACTGGCGGAGATGATTTCTTTGACGCGAGTGATAAAATTGCAGGACAAAACACTTAAAATTTTGAAAAAAAAAAAAAATGAAAAAAAAAGACTGAACTTGAGATAGACGACAAGCTCTTCCGCTGTCCGAAGAACCAACTAAGCACCTTCAAGTAGTTTATCAAGACTAACCCCAGACGACTTTATTCAGTCTAGGGCTCTAGACAGCAGCTCTTCAGGGCACTTGAGTGACTCCAGAAACTTCTTACAAAATCATTATTCCATCAAAACGAAGAGGTTATACTGTAAGTTTGTACAACATTCCAGGCAAAATTATATATCATATCATGGTGGTTGATATGATCTGATCTAATATACATACATACACACACACACACACACACACACACACACACACACACACACACATATATATATATATATATATATATATATGTATGTGTGTGTGTGTGTATTATTCAACGAAAATATCTATAGCCATTAATTATTATGATTTGTATAAATGTTTGTCCGAATCTGAAGTTATTTTTGTATTTCTGCTTGGCCCGCACAACACTTTTGTTGAACTAAAAAAGGAAAAAAAAAATCTAGCTGTAAGGTTCTTTCTCTTTTATTTCTACTGTCGCCAGCCGATTTAATTAATCTTTTATGACGCACTCTTGGGATCAAAGGGATTATATCATATCTCCATCAACCACTTCAGTACCGGGGTACCTGGTTCTCTTCTCTATCTTGGCTGCCGTCAGGCGATTTTATTCATCTCCGTGGATGCATCCACTCGGTAATGATACGCGGGAGGAGGAGGACGGGGAGGAAGAGGAAGAGGAAGAGAAAGAGGAGGAGGAGAAGGAAGAGGAAGAGGAGGAGAAGGAAGAGGAGGGGAGAAGGAGGAGGAAGAGGAGGAGGAAGAAGAGGAAGAGAAAGATGAGGAGGAGGAAGAGGAGGAGGAGGAGAAGGAAGAGGAAGATGAGGAGGAGAAGGAGGAGGAGGAGGAAGAGGAGGAAGATCCTGTTTGTTGTGTAATTTGGAAAAGAAATAATTACCAGCAACTGCAAAAATACGTAACAAAATATTCAATTAATTCAGGCGGTTCTGTTTTTTGTTGCCGCTGTTAATGGCGTATATTGGAAATAACAACATACAAAGGCGATAATGATTACAATGATAATGATTGTGATAATGAGGGTAGTGATGATGATGATGATGAGTTGATGACGACGACGACGACAACGATGATGGTGATGAGGAAATACAATGATGATTATTATGTTTGTGGTGATAGCATGTGTGTGTGTGTGTAGTGATAACATGCAGAATTTCATGACAATAGCTTATAACGACAGCTGATTAACACACAAACATCACTGACAAAATACCACATAATTTGTAAACACGGATATATGCATGACATGAATCAAGGTATTGGAAGAATTCAAATGATTTGCCATGGACACCATGTACGTAAGAATGACATCAGCAAACACATCGAGGAAAGGAAAATCCACCTCTATCCTTACATCTCCACCGGGAAAGAAGGGAGAATATTAGCGAGGAAGGAGGGAAGGAAGAGAGAGAAGGAGGAAGGGAGGGAGGGAGGGAGGGAGAGGAAATCTAAAGCCCACGCGAGGGTAAAAGCAAACTATCGCCTTAGTTTCTTCCCAGAATCCTGCGGAGAGGTTACGCATACATAGCTGTTCCTGCGGAAGCACAGACGTGAGGAAGGCAGACAGGAGGAAGAAGGAGAAGAGGAGGAGAAAGAGCAACAGGAGGAAGACGAGGAAGAGGAAGAGGGGTTCAGGCTCTTCTTTTCTGCCTCCTTCAAATTCCAAGTCTCCATTCCATAGAGTGCCGTAGACACAATCACTTCTTTGTACAATTTTCTCTTTGTATTCACCCAAAGATACCTATTTTTCACGACACTTTTCATTCCTCCTAGACATTTACATATTTCCTTTACTCTTTAATCCACATTCACCTCCACTCCTCCATTCCCTGCCATATGTGACCCCAACATAAAGGCCTATAAACAATAAAACTTCAATAACAATGTTCTGCACAAAATAAACTTTGATAAGAAAAACGAAGCTATATATATATATATATATATATATATATATATATACATATATATATATATATATATATATATATACATACAGGGTGGGGCGCGGAAACTTCCCGATTTGGGGATTGAATTATAAAGTGTTTACACTTCACAATTCTTTATTATACTTTTATGTCTGTCACACAACATGGGAGATTTACTTTTACACAGTTCTAAAAACAATATCTTTTAAATGTCCACCTCCATTGTCAATACACTGATTCAGACGATTTCGGAAGCTTTGGTCTACTCTCTCTAGCATGGTGAGCGGTATATTGGCTATTTTAGTGCGGATGGCATTCTGTAGGTCTTCCAGGGTCTATGGACGGTCGTTATAAACCATGGATTTGAGATAACCCCACAGGAAATAATCATAGGGGCCTAAATCAGGCGAGCGCGCTGATTTCCCTGAGAGGCGATTTAAACTGGCCAGCGCGCTCGCCTGATTTAGCCCCCTGTGATTATTTCCTGTGTAGAATAAACAATTGTGAAGTGTAAACACTTTATAATTCAATCCCCAAATCGGGAAGTTTCCGCGCCCCACCCTGTATATATATATATATATATATATATATATATATATATATATATATATATGTATAGATATATACCATTCGTGTATTGTGTATTACAGAACCAATACTAAACTTTCAAGCATAATATATTTACTCCTTTCTATGTCTTTGCTCTTTAACCCCTATTTGGGAAAATTCACCCTTGCCTGAAAACAACTGATCTTGAATGCCTGAGCCTGTATTTGATGCAAGATGAGTGGCGAGGCTGAGCCCACATTATAGAAGTCTTGGAGAATTTTGAAGCCTTCGATCAAATTCACCCTCAATCAAGGGAGTGAGGGAGGAGGAGGGGGAGGGAAGATAAGGCGATCCGAAAGAATGGAGCTGGGAAGAGGAGGAGGAGGAGGAGGAGGAGGAGGAGGGGGAGAGGAGGAGAGGAGGAGGAGGAGGAGAATGAGCCTGGAGCCTGAATGGGAATGATGATAAAGGAGGGAGATGAGGAAAGAAGGGAATTTGATCATTGCGGAGGAGCAAGGAAAAAATCGAATGAGGTAGAAATGGGTAAGGACAGTTGAGAACAGAATGAGGGTTGAAGATGGATGGAAATGGACAGGAACGGAGGAAGGAATTGTGTGAAGGAAGAAAAGGAAGAAGAGATGAGGAGGTGAGAGAAGTTCTGACTTGTGATAATCTTACGTGGTATTTTACGTCATATATAGATATCTAAATACTGACACGTGTAAATATAATATACAAGAGGGGTTTACACAGAATTCTAGCAAATCAAAGGGCGTTTAAAGGGGCAAAACTCTTATACACCAACACCCCAGAAACAAGAATTATATACGATATAAACATCATGGAACTGAAGAAGCAAATTCCTCCCTTCATAGGCGGGTGGCGGTGGTGGTGGTGGTGGTGGTGGTGATATTGGTGGGGATATCTCGATCGACTGAGATCTCTTCAAGCCCGGAATTCGCTCTCTTCGCCCCTAAATGCCTATCGATGGTATTCTTAGAAAAATCTTTCCTTATATAAATATTATATAAATCCTTGGAAGGGAAAGATTTATATAAGGATCTTTTTTAAGAATACCGCCTTAAGATTCTTACGGTGGTATTCTAAAAAAAATTATTTCCTACCATAAATTTTTCCCTCCTAAGGATTTATATAAAATTTATATAAGGAAAGAATTTTTTAAGAATACCGCCAAAAGATTCTTACGGTCGTATTCTAAAAAAAAAAAAAATTCCTTATATAAATCTTTCCCTTCCAAGGATTTATATAATATTTACATATGGAAAGAATTTTTTAAGAATTCCACCATAAGCCCCTTCCATATCGGATGGCCCTTTTCCTTCTGACTACCTACCGCCAGGCTATTTAATTCATTTCATCATCACCCTCACCGCCATCGGAGCGCGTCTTCAAAGAAACCATTCTGCGGCATTGTGTTAAACGAAGATAATCTGGAGGTTCATTTCACTATTTCTGTGGGTCGGGGGGAGGGGGGGAACCCCGGATCCCCGGCCACCCAAATTCCCGTCGGCCGCCCAAATTCCCGTCTCCAAATGGCCTCTCGCGATCGGCTCAAAGCCCGATTGAACGAGGCCAGGTTCTTTCCGTTCTCGATCTTCCCCCTCTAGCCGATGGGAATGTCATGCATTTCTCCTGGTATTTGTTGCTCACATACATTTCGACTTGAAAGAGGGAGACGGAGATGGACGGAAGAGGAGGTGAAGGCGAGAAGATGGAAAAGGAGATAGAGAAGGAGAGAGTGGGAAATGGTTGGAGAAAAAAAATACTGGTTCCCCTCGATATACGATTGGGGTAGATTCCCAGAACCCTAAATTCTATAGCGATCGATCGTATAGTGAGTTTATAACAACTCTTGGAGAAAATAAAGGCAGTGGTCGTCTTATACAGCAGGAAATGACTGTCTGATGAAATACAGAGCAATCGTGTAGTAAATTATCATATATCGATACATCATACATCACGAGAAACCTTACATGACATCAGTGGCAAGTGGGAAGACGAACATAGAATTGAAGAAGACTGCAAAAGACCATAAGGCCTACACTAGGCAGTTCCATGTCCATTACCACCTATAATCCCCATCCAGAAACTTATCTAACATTCTCTTAAAACAACATATAGTTTCAGTGATCACTACATGGTTACTAAGCCTGTTCCATTCGTTAACCACTCAATTGGTAAACCAGTTCTTGCCTATTTCCTTCTTAAACTTAAATTCATCCAATTTAAATCCATTACTGCGAGTCCTCCCCGTTGCCTTAATATGATGACCTTGTCTACATCACCCTTGTTAAAGCCCTTGACCCATATGAATACCTCTACGAAAGAGGGAATAAGAAGAAGAAGAATTGGGAAATATAGAAAGGGAGAGAGGAAGGATGAGCTCAGAAGAGGGCGAGTTTTGTATTTGTATTTCACTGTCTATAACCAGCGCCTCTATCCTAAGGGTGTCATGGAGGCGGTAAAACAGAGTTCTGAAGACCATAATAGAGATGAAAGATAGTGGAAATTAAAAGTGATCAAAGGGAGGATAGAGAGACGAGAGAGTGTAGTAATACTGTACGGTACAGGGAGATATGTGACAGAGAGTGAGAGAGAGAGAGAGAGAGAGAGAGAGAGAGAGAGAGAGAGAAAGAGAGAGGAAAGTAATAGACAAGAGGCGGAAGAGAGAAATGGAAAAAACGACTAAAGATAGAGTAGTAAAAATATGAAGATATGGCAAGGGGAACACCACAAGACAGGCAAAGGGGGGGAATACACAGATACAGAGGAAAGAAAGAGAAGCGAGAGGAAGGAAAAGAGCAGGGAAAAGAGAAGAAGAGGAGCAGAGGGAAATGTTATGGCGTGGAAGAGGTTGTAAGACAAGCCGAAAAAAATTGAGGAGAATGTGAGAAAGAAGAGAAAAAAAAAAGAGGTTGGTACAGGGAAGAAACTGGCAGATGGAGATAGAAAGAGAAAGGTGACAAAAAGAAACCAAATAACTATAGGCCTATAAGTTTGACTTCAATCGTAGGAAAAATAATGGAAACTATCATCAGAGATGCTATCGAATATCATTTAGAAAGTAACCGTTTGATAAATGATAGCCAGCATGGTTTCAGACGGAAACGTTCTTGCGTGACTAACTTACTCGAATTCTACAACACAGTTATCTCGAATTATGACAAAAGAAACAATATAGATTTAATATATTTAGACTTTGCAAAAGCTTTTGATACTGTCCCACACGAAAGACTACTTACTAAATTAGCTTTGCATGGAATAAGTGGTAGCCTATTAGGTTGGACTAGTAATTGGTTGAATGGTCGAAAACAGAGAGTTGTTTTAAATGGAAAAACTTCTGGATGGAAAAGTGTTGCAAGTGGAGTTCCTCAGGGTTCCGTTCTTGGGCCACTTCTATTCATAGTATATATAAATGATATAGACCATGGACTAAAATCTACTGTTTCCAAATTTGCTGATGATACAAAACTGTGCGGAGTGGCAAATGATCACTCAAACCAATTAGATATTCAAGAAGATTTAGATCAATTACAGCAATGGTCTGAAAAGTGGCTAATGAAATTTAACACAAGTAAATGCAAGGTAATGCACATAGGTAAAAATAACAGCAAGTACGATTACAAGTTATTTGGAAATTCGTTAACAAAAGTGGATAGTGAAAAAGATCTCGGCGTAATTATCAGTAACGACCTCAAATCATCCAAGCAGTGTATTTCAGCCTCTGAGAAAGCAAATAAGATTCTGGGATTGATTGCGCGATCTTTTGATTTCAAAAATCCATCACTCATTAACAAGCTATATAAATCGTTAGTTCGTCCACATTTGGAATATGCTGTTTCCGTATGGTCACCGAATCTCATTAAAGACATTGACAGACTGGAAAAAGTACAACGGCGAGCCACAAAACTGATTCCAAATATCAAAAATAAATCATACGAAAATCGACTTAAGCACATGAATCTGTTTTCCCTAAAAAAGCGTAGACTCAGAGGTGACTTGATACAGGTCTTTAAGATTTTAAAGGGAATTGACAACATCAAAAGTGACAAAATTTTCACATTGAATGAGAATCAGACAAGAAACAATGGTCTCAAACTATCCGGAAATAGATTCAATTTGGAAGTAGGTAGAAACAACTTTGCCAACCGTGTAGTTAATGAATGGAATAAACTTCCTGCACAGGTAGTGCAATGTAGTTCAGTTCGAAGCTTTAAGAATCATTTAGATAAATACCTAAGTAAGATGCTGTAATGATTATAATTTATGTTATATTATTTGTTTTTGTTTTGTTATAATTTGTCTGTCTGATTTTCATTTATTATTAGTTATATGTCAATTTATTATCATTTACTATTTACCTGTTTGTTTATTATTTTAACTATACCTATGCATTTATTTATGTATTTTATTTGTTATTTACATTATTATAGTTTTTATTTATTATTTTATTATTAATATGATTTTTTTTTTTTTTTTGCATCCGACCTAGATATGGACCAAAAGGTCTCCTGTCGGCATGCTCCGCCTTTGTAATCCTTTGTAAGAGAGAGAGAGAGAGAGAGAGAGAGAGAGAGAGAGAGAGAGAGAGAGAGAGAGAGAGAGAGAGAGAGAGAGGAGAGAGAGAGAAAGAGAGAGAGAGAAAAGAGCAAGAAGAGGAGCGAGACGAGGTGTGGTTACGTCAAGAACTGAAGTTAATCCCAGAAAAATAAACCCCCTTTCGTACCGAATGATACTTTTCCTTTTACTTCTGCTGCCGTTCGACGATTCTATTCAGCTCAAGGGTCAATTCTGAACATAATGGAGACTTAGATCGACAGAGGTTCCCTTTCGTATCGACTTTAACCCAAACACGAATAAAATCTTCTTATACTGACCAGATTAAAATGTGTTGTTTTGATAAACAACAAACAATCCCCTACACGATTGCTCATTAACCCATTAAACTCCGATGACAAGATTCTTTGTCATTTGGTCAAATAAAACAAAAAATCATAAAACACCAAAATGTTTGATCAAACACCAGAAAAATATGACATCAGTCCTCGCTTCGCTCGCGAGCGAGGACTGACGTCATATTTTTCTGGTGTTTGATCAAACATTTTGGTGTTTTATGATTTTTTGTTTTATTTGACCAAATGACAAAGAATCTTGTCATCGGAGTTTAATGGGTAGTATTGAGGTGTGTATCTTCGCAATTAAAAATATCCTCTGGAGAGTGACACTGAGGTACTGCAGACATCCAAACCTAACCCATAACATGGCAGAACTTATGAGAATACATTTTAATTGCTGTTGCTTAATTAGAACAATTTTGTTCACAAAAAATAAATAAAATTAAGAATAAATAAATAGTGCAACTTAATGAAGAATCACACTTAGCTATGGAAGATAAATGTCCACATGTTGCTTAATTAGAACAATTCTGTTCGCAAATAAATAAATAAATAAATAAATAAATAAATAAATGCATGTTGCCAAGGATTACAAAGGAAGGAGCATGCCGGCAGGAGACCTTTAGGTCCATAACTAGGTCGGATGAAAAAATATAATAATGATAAATAAATAAATAAATAAATAAATAAATAAACAAATAAAATTTTAATAATATAAATAATAATAATAAGTAAATAAATAAATATGCAAAGTTAAATAATAAACAAACAGGTAACTCGTAAATAATAAAATAATTGACAGATAAATGCAACAGACGATTATGTTCCACACCTGCAAGTTGATAGGGAAGATGACTAACCAATTCGTCAACCGCCACTGACACTCACGAGTTACAAATGACGCTGTGGCCATCGCCAGGCAATTTTATTCGTCTGAGGGAAAACACACTCTTGATCAGTTCCAGGGATCCGGTGATCCATGGGAACAAAAAGCCCATTTTTGAGAGCCCAATTTATAAAGATGGCCAGATTTGTACTGTAAAAGCCCATTTTTGAGAGCCCAATTTAGAAAGATGGCCCAATTTGTACTGTAAAAGCCCGTTTACGTGAGCCCAATTAGCGCAAAAGCCTATTAAATGCGCCCATAATCCCAAATGATGCGCAGAGCCCAGTGCGCGCTGAAAGCCCAAAAACATGGGCTGAGGGAACACACTTTTGATCAGTTCCAGGGATCCGGTGATCCGTCGGAACAAAAAGCCCATTTTCGAGAGCCCAGTTGATAAAGATGGCTCAATTTGTACTGTGAAAGCTCGTTTACGTGAGCCCAGTTGATAAAGATGGCTCAATTTGTACTGTGAAAGCTCGTTTACGTGAGCCCAATTCGCGAAAAAGCCCATTAAATGCACCCATAAGCCCAATTGGTGCGCAGAGCCCAGTGCGCGCTAAAAGCCCAAAAACATGGGCGCCATCATTTTGGACCGTTTAAATCGCCTACTGGTCACGTGTAGGAAACTCGTTACCTTCGTCGGGAGAAGAAAAAGAAAGAAAAATCTAGAAAGAAAGATAGAACAGAAAAAGAAAGAGAAAAGAAAAAGAAAGCGAAAAAGAAGAAAGAGAGAAAGAAGAAAGACGGTAAGAGAGAAAAGGTCACTCAGGCACCGCGCCGCCTACGGGCTGACGATCAGAAAGAAGAAAAAGATTCAGAAGAAACAAAGAAAGAAGAGAAGAGAAAAGAACAGGAGAGAAAGAGTGAGAGAGCGAGAGAGAGAAGAGAGAAGAGAAGAGAAAAGAACAGGAGAGAGAGAGAGAGAGAGAGAGAGAGAGAGAGAGAGAGAGAGAGAGAGAGAGAGAGAGAGAAGAGAGAAGAGAGGAGAGAGAGAAAGGTATCCTTCAGAAAGGCATTGAGTATCCTTGCGTGACCCACCGACGATGTGGCGGTTGGGGGGGGGGGGGCGCAGTCGGTCCTTGTGAGACGTGAGCGTCTCTTTGCGCTGGCAGTCTCCATTAAAGAAGCCCTTAGGAGAGCTGCCGAGCGAGGCGATCCCTCGGGCACTTGACGCCCTCCTGAGGGTCGCTGGCGCTGACCAATGCGCCGCCGGCGGGGAATGTCGTCTACCCTCGCGCCGGGAGTGTGTCCTGTCGAAAAATCGCTCCCAATTCTCTGTGGCTCTGGTGGGGCCGATCACACAGCGGACTGTGAATTCGTTTAGAGCTCAGATTAGCTTTGCAATTAGTAGTAGTTATAGCATATTGTATATGTATATATGTGTATATATATATATATATATATATATATATATATATATATGTATATATATATATATATGTATATATAAGTATATATATATATATGTATATATATGTATATATATACATATATATTATTGCAGAAACCACAGGGAAAATAAAGTCGGAATACTAAACGTTTTCGTCAATTATGACATCCTCAAGAGTACTCTAAGGATGTCGTGATAGACGAAACGTTTAGTATTCCGACTTTATTTTCCCTGTGGTTTCTGCAACATTATTTAGTCACGCGTTATTGTGATTATTTTTGCATATATATATATATATATATATATATATATATATACACGCACATACATATATATTTATATATACATATAGATATTTGTACATATATTGTATGTGAACGTGGCAGTTTTTTCTGTTATCGTATTTGTATTTTTGTATATATTTTATCTTATTTCTTTGTGAATTTAAGAATGTATGTGAAGACTTGTGAACAGTAGTCTGTACACGATTGTGACCAGCTGTTTGGTTCTTACTGCCATGATTTGTACCTTTTTAGTTGTACAAATGTGTATTTTTTATTTTATTTAATTGTGTTTATTCTTTGTGAATTCTAAGAATGTATGTGAGATGCATTGTGTCTCTGTAAGGTTGTGACCAGCTGTCTGGTTCTTTTAGGAACTGCAGGAGGAGGAGGAGGAGGAGGAGGAGGGAAAGCCCGGATAGCTTCCACGGCCCGGACTACCTCTCCCAATTCAAACTACGTCCAATATGATAAGATATTTGATCACTGTACCCTGACGACGGTCCTAAGACTAGGACCGAAACGTCGGGCGTTAAACCTCCTACTTTGAGACCAGTGTTTACGCTTTTGCCGTTCAACATGGATCCCAGACTCCAGATATTCACACACACAGATATATATATTATATATATATATATATATATATATATATGCAGAAAAACCACTAGGAAAATAATAGAAATAAGACCGAGCGCTTTCGTCTGAAAATGTCTGAATAGACGAAAGCGCTCGGTCTCATTTCAATTATCATCCTAGTGGTTTTTCTGCATACTAGCATCTCGCGTTCAAGTTATTTCTTCTGCATGTATATATATATATATATATATATATATATATATATATATATATTATGACAAATAAGACTGAAGGTGAAGAACCAGACGAAGAGTAAGGGAATAATTCCACGCTTTAACGTTTCGCCCCGCAGGGTCTTGACCAACACCCTGCGGGTCGAAACGTTAAAGCATGAAATTCTCCCATTACTCCTTGTCTCCTTCCACCTTCAGTCTTATATATATATATATATATATATATATATATATATATATATATATATATATATATATCAGGCACGTGCCGTCTAGGTAGGCGGTGTCTACCCTGAATGAAATAGATCAGAAGCTACATTTTCCTTCCGTGAAAAAACATGCACCTAATCCAACAAATTTACGAAGGTTACTCTGATTATCATGCATAAAATGCAAAATATTTTTTATTTTTTATGATTAGGTAGGTATAATTCGCCTCTGACTTTCAATATCAGTATGTAAGCTATGCATAGTAGTAGTGTAGTCCACGTGTTACATACCGTATATCCCTTCAACACCGTTTTCTTTACGTGCTATAAAGGCAGAAATGAATCTGCCTTCAACTCAGTCTCTTGGCATCTTTCGTTGAGAGAAGATACGCGCCTGTGTTTCGCTTATTTTCTTGTTGTTTTTTTTCTTCAGCTTTAGCTCATTTCCATTTATTTACACTTTCCCCTTTCCAGCAATGGACAGTGAATATCTTAAGGCATTTTCAAAGTTAGCTAATGAAGAAATGAAAAACTATCAAAAATGGTAGACAAAAACCAGAACTCTGCTTCTTTTGAGTAAGGTTGCGTCCCTGTGTTTAGCTTATTTTCTTTTGTCTTTTATTCTGTTTTATGTCATTTTCATTTAATTACATTTTTCCCCTTTCCGGCAATGAATAGTGAATATCTTTAGAGATTTTCAAAACTAGCTTATGAAGAAAAGAGACAAATTATAAAAAATGATAGACCAAATCCAGAGCTTAAGGACCTAAGACAACAGAAAGGGACAAAGATTATTAGAACATTTCAAACTGATACAGCAAGAAAGAATGGTTGTGCGGCTGTACAACAACAAAAAGGCTCTTTTGTTTTCCATGAATGGGAATAGGCTTGCTTTCACTGTTTTCAGAAAAAACACCCATTCAGGAAGTTACCTTTACTTCTTTAGTCATCACCCAGATCACATTAAAAGAAGTGTGGCTTCGGGGTTTTTTCTCCGAGCCTTCAAGATTTGTAGCCCCCAATTTTTAGAACATAAATTAATCTCCATCAGGTCCCAATTAACAAAATTAGCTTACCCTCAGTGGTTCCTGGATAAAGCCCTCAGCCAAGCCAGAACTAGCTTTTTCAATCCCCCTTCCACTAAGCCAAAAGAAAGACAAAATCCCCTTGTCATCCCCTTTTCAGAGTCCATTAGTCATTCGTCCAAATTTCTTCCCAAAGAGAAGGTAATTTTAATTCATAATTACTCTAATATCATTAATAAAAAAGTTGTTGATCTTCACCAGATTTTGAAAGAAGGTCCTATCCCAGGTGTTTACTCCCTTCCATGTAAAGATTGTAACTTTTCATATATATTCATCATTACCATAATTTTTTTCGCATCCGACCTAGTTATGGACCAAAAGGTCTCCTGTCGGTATGCTCCGCCTTTGTAATAATTTGTAATGATAATCAAGGAAATAATAATAGACAAATAACAAAGAAATAAATAGTATAAAATAAATGGCAGGCATTACAGCACCTTGCTTCGAACTGAACTACATTGCACTGCCTCTGCAGGAAGTTTATTCCATTCATTAACTACACGGTTAGCGAAGTTGTTTCTACCCACTTCCAAATTAAATCTATTTCCTGAGAGTTTGAGACCATTATTTCTTGTCGGATTCTCATTCAGTGTTACCCCTTTCATACTAAGGAAAAACGAGAGTATTACGCCAGGATGCCCTTAGGTGTGACCTGAGTCCGCGGTCGCCGGAAGAAATAAACGAAGTAAAATGGCGGCTCGCTGGCCGGGTGTGTTAGAGCGCCGCTACTCGCAACGTGAGTTGAGATGACGGCAGTTTAGACCGCCACCAGCGAGTTGGACCAAGGGCATGGATGATCAGATTCTACACTACAAAGTCCTCTGTAAGAGACACCGTCCTAGCCTCCTGATAGGGGGAGTTTCACAACATTAAACTGAATCAAACAACAATGGTGGAACATATTGTGTATTCTTATTCTGGTGAATGTCTGATGATTCTACTCGGCTGTGTGGTTGTATGACTTTGGTATAGTGGGAACCAAAGGTTAAAACAGCGCCATATCTAGAGGTGAAATCAAGGTCAAATTTTCTCATTTATCCAAGAGTTACCCTGCAGATATAGCGTCTGTTGCAGATTATTCAGTAAACGTTCCTGTGCTAGAAAACAAGTTTCATTGTTGGATGAATACGCTTTAGAAAACTATATCAGACAATGATCAATAAAAACGCATTTGCATAATAAACACACCTCAACATGTTTCACGACTTTTGTCGACGACTGTACTTTGTGTTGTGGATGGAAGGACAGAGTCGATGGCTGGAGCTCAGAACCTTCGTGGTGGGGGTGCTGGGGTCTTAATGAGGTTAGCCATCAGCGAGGAGCAGGTGGCCCTCCAAGTCCCCAGCAGCGTCTACAGAAGGGAAGCCCCACACGGAGGAACTCTCAAGGGACAGAAAATGATTACGTCCTGCGCGGCTCCACCCGGATCTCTACAGTATGTCACCCAACTTGCTCCTTGGCAATGCCTGCCTGTCTGTCTGCTTGCTTGCCTCATAGCCTCCCTACCGTCCTGTCTTCCTGTCTGCTTACTTGTCTCCCAGCCTGCCTACCGTCCTGTCTTCCTGTCTGCTTACTTGCCTCCCAGTCTGCCTTCCTTCCTGTCTTCCTGCCTACCCTCCTGTTTTCCTGTCTGCTTATTTGCCTCCTAGCCTGCCTACCCTCCTGTCTTCCTGTATGCTTACTTGTCTCCCAGCCTGCCTTCCCTCCTGTCTTCCTGTCTGCTTATTTGCCTCCCTGCCTCCCTTCCCTCCTGTCCTCCTGTCTGCTTACTTGCCTCCTAGCATGCCTACCGTCCTGTCTTCCTGTCTCCTTACTTGCCTCCCAGTCTGCCTTTCAGCCTACCTCCCTGACTCCTTACTTGCCTGTCTGCCTGTTTGGTAGAATCCTTTCACCATAACTCAGACTAACCCACCCCTCCCTCCTTCTCTTCTATATCAATCTACCCATATGTTCACTGCTCCCCCTTCCTCCGTTTATTTTTAAAACCCGCCGTAAATCTCTCTTTTCGTATTTTCTCCTACAGTCTCCTACAAGTTTCATAAAGGAAATGAAAGTCACATTAAATGACGCTTTCATCATGATTGTTCCTCCTGATAAAAAACAACAGACTGATATTGTCGTTAAACATAAAGTCGTTGGTGAACTGTCAGCAGCGAAATACAATAGAGAACATATATATATATATATATATATATATATATATATATATATATATATGCATATATGTATATACATATACATACATGTGTGTACCTGAAGTGAATCGCTAGTAACAGCGAGAATCATACAAATAATTTCCGACGGTCGCCTCGGGAATCGAACCGAGGCCTCGCTTGATGCCATAGGAGCTACAAAAGGACTCCAACTTGGAGTTGATCTAACTTCCGAAGAATATAGATAGATTGCTAGCTACCGTCCTTACCTAATTTTCACAGAGTCCCCGAACTCAACTCATGGAAGGCTGGTACGAAACCTTGATAGGCTTTCGTCGTTGTAAAACCCTGAAGTGAATCGCTAGTAACAGCGAGAATCACACGAATAATATATTTACGACAGTCGTACGACGAAAGCCTATCAACATTTCGTACCAGTATCACCATTGTCCACGAGCTGAGTTTGGGGACTGTGAAAATTAGGTAGATTTTTCGGTATTTTTCGGGAGTCACATCAACTTCAAGTTGGAGTCCTTTTGTAACTGCTATGGCCTCGGTTCGATTTCCGGAGCGACTATATATATATATATATATAATATATATATAATATATATATATATATATATATATATATATATATATATGGAGGTGAGGTGGCAAAATGAAATGTTAAGGCAAGAGTATGGAGCTTTATTCAGAACCAGACGTTTCGACCTCTTGGGCCTTCCTCAGTGGACTGAATACAGA
>NC_134778.1:80959124-80966624 GCF_046742065.1 Oratosquilla oratoria
ACCGGGGTCCACTTTCCGCACCGGAAAATGGACCACCCTGTGGGACACGGACCCCCTACTCAAAATACTAGATTTTTTCCTGTTTATGAACAGATAACACATCAACATTTATCTATAAGTATTGTTTATTCAAATACCTAACCTAAGCTAATCTAATCTAACCTATCCTAATGACAATGAGTTACATATTTTAGTGATGGGTCTATTTTCTATAGACGGGGTTCATTTTCCGCTACAGAAAATTGACCATGGGTCCAATTTCAGGGGGTCCATATTCCATTTTATACCGGGTCATTCGCTGACCCAAGTTGGCGGTCCGCTCCCCCTGGCTACTCAGATGCAAGTCTTGATATCCAATTTTCCTACCACATACCTCATACCTCATGAAACGCAATCCAAGTCTCCACAAATAGCCCTAAAAAATGCTCAGCGTCGATGGCTCCATTTTATCCATGACTATCATTTCATTTTCCTGCAGACTTCTCTTCCTATCTATAAAAAAAAAAAAAAAAATCCCTTGAAAGCGGGTTGGTCTGCCCTAGGTAGTCCAAAGTACACTAAGCAGGTGTGGTCTGGACATTTTGTCCTCTTATGTAGCCGCTGTTGTTGCCATTTTCAACCAATTCATAAATCCCTCCTTACCATTGATAACTGAATGACCACCATGTGTGCATCTTCTAGTGCAGGGGTCCTCCACCTTGGGTTCGCGGGACAGTTAGGACATAAGAATGAAGGAGACTGCAAGAGACCATGAGGCCTACACTTGGCAGTTCCATGTACTTAGATGACTAGCAAAAGATTACTTAAACATATACATCTGCGGAAAGAGAACAGTGTACATTGTTTTTTGTGTTAATACTTAAGTCATGAATAAAGTCATTACAATTTGAACCATTTAATATTCATTGCAGTACCACCGTATATTTAATTAGTCATTTGTCTTAATATATTACCAATTTCTATTCTGTGTGCCAGGTTAATGGAGGTACGGGTCGATGGTCTGATAACTCGTTTTCTTTCCCACGTTTGAGTCTACATTTCTTGCATCCTAGTTAATCAATATATATATATATATATATATATATATATATATATATATATATATATATATATATATAATATATATATATATATATTGCAATATTTAACAAATGACACGTGAATATAATTTGCAGGAAAAAACACTGGTAAATAAGAAACGTAGTCTGAACGTCTTACATAGACGAAAACGTTCGGATTACGTTTTTTATTTACCAGTGTTTTTTCTGAAAAATATATATATATTATATATATATATATATATATATACAGTATATATATATATATATATGTATATATATATATATATATATATATATATATATATATATATACATATATATATATTTGAATAATTCGCTAGTGGACAGCGACATCAATCACACAATCTATGACCGTCGCGCAGAGGATTCGAACCACCGCCTATAGACCCATGAGAGTCCACAGCACACGCCTTTAACCACTCGACAGATCGTCTGTGGTCGAGTGGTTAAAGGCGTGTGCTGTGGACTCTCATGGGTCTATAGGCGGTGGTTCGAATCCTCTGCGCGACGGTCATAGATTGTGTGATATATATATATATATATATATATATATATATATATATACATATATTGTTTCCTACGGTGACACCTGACTGTTGCCCTTCTGAAACTTCAATTTTTGTTGAGAAATAAATTATGTACATCAGTGGTTTTCGTAAACAATCGATGTACATTTCCACTAATTACGTTCTTTATTTACGTTTTTGCTGACCGTAGCGATCATCAGTAACAGACGTTCTTCGGTAGATTAAAAGTTACCTTAGTCATCTACCAAATCATGATTACTTTTGAAAACCTATAATTTTGAAAAATTCTATCATGAGGTACTGTTAGTCACGACTACCCCCAAAAATGAATGAATAAATAAATAAAAAAGGAACACACACCACACACACACACACACACACACACACACACACACACACACACACCACACACACACACACACATATACATATATATATATATATATATGCACACACATTCCTTCTCATGTTTAGACCCATTCGTGGTATGCGAACTTCTTTCACAATCGGTCCTTTCTCACCATAAAACAACAAATTCAAGGCCATGAATAATTCCCAACACTACAAATGAAAATCAATTATTGAAATTAATCAAATCATTCCACACCAGTCACTCAATGAATACTGCCGTATTTCTCTTCTTTCCGATTCCTAAAAGTTCATCTTAGGCAAGCTCTCAGGTAGACAGAAGATAAACATATCTATACAAATAAGAAATATTCTTATGAAATAAAGTTAGTATATAATTTCTTCCTTTGTAATCCCTCGCGTAATCCTTTGGATTGCTCAAGGGGAACGCCTCAGGTCGTCAGTAATCAAATCCCCTTAAGACCCTTCCTCTAATTCAATCCCATATTCATTCCCAAACGAAACTCCCTCCCCCCCTCTCCCTCCCTTCCTCCCTCCCCCCACCAAGCCTCCCCTCGTCCACAGTCTAATCACCATCTCCTCTGCTATTTCCATCAATTTCCACCGAAACTCCCGTTGAAGCACAATCAACTCGCCACGCCACACCATCCCACGCTCCCCTTCCACCTTTCTGTCTCCTATTCCTTCAAACCTTACTCTCTCACATATCCCAAGCCTCTCTAATCAACTAAATCAACAATGTTCAGATTCCCCCTCCACCTTTTCATTTTCTCTCATCCCTAACGAACCTTTCCTATCCTTCCCAGACCAACCCTACATTTCCACTAACGATTGTGATGTTGTGGCGAAATCGCGTTCCTCCTGCGGATCTTTTCAACCTTCAGGTACAAACAAGACTCCCAGATCCTTCGTCAGTTTAATCCCTAAAGCGCTACTCCTCCTCCTCCTCCTCCGTGATCTAATAAAGAGCCTCTGCAGAGACCTTCAAGTCTTTCAGAGATTCTGGGGGCAGACAAGTTTGTACCACAGTAGTATTGAACCGACAACAGCTCATGCAGCTGAGATGTAGCAAATGTCCTGAACCATTTGTTTTATCTATCTGTTTATTTGTTACTGTTGTTGTCGACGAGGAAAAGACTCAAGGGGTCCTTCCTTCCTTCCGTTTACTTTGGGGACTTTCTACCCAACCCACGCACGCACGCACGCACGCACACTTAACCCGACTGATGCACCGCAGTAAAGAAAACGGTCTCGTCTTGACGACACCAAATCCTTCAATTATACAAACACCATGATCAGCTTCAGATCATCTTAACTCTTTCAGTCCTTTGACTCTTTGACTGAATAAGACAATAAGAATATTTACTAACTAACTAGACGGGAAACTATGAGCTCAATCTCTCTGGTTGTAGATTTTATCTAAACATATGTAGAAACACCTTTGCGGGCAGCGGCAGTTAGGCGTGTACCTCATCAATATTCTCTAAAGTGTATGAAATAAATCTATCGAATATATATATTTTTTCTTCTTTATGTCTATCTACTTTCATCTATGTATCATATATATCTGAACTCTCCACGGACCTAAGAGTCTCCTAATGATGGACAACATCAAAACGAAAATGTTCATATCATTGTGTAGAAAGGGTTTGTGTTCATTGTAGATGTTCATCTGATTGCTCTAGTGAAGCTGACAACCCAACAAATGGAGTGCAGCTCCGGAAGCTGATGGACAAATTAATGTTATCAAACCACCGCGCTGTGCCGCAGACGGGTGATACATGATAATACTCAAAACAATGTTGGTTTTATTCCAGTTCTCATTAGGAGGGATTACGTAACAATATCGATAAAAAAAAGGAGTTTCCAACCACTGTTTGTCTTTCTCAAAGCGCGCATGAGTGTTTGTGTGTGTATACCTATGTGCTTTTCTGTACACTTCCTTGAGAACTGCCCGAGATGGTCCATAGGACAGAAGCGCTGGTAAAGTACCTGTCCATACTCAGTCGTCAGCAAAATCCTTCCTGCCTTACCTGCAAAATAAGAAGAAAAAAAAACAATAAGAATTTGAATTTGATAAGAATATTCAGTTTTCTATAAGCAAAACTAAGACCATATGGCATAAGATTAATAGAAAATAATATATTCACAAGGACATATGAAAGCATAAGTGTGTGTGCGTGTGTGCCTGTGTGTGTGTGTGTGTGTGTGTGTGTGTGTGTGTGTGTGTGTGTGTGTGTGTGTGTGTGTGTGTGTGTGTGTGTAAAAGTAAAGTATAAGTAAATTTATTGACATTATCTACATATACAAACATATAAAGACATAATAATAACACTGTCGAGTCGCAACTCTTAAGACAGACATATTTAGATAATTAATGGCAAATTGTGGCAAGATGAACATGCATATGAAAGTATTGCTAAGTAATGAGTATAGATTCTCAGTCAAGGTATATGGGTAAACTTAACAAAACAAAATGTTAGAATACAAACAGGTACAATACCATCACAACAGTTATAATGAAGACAATATCATAAGAAACTCCAGACATAATCACAGTACAACTAAATTTGTACATGTAAATTTTTTTATATTTCTATTACAACAGGTAAATTCAAATACAACTGGCACCTTACCAATAGAACAGTTACAATGAAGACAATATACTGTCAAATTCCTGACATAATTACATGCAATGCACCTAAATTTGTACATGTAACAAATAAATTTATATTTCCTTTTTAAATTTGATTAAATTACCTCCCCGTAAGTAGAATTTTTATATCCCAAGGTAGGCTATTGAAAAATTCTGGACAAAAATTATAATACTTTTAAATAGTTTAGTCCTGAATACAGATAAAGATAAATTTACATTATTACTCCAATTGTTACATGAATGCTCTCTAAATTTGAACACTGTGTGTGTGTGTGTGTGTGTGTGTGTGTGTGTGTGTGTGTGTGTGTGTGTGTGTGTGTGTGTGTGTGTGTGTGTGTGTGTGTGTGTGTGTGTGTGTGTGTGTGTGTGTGTGTGTGTGTGTGTGTGTGTGTGTGTACGTGTGTGTGTGTGTGAGCGCGCGTGCGTGCGTGTCACTTTCACGTTTCTCCAACAATCCCCCTTAATACTTTCATCAACAACTTTTGTCACCTCCTCAATCATGCCTTCCCCGAACCACCCGGCCTCATAACTTTAGCGTCAGCGCAGCTTCCACAATCAGCACATGGGTATGAAAGCATCAGCAATAAGAGCGGCCTACCGGCATCGTTATCACCATGAACATTTCCAACATCAATGTCTTAAGGGGCTATCACACTAAGCTATTTTTCCTCCAACATCCTACCGCCGACGTCCGTTTGAATAACAAGAATAGAACTTCACCTACAGAAATCTAGACTCGTCTAAGAACATTTCAATAGTATGTCTAACATTCGTATAGGTTTAGAATTTCTTAGTTCATCATTCAGCTTTGAAATATATGACGGAGAGATCATTTGATATTTGGAGATTTGAAAAATAAAATATTGTAACAGAAGTCGTTTTTACTCAAACGGATTCTCAACGTTCGGGGCGGGTGAAGCCCGAGGAAGCCCAGTGTGATAACCCTTTTAGCCAGAGCTTCGTGTGAACAACATTACTACCAACACTGTGGAGACCACTTCGATACAGAACCCACTCAGGTCATATGAAGAATTGTCACCCCAGAGCGCCCACATGAAGAATCGGCACCCCATGAGATCCCACCTGAAGAATTGTCACTCCAAGTTAGGTTAGGTTGAATGAGGGTTATACTTATTGTCATCAGCTTATACAACCGAAGAATCGTAAGCCAAGGATGGTCCACATAAAGAATGGTCACCCTAGGATAGCCCACATGAAGAATCTTCACACTAGGATAGCCCAATTGAAAGAACTGTCACCCTAGGATAGCTCACATGAAGAATTGTTACCCTAGGATAGCCCGAATGAAGAATTGTCATCCCAGGATAGTCCGCATGAGGAATTGTCACCCTAGGATGGCCCACATGGAGAACTGTCACACTAGGATAGCCCATATGAAGTATTTTCACACTAGGATAGCCTAATGAAGAATTATCACCCTAGAATGGCCCACATGAATAATTGTCATCCTGTCGAAGTCTGGGATAACGATTCTTCATGCGATCCCACTATGTTTACCAACGTCACTATCAACCACACTTCCTCATTATTTCTGTCAACGTAATCTCGACAACTGCACGAAAGTTGATATACTAAAGAACCATATTATCTATCACTTCTATGGGGTCTGTCCTTGTCTGAGATCCCTCTCTGCCTTTCGGAACAATATAGTTTGAGAACTACGACGTTGTATTGAACAGCGTTCGACCAGAAATCAATTTAACTCGCGAAAGTGAACGACGACGAAAGAAATGATTTGTAAACTTTTGGTCCTCTGACTATCAGGTTCCAGAAGCAGCGAGAGACTTTGGACATCAGGTATACAACATCGAAGACAGACTTTCATATTTGGAAATGATGCTCAAATTCTTGTCTGGTGGATGGCGCAGCCCTGACGTTTGCGCGCGTTTTACACACACGCGCATGCGCGCGCAGACACACACACACATACAAATACACACAGATACAAACACACACACACACACATACACACGGACACATACACAGAAAGAGAGGGGAAAAGAGAGGAGATGAGCGCATAGAAAGGTATTCTCACTTTGGATTGAGACCCTACAATGCTGCCTCTTCGCCGAAAAGTGTCCAGCAAGTGAACCCCTTACACGTCGGGTGACCCTTATGGCTTTATTCCGGCTAACAGCAGATTATAATGTTCATCTCGGTGGCACCCCCGAGGTAGCACACTTGCCATCACTTTTCTCGATTAATCTCTTTCATTGAAGGGAACACATTTCCCTTGTTACCCTTGCTGCCAACAGACTCCTTCATTCATTTCCGATGGCATACCTTGGTAGCCATGGGGATAAAGCTTCTGATTAATACTGACAAAGATCAGTCGGCGGTTGAAAGTACTCCACATTCGTGGACATATGTCCTGAAATTTCCTTCATGATTTGATTATGCAAATAGAGCTTTTACTATTATCAATATATTTTCTTATACAAGTTTCACTTATATTATACTATATATATATATATATATATATATATATATATATATATATATATATACATAGTATAATATAAGGTGAAACGTGTATAAGAAAATATATGGATAAGAGTAAAAGCTCTATTTGCATAATCAAATCATATATATATATATATATATATATATATATATATATATATATATATATATATATATATATATATATATATATATATATATATATATATTATATATATAATGCTAAGCACCGCACGCTAAATCTGCAAAATGAAAATATTCTTTGACTAAGTTTTTAATCGCGAGCTTCCCCTTTGCTTTCCTTTCTGAGAGTGTGAACCTTTGGTACATTCTCGCCTCTTTGAGCAAACTGCACCCCCTCCACTTTAGGATAAAGAGGATT
>NC_134778.1:80971624-80986624 GCF_046742065.1 Oratosquilla oratoria
CACAGCCACGCCTGCACTGATTTCCATTTATATGCAAATTCTACACAACTTGACGTACGATGCCTGACGCAAATAAGAGTCCCGTGACTCGGGGATTAAATCTTCAATAAGCCACTATGGGGAGCTACAAAGGCTGCATCGTTCCCTAGGGTGGATAGGGCGGTTGTGCAGTGGACCACGCACTATGTTTAATTAGCAATTTTCGACCAGAGTAGGACGGGGATCAAGCACTCAATAAGCCACTTGGGGAGCTACAAAGGCTGTATCGTTCCCTAGGGTGGCTAGGGCGGTCGTGCAGTGGACCATTCACAAAGGTTGAATTCGCAATTTACGACCAGGACAGGATGGGAGATTAAATACTCAATAAGCCCTTATACGGCGTTACAAAGGCTGCATCGTTTCCTTGGGTGGATAGGGCGGTCGTGCAGTGGACCACTCACAAAGGATGAACTAGCAATTTACGACGAGGATAGGACGGGAATTAAGTCCTGAATAAGAGTCTACAGGGCGTTACAAAGGCTGTGTCGTTCCCTAGGGTGGATAGGGTGGTCGTGCAGTGGGCCACTCACAAAGGCTGAACTAGCCATTTTCGACCAGGTGTAGGGCGGCGAAATCAGACAAACAGCAGTTGGTGATTTGAGGTCCGCGAGGCAAATTATACCAATATGGCTACTGATTTAATCTTCCCCCCACTGCCCGAACTGTACCTTTGATCCTCACCTCGTTAGTTTAGTTTAATCCGAGCACGAAAATTCGACGGCGACTGATTTCTCTCATCAAGCTAACAAAACAACGCAATTAAATCAAACTGTTCAAAATTGATAAGATATGAATTTCAGCATTGTCTTGTGTGTGTGTGCGTGTGTGTGTGTGTACTCTGAAACATTAAATTGCATAATCATTGTCTAAAACTCTGTATGCTTTCCTGCTTCAATTACCACAACCACAGAGTCATTAAACCAAACTGGACTACTGTACTTGGAATAATACACGCTCTAGTATGAAGTCAGATTGGGGGTTTTGACAATCATAAAATGTGGTATTTCATTGATGAACGTGTATCTGCTGTGTGCAGCCCTGCCTTTCATGTGCATTTCATACGGAAAAAGGAACAATTCATGAACAAAGCAAAATATGAAAATTAAGCGAGATCTATGTATTACATAACAAAAAACGTGCGCTTCACAGTTCCATATTTACACGAATGTTTCAAAACCCTTTGTACGCTTTTCTACTGTAGCCATGCACATACAAGACACATCATGACAGAGCGAAAGAGGGTGAGCGCCCTCTTATCAATAAGACACCCAACAACGGGTCCCGTCTATTCTCTCCTACTTTCTTTCTTTTCAATATTTTCTCTCCTAAAATTCTCTCTACCTTAAACTACGACAACAATTATCATCCTACAGCAGAATACATCAACACTATATAATGGATGTCAAATTACTAACAGCTAACTCTCATCTCCATAGAGCACAAAACATTCATAGTAGAATAAAAACCTAAAGTGAGATCTAGAAACCAGTTAACGGTCTGTTTCCCCGAACGATGCCTCAATACGCAATGGTGCAATTAAGGTGAACAAGTTCTTTGAGACTCTTTTAACATATACCACAATTAAAAAAGGGAAATTCAGTTCACATATATTTGGGGGTTGTCATAGCAACAGGAAGGCAACAGGAAGACAACAAGAGATTCCACTTCGTCATTCCTAACAAGGCATATCCGCACAAGTGGATAACATGTGGCACACTGGATAAACGGGAGCAGTGAGTGGTGCGTCCCGACTCAGGTGGATGGAGAGGAGGGAAGGGAAAAGGGCGGCTTTGCTTCCTGCAACAGATCCTCGGCATTTCGTTCAGTTGGAGACTTACGGGGATATCACAGTAGGCTCTTTTTCCTCAAACCTCCGATTAATCGGCGGTACCATCCACCTCCAGAACTTTTTCCGCCGTAAAATCACTATGGCAAACTATTCTGTTTTCTCAAAATCTCTCTCTCTCTCTCTCTCTCAAAAAAAAAAAAAAAAAAAAAAAAAAAGACACAATGTTATTTGATATGGTGGAGGACAATTATTTTCCTCCACCATATCTGACTCCTTCCTTTGCGGGATGCAAATCTTCTCCATTAGTCGGAGGTAAAAATATGCCAGTGTGGTAACGCCTTTACGAGGGTACAATCAATCACTTAGGCTCGTTTCACACGTATCGACTTTCCGCCGTGCGCCGTCCACGACACGACGTCGTGCTCTCAAACAACCATTGGTTGTATGCTTACACACGTCACGACCACGTGTGAAAGGATTCATAGATACCCATGGTTATTTGAGAGCACGACGTCATGTCGTGGACGGCGCACGGCGAAACGTTGATACGTGTGAAGCGAGCCTGACTTTACTCGTTTTCTATACATTCATTTACTACAAAATCCAAGACTATATACCTGAAAGTATGGAGGAATTTATTTCCTGAAATGTACGTATAATGTAAAGGAATAAAATTGTTGGCGTGCAATATACATCTGAACAAATGTTATACAAACTTCATCATACACACAAGTGCACAATACACGCGAATGCAGACCGCAAAACTACATTGATATGATACTCGAATGATAAACACGAGAACAAAACGCACCCAAGTAAACAACATGTTTGAATTCAAAAACACAAATTTTGCATACAACATTCATTACAATAAGGTTTCTACCCATAAAAAGATCGAACACAGATATGTCAAATTACACAATGTACACACGAAATACATAGTGTAATACATATACTGGTCGAGATATCAAAGAAATGGAGAAGGACATGGGAATGTATGTCAAATTTGTATGTCAGGAAATGTTCCCTGGAACAAAACGTTATTGAAAAAAAAAAAAAAAAATCACGTCTGGTGGGATTAACTAACCCAATAATGTCATAATGTATATATTTTGTTTAGAATGACACCAGACGATTTTATTTAGAGGTGTGGGTCACGTGGGTCACGGACTGGGAAGTCACAGATGAAATAAATACAATAAATAAGCTAAACAGTTAATAAAAAATAAAATAATAAAACGGAAATTCTATCTTTATACCAAGGGTTTCTACCCCTTATCAGGGAGATATCCAAGTAAAAAAAAAAAAAAAAAAAAAAAAAAAAAAAATACATCCATTCCCTCCCATCCATCACCCCTTCCCATCTTAGCTCCTCGTGGATGACGAGTCATCCCTGTATCCCGCCCAGTGCCCTGGGTCAGAAGCAATGCAGCAAAACACAGCAAGGCCGTTTCAGTTAATCTACGACATATACACAGCCATTCTCCGGTCACCCATATCTCCTGCCTTTTTCCTTTCTTGTTCAACGGACATTCCTCTTGCCCTTTTCACCCCAACCATCCACCTCATCCTCGGTCGTCCCCTCACGTTCAGTCCATCCACCTCTGCCTTCCACGGCTCTTTTACTAATCTGTCTTCACTCATTCTTTCCATGTGTCCAAAATATCCCAATAATCTTTCATCAGCCCTATCTGCCATCTTCTTTTCTACCCCCGCTCTCCTCCTCACCTCCTCATTTTCGGATCTCAGGAGTACGTGTAAATATTCTGTTCTGCCTGGCGCCATACGATTTTATTCATGTGAATAACCTATTCATTCTTACTCTATCTTATTTATCTTATCCGTCTTATTTATTCTATCTGTTTAATTTATTTATTCAATTTATATTATCTATTTCTATTTTCGCCAACATGATGAAAAAAATAAATAAATAATTTAACACGTTCTTTTTCTCTGAGATCCGGATGCAGGTTTTAAGTTAGACGGGCTATCTACCAACGTGTTTGTACGTGGCTTGTGGGAAGACACAGCCACATACAAAGGAGTCTACACGAAACTAGTCCCGAGAGGCAGGTACCTCCATCACTGCAAGAGGTCAAGCAAGATTACACACACTACCCTCTTACATTTTCCTCCTCTTCTTCATCTTTTTCTTCAATACTCCCCCTTTATATACTCTTTATTTTTTTCTCTATTTCCTTTTTATCTTTCTCTTTTTGATATTTGTTCTCGAACTACTTCCTCTGCCTCTTATTCTCCTTTTTATCGCATCTGTTCCATTTTCCACCAACTTTCTCTAATCTTTGCTACGTTGAGTGCGACGACACCTTCGCCTCGTTCCTCTTCAACCAACTCTTCCTTTCTCACAAAAAAAAAGTCTCTAAAAAATCCTGAAATAATCATGAATATACGTTGCAAAGAATCTGGATGAACTCTTGGCATTAGTAGATGGCTTTTATTTATTTATTTATTATTATTATTTTCTAATTGAGAGTGAAATGTCACTACCACGGTCTTTGTCTGGGCCCGTGTGGTGGGTGGATGTTTATGGAAGTGCGGCCTTCTGCGGCCTTTGATATACATATTATTTAAAAAAAAAATTATTATTTATTATTTAAGAAGTATATTATTTATTATAAAAAGGGATAAAATAATAAAAAAAAATAATAATAATTTGTTCAGTGCGGCCTCTATGTGGGACGATGAATTGTAAGGTGGCCTTCATGCACAAAAAGGTTCCCCACCCCTGGTTTAGCTTGTCAGAGGAGCATGGAAGGGGGGGGGGGTTGTCCAGTGGCCGCATGGGTGAGCTGGCTTCCGAGCGCGCCGACGCGACGCGACGCGACGCCGCCGCCTTGATCGACGACTTGGAATCCAAACTTCCTCACTTTGAAACTCTACTCGGTCCATTTCGAAACGCGCCGAGCTGGCCTTGAAACCGGGCCCACTCGCCCGGACTTCTAACTTTCCTACTTCGCTACGGAGGGCGAAACTCCAAAGATTAAAAAGAAGAGAGAAAAAATATATATATGTTTCGAAGCTGGAATACACTCTGCTGCGATTTGGCTCTTTTGGTGTGGAAGGTTTCCTTCGGCTGGATAAAATAGCCTGGCAGCAGACAGAACCGGTGCTTAAGTCTTGGATAGTAGGGGGGGGGACTCACTTCACCATTATTCTTATCCCACGCAGTGGGAAGTGAGAAACCCCTGGTAGGACAAAGCCCTCTCAGTTGCGGCCTTTTTTTTTTTTTTTTTTTAATGGGAGGCCGACATTGGATCTCCTCCCCGCCTGGCCAGGGCTGTCGGGAACCAACGTAGCAAGCCCACAAAGGGTCCCGGGATTCGAATTCACGACCACCTCCTCATGAGTTCAAGATGATATCTACTGGTCTTAAAGAATGGCAACAATCAGGATATTCCTCATAAGCCTTCCCAGGCTTACTCTGCTCAGCCTACAAAGGACAGGATTCATTCCTCCTTTCTTATTCTTCTGGTTGTCTGAATGAACTCCCCGGGGTCTGTCTCGATCAACGTTGGAGATTATGGCCTCATATATATATATATATATACATATATATATATATTGTTTTGGCTGCAGTCAGGATATTTTCAGTTGATAGGACTCCTCTCCCAGCATAGGATCGAGTGCATCACGGCGACCCTTCCTTTGCAGTACATCGAGAAGTCTTTGTGTAATCGGACATTCTGAGGTACCAGAAGTTGCCAGTACGTATGACCAAAACCAACCCGCCACTTAGCACTTCGAAGAGCATAATAATCATTCGCCTCTGACGAAGAGGTATCCTTAATGAAATGCCCTGTTCCCCGCCTGCCCCCTTGTGCGAACCGGAGACATTGCCTTTACTCTTATCAACAAGAATGGAAGAGACTGCAAGAGACCAAAAGGCCTACACTCGGCAGTTCTATGTCTGTTACCTCCTATCATCCCATTCCATCCATAAATCTTCTCTTAGAAGAACCAATAGCGAAGATTAGATAACTTTTTGGTATCTCCTTTTAACATGCCCGCTCTACCCTGAGTGGACCCACAGAACGGGAAATCCGGAAAACATCGATTCATATACAAAGTTCGCTTACATATACCCTAGAGGGAAGGGTATGTGATCAGGATTGATCGCTCCCACTCGAATGCCTGATCAATAGAGATCAGGGGCATAAGAATATGAGAATGGAGAAGACTGCAAGAGACCATAAAGCCTACACTAGACAGCTCCATATCCTTACCTCCTGTTATCCCTATCCTTAAAGTTACCCAATCCTCTCTTAAAATATCCGATAATTTCAGCGTTCACCTCATAGTTACTAAGTCTATTCAATTTGTTACCCACTGTTTGTAAACCAGTTTTTGCTTATTTCATTCTTGAACCAAAATTTGTCCTTTTTAGTCTTATGGCGTTTTGTGTCGCGGATTGATGACCGGAGGCGCGCTGAGGGTTGATCCCGGAGGTCGCGCCCTAAGTCTGATCACTGTCGTGCGGAAGTCGAATCAATAACCGAGGGAAGATTCTCGGTAACGTGGGCGGGTTGGGCAACCGCCGCAACGAAAAAAACTTTAATCCCGTCAACACACGGTGGCAGTCTTCGCAGTTTCCTTCCTGCTTAGTCAAGAGTTGTTCATTTGTTTAAATAAGATCGTTAGATTTAAAAAGGAAATAGGCAAGAATTGGTTTACTAATAGGGTGGTCGACGAATGGAATAAACTTAGTAACCATGTAGTAAGCGCTGAAACTATCAGTTGTTTTAAAAAACGATTAAACAGCTTTATGGATGGGGATGATAGATGGTGATGGATACGGAGCTGCCTAGTGTAGGTCTTATGGTCTCTTGCAGTCTCCTTCATTCTTATGTTCTTATGTTTTGGTGGTATTTGGAATAAATAGCTGAAATATCACACTAAATAACTAAAATGACACAATAAATAACTGAAATGGTACAATAAATAAATTAAATACAATAAATAAACCAATAATATAAACAAAACTAATTAAAAATAAAATTAAATAAATAATATGAACAGAAGGAATATATTATATAATTTGGCTACCTCCCGTATAAGGGGGGGGGGAAGCCCTTGGTATACAGATAGGTAGATACATTAAAAAAATAGAATGAATAAGATAATTAACCGAAGCAGTGATAATAGATAATTTAGTTAATATTGTCACTGTTCTCGGCATGTTCAGTTTCGAAGGCCCATTGAATTCACGGTTCCATTCGTATTGCTCTGACTCACACGCACACACACAAAAACATACACACACACACACATACACAAAAAATAATCATATACACAAGCATCCTTGAATAACAGTGCTCAGAAAATGTACAGCCTTTTTACAAAAATCTCGAAACATTCTAACGATATTCATTAACGAATAGATTTGTTGCTGATTATTTGATATACTGCTTTATACTGGATTCACCTTACGTTAATTTTTTTTTCTTTTATGTAAATAATATTTCAAATATGAGGCATCAAGCGCTACATGTACAGAGTGAATGGGTCAGTTTTTTTTACTACCTATACTTTACCAATACACGTCCATGTTTATACATTCTTGGAAGGAAATAGGCAAGAACTGGTTTACCAACAAAATGATTAACGATTGGAATAGACTTAGTAACCATGTAGTGGGCGTTGAAAAATTTGGTTATTTTAAGAGAAGATTGGATAACTTTATGGATAAGGATGAGAAGTGATATGGGATATGGAACTGACCATGCTGATGTCATAAAGGACTACAAAATTCCTCCGCGAGCCAGGTCGTCGACCCTACAGCAAGCGACGGCCTTGTGCGGCAGATTTGATAGTCACCCCTTCCCTTGTAGCAACACGTATGTATATATATATATATATATATATATATGTATATATATATATATATATATATATATATATATATATTACATACACATCAATATTCCTATTCAGCAATGTCATGTATATTCTGTCTTTATTGAATAAATCATATTAATCACATATACAATGTTATCTATTACCAAAGGCTTTTGCACAAATTATTGTATACATAAATATTACTACCGGTTGCTCTAGCCCGATTTCTGTATATAGCAACGATCGGTTATATAATTTTCAGCAGGGAAAGAAGAAAAACAAACAATTAATTCTTTACTTTACCTATCTAATGACCAGCTACCGCTGGCTTCAGCCCCAGTGCGCCTCCTGAGCTACGAGTTTGACAAAAGAACGTGACGCGAACGGATCCAGCGGGAACTCCAAAAATAAAAAATAATACCGAAATAAAAGGTCAACGAAGCGCTAAAACGAATCAAAAGTTGGCACAAGTAGTAACGAGCAACGAAAAGTCGCAATGAACGCAAACTCAGCGGCGGTCAGAAGACAAACATGAACAAGCGCGCTTTCCTGCCAAACAAAGACAACCGTTCTCAACCGCTACCGCCACCGCCTCTCCTCCTCCTCCTCCTCTTCCTCCTCCTCCTCCCCCCTTCTCCTCCGCCTCACTTTGCGCAGACCAACATCCAGAACCCAAAGCAAACACAAAAATGTTGCAGATGAAAATTGAAAATGTCTGCAACTGCTCCTTAAGTTGCTTGATTTTTCCTCGAGGTCCCCAAGCTTAAAACTTGCTAGAAGAATTCTCCAAAGTTAAAAAGCTGTGAGTTTTCAAGCCTAAGCTGGATCAACTCAGGATAATAACTATTTTTTCCGTGTCACCTTTCAGCTTGTGGCGACGGCTGCCTCAAACTTGTTGCTGTTCTTGGTCTTCTTGTTGGTGCTCTTGCTCTTCTTAAAGGAGATGATGATGGTCGGATGGCAGGTAGCATGGACGCATCACATTCCAGGTTCCAAAATCGAAAAGATTCACTCATCGTTTTCGCATGAAGAGCTTCTGAACAAATGGATTATCACCCTCGGCTATTTTTCCTCCCACATCCTACCTCCAACCTTCATTTGAACAACTAGAATACGACTTCACTTAGAATAATCTAGACTTCCCTATGAATGTGTCAACAGCATGTCTAACCTTCGTATAGGTTTACAATCTTCTAGTCTACCATTCAGCTTTGTTACATATGACGGAAAAATGATTTCATGTTTGGAGATTTGAATAATAAAACATTTTAACCGAAGTCGGTTTTTACTCAAACGAACTCTCAACTGTCGGCGCTGGTGGAGTCCGTGGAAGCCCAGTGTGATAACCACTCAAGACCACCTTTCTATGTTCCTGGCCTAATGCCGGTGTCACACTATATGCGGCGGAGCCGGATGCGGCCAGACGATGGACAAGTTCAATTAACTTAATAAAATCACCTGGCGACAGCAGCCGAAACTTTATATAACGACCACCACCGTCTCCCCTCCCGTGGTTGAAATACTCACATAACCTTCCGAGTCTAATGATTCGTGAGGGAGACTTTGCTACAGACAACAGCAAGCCGCAACGGCAGCGCCGGACAGTGTGACACCGGCCTAAGCGGCATTATGAAACAGGAATAACGTAAAAGACTACCGTTACTAGATTGTAGGAATAAGTGTGCGAAAACCAGAATTTACGTTAATAAACGCACGGGGAGGAGAGGAGAAGGAACGACCCAAAATAATGGTGAGACCTTGGAGCTGATCAGGAAACTAATCGTCTACAAATTAATCTCAATCGTTAACCACAAACCCTGACACCACCGCAGAGGTTTCTGATGAGCCAGATAAAAACAAATAATACATTACCTGGAAGGGCTTTCCTGACGCAGACCACGATACTCGAAGAAATAAGGATCAAGGATCCCAAAGAACAAACGGCCATTGAATAACAAAGTCCATCAAGTTCAAAAAAGCTCTTATGACACCCACGGCGCTACAGAAAGGTAGCTAACATAATATAGAGCTGGGTGCGCGTCTATTCATGTATGTGTATGTATGTGTGTGTGTATGTGTATGTATGTATGTGTGTGTGTGTGTGTGTGTGTGTGTGTGTGTGTGTGTGTGTGTGTGTGTGTGTGTGTGTGTGTGTGTGTGTGCGCACGCTCACGGCGCGTGTATGTGCTGCAAAATGCAGCCGAAATGGTACATACAATTTCGATCAAACAAGGATTAAAAAATCTCCCCCAAAAATACATAAACAAACAAACAAAAAAACAAACAAATAAATAAATAAACAATAGAAAAATTTTGGTCCCGCATCAGTAACTTCATATTGACAGGGTCTTTGGAGCTGTGAGTGCCCGGGGCAGACACCCGGAAGCAGCCGTTCTAATTACCACTCAATGTTAACATTCTCCGGAAGCAGGCCATTTTAGTTACCCCTAAAACTTTATTTTCAATCCAGTGTAATTGTATTTTCCATTTTGTAGTCCCTTTTCATCTGTGCCATTTGAGGATTATCAAAATAGAATTTTGAGTCCTTTCGTAAGGCACCGTCCTAGCCACGAACAATGGAGTTCATGACATATAACTGAATCATACTATGAATATTTCTCATCTGTAAAAGGATTCAGCAACTTCGTTTATTTTCGTATCAAAATCTTGCCTCAGCTTTCGGTAACGAATATTCTAATGGTGGTCGGGGCTTCAATAAAAACTGCACGTAAAGAAACCATAAAAAAATCAATGCATTGTTCCTTGTATCTGGAAGGTGGACGTTCGAAGGAGTAAGTGGTCGTGGTGGGCCCAAAGAACTCGCTATCACTCGTGTGTGTGTGTGTGTGTGTGTGTGTGTGTGTGTGTGTGTGTGTGTGTGTGTGTGTGTGTGTGTGTGTGTGTGTGTGTGTGTGTGTGTGTGTGTGTGTGTGTGTGTGTGTGTGTGTGTGTGTGTGTGTGTGTGTGTGTGTGTTTGTTTATTAAGGTTACCTCCAGATGATTTTTATTACAAAAACCTGGACTCTAATTATTAGAGTTAAAACTTAAATCGACTGACTCTTTGAATACCTTAACTCATATATTCAATGTCTGCCACCAGATGATTTTATTCAGTTGAGAGAAAATCCTTCTGGTCTTTGCAGACTTCAACGAGATCCATTCAGAGCCAAGGGCACAAAAGAACGTTGGTGCAAATTGGAAAAACTCTTCACATATGTCAGTGAACTTGCACCACAAAAGGTACTGCACACAATTTCGACGCTTCAAAATTACTCACTGGTAACAGCAAAGGGATTTAGTTTTAAGAGAAACTTAGCAATACCATAACCCACAATGGGTAGTATTAACGATGGGTATTTGATTCTGGTTTTCCTGCCGTCATCAAAAAGTATCACCATTACTATCTCCTTCTGTACGAGAAGGTGCAGCCCTGATAGGCTGACATTCTGTCTCTGTCCTAGACCGAAGTTCTATAAACTATTTTATACCCACCTTTTCAATAGACTGTTCCCTTGTTTGTCTAACTACTTGACGATAAGAAAAAAAAATATAGAGAGAGAGAAAAGAAAGAAGAAAGAAAAACAGAAAGAAGAAGAAGAAGAGATCATTGGGAGAGCCCAAGAACGTCTGCTAGTTACTGCTCGTTTCCACTCAGTAAACTTCGAATCAACATTTTTATCACTTTGAAAAGGATCCTGTTTACAATGAATGTACGTGGGACACCTTCTGGTATTGAACACACAACATTACACCGGGACAAAGGATGTTGTTGTTGTTGCTTGTCGTTAATGTTGTTTTTGTTAAAGTTGTTTTTATTAAACTTGTTGTTGTTTGTTGTTAATGTTGTTTTTGTTAAATTTGTTTTATTAAAGTTAGTGTTGTTGTTGTTATTGCTTGTAAATGTTTTTGTTAAAGTTGTTTTATTAAAGTTAGTGTTGTTGTTGTTATTATTGTTGTTGTTGATCTTAAAGTTGTTCTCATTAAAATTGTTGTTCATGTTGTTACTGTTGCTGTTGAGATCCCACACAAGTCTTAGGACACATCAACAAAGGTTAGGCAACACAAAAGAAAATGTACTCGTACATCTACTATGGCAAACTGCTTCCCATGTAAACACACATGATTACAGACTTAAGTACTGGTAGCACACAGGTAAGAACAAAACATATCTGGGGTGGAGTAACTCTAGGAGAAGCCTGAAATGGAGGGATCGACTTCTCTTCAATACAATATATTCCAAGGGTTGGAGTTACATCATTATGAAAAAATTGTTCTTGGAGTTGTTTTTATATATGTGTACACCCAACCCTTCCACCTTTAAATGGCGAGATCCTCATCCATCAAAAGTACTGAAAAGCTTGATACAGGAACCAAAGGATTTTCAAAGGATCCAAGACCAGTCAGTTTTCTTTGTGTCAGAATTCTTGATTAGATGTCTCACTGACACACACACACACACACACACACACACACACACACACACACACACACACACACACACACGCACACACACAGGACATAAAAGGAAATAGATACAATTGACAACTTTCATTGTGTGGAACTAGAGACGCGCGGTCATGGGAAAAAGTCTAAAGAATGTCAAGAAATACACTTTCCCTGCAGAAGCAGAACCGCCTGTAATATCATTTAAACTAATACCACCCAAGATAATCCACAAGGGACTTCAAAGCTACATATGATAATTGGAAAAGAAGAGATGGAATCACACAAATATAATTTCTTTCCTGTATATCATAATTAGGTAAATATAATTACATAAATACATCCACATATAACACAGCGAGAGAGAGAGAGAGAGAGAGAGAGAGAGAGAGAGAGAGAGAGAGAGAGAGAGAGAGAGAGAGAGAGAGAGAGAGAGAGAGAGAGAGAGAGAGAGAGAGAGAGAGAGAGAGAGAGAGAGAGAGAGAGGGAGGGAGAGAGAGGGAGAGAAAAAGAGAGAGAGAGAGAGAGGGAGAGAGAGTGAGAGAGATAGAGATAGAGAGATGATCGCAAATAATACCGAAAAAATATAATTGCCAGTGCGTTGTGTTGACGATTTTTTATATCAATTCTACAGCTGAAATGGATAACAATGTTCGATATTCTCTCATCATTTCCCTCTCTCGTTTTTTTTTCTTAATTCTCCGTAATTTTTGGATCTACTTCCAACGAAAATAAAATCTTATTTCATTAAAGAACAGATCTGTTTCGCCTTAAATGCGTTTCGACGTGTGTTGTTGCAATGTCTTTGTTTTTCCTGTTGCCGTACAAAATTGGTAACAAGAATCTCGGACTCCGCGCGACATATTCTGCGAACAAAACACCAAGATTGTCGAGGTTCGCGTCAAGCTACGTGTTGTGACCGATTCCCGTACTACTGCCCTTATCAGAAACTTCACTCAAAAAGTCGCACTGCTGGATGACTGAGGTGTCTTTACCTTCTAGTGTATATATATATATATATATATATATATATATATATATATATATATATATATATATATATTATAATATTAACAATAATCTATATACCAAAAGATTTTTCCTCCTTATAAGGGAGGTAGCCAAATCAAAGGCATGTACCTACTGTCACCCATGTCACTCCCATCCACCACCCTTTCCACCGTCTCATCTTAGCTTCTCATGGATGACGGGTCATTCCTGTATCGCGTCCACTGCCCTGGGTCACAAGCAGTGCAGGACACAGTATATCCACAGTAAAGCCGCTTCACTTAATCAGGCAGAAAAAGAGAAGACGGGGAGAAACCCCTTCGGGCTATGTCAAAATATAATTCATACACAAGTACCCCTACACCCCATCCACCGCCCCTCCCTTCCTTGCATAACAATATCATCTATACACTGCCACTCTCCACTCATCCCTATCTCCTGCCTTCTCCCTTCCTTGCTCAACAGACATTCCCCTCTTGCTCAAAACCCCCCTTCATCCCATCCTTCCATCCATCTCATCTTCGGTCGTTCCCCAAGTCCACTCCATCCACCTCTGCCTTCCATACCTCTTTTACTAATCTTTCTTCGCTCATTCTTTTCATGTGCCCATACCATTCCAATACTCTCTCATCAGCTCTATCTCCCATCTCCTTTTCCACTCCCACTCTCCTCCTCGTTTCTCATTCTAAAGGATTACTATGCAACCTAGTAACCCCTACCATACTTCTCAGACATTTCATCTCAAACATATTCAAACTTTTCCTCTCTGCCTCTCTTAAATTTCAAGTCTCTGCCCCATACAATGCCGTCGGCACAATCACCCCTTCATACAATCTCCTCCTTGCATCCATTCCCAGTTGCCTATTCCCCATGACACTTTTTAATCCCCAAGGCTTCTCTCAATCTAGAACTTCCCTCCTCCTTTCCTGCCACATCTGACCACAAATACCTAAAATATCACTGTGGTAATTTTCAACCCACGAGAGAGAGAGAGAGAGAGAGAGAGAGAGAGAGAGAGAGAGAGAGAGAGAGAGGAGAGAGAGAGAGAGAGATTCATTGATAATCATTAACGTAGCTGAAACCAAAATCGATAAAAAAAAAATTAAAATACACACAGATTGTTTACTGACTGAGGTCTGTTGGCGTTTACCCATGGAAAATTGCACGCAGACCCATTGTGGGTGTATGTACCAGTTTGAGACCCGCTGAGGTCCAGACACACGAGCCCAAGATTTAGCCATGACATCTTCGAATGGTTTAAGTAAGGCGGGTTTATTACATAGGCGGGGTAAAGGGTTGGCTATCTGCTCCATTCACGGGTAAGAATTGGGGTAATAAAGTGTGTTTCCGAAAGGCGAACTTGCCTTTTATCATCAGCCAGTTCCACATGACTGGATATGTAATAGTCCTTTTTTATTTTCTGATGTGTATACAAATAGTAAACATTTTTGTGGACGATTCTGCCGTTATTTTTTTTTCCACAAGACGAACTGACTGGGAGTTAATTTGTTTTTATTTGGATGATAGATGTGAGCTTCAGTGTTCTAACACAGCGTTTCAGGCAATCAAGTAACTATGTACCTGTATATGTTCAAGAGAAGATGTGACAACTAACCTGCATAAAACAGATTCATTTACAATAAATGAATAAAATATTGTATCATAACTGTTAATAATAACTTCGAATAGTGTTTCTTTACGGCTATCTGTATCTTAGACCATTTAGTCGTTCTTTGAAACACGAAAAAAAATAATAATAATTGCCCCGACTACAGCAGACTGTGCTCCATGTTGACTGTCTGGTATTAGGTACTCGTTATTTTTGGCCCTCCAATAATAAACGAGGACCTCTTGACTTCAACCGT
>NC_134778.1:80991624-80996624 GCF_046742065.1 Oratosquilla oratoria
TAGCAATACCTAAATTTACTGATAAAAATCACCGCCAGATTCCATCTTTACAACCCGAGTTCTTCGTTGTTTCGGTCTCGTTAATGTAGCTCACGTTAATGCCATACACTCCTACGGTAAGAAGGCGAATTTGGACGGGATCTTTCTCACCCGATCAATGAGTTAATGACTTCATCTGATCAACTCCACTCGAGACACGTGAAGGCGTTGTCCTCAGGCACGCTCTCTCCGTCCCATACCCACACCTCCCTGACACAACCGCAAACGCACAAAAATAGAATTATTTCCAAACAGGTCCCACACCCGAATTCGAAACTACTGCACTAACCTATCCTATCCTAACCTAATAATTTTCTTTGGCATACTGTCAAAGATCATAATGATATGTGGAATATACGATTATCCTCATCGTCGAAATATTTCTGAAAATAGAATAAAATAGAATAAAATTACTTCATGTGAAGTGTTAAAGGAAGGGAACCGAAGTATCCGAAGTCGGAGAGGGGACCTATTGGAAAGAATTCTATCCTTAGCGCAAACATCGGCAGCACCAGTGCCTGTTCCACTCTCTGCCGGCAGGTGATTTTATTAACTTGAAAGGAACCTCTTCAGGACTTACAGGGCGATCGGCTAGTTTTGCCTTTCCACTGATACTGACTACTTACAAGTTTCTGGCCGTCGGCAAGCGATCTTATTCAGTCGAAGTATTACATTAACAGACACAAATATAATAAATATCGAAGAATGTTCTCAATGGCACCTTTCGACTTAAATATTGTTCAAGTTTCTGCCAGGTAATTCTACACGAAGTTAATGAACATTACTAACATAACTTCCACAGTGCTAATTCAGTAACAATCACCCCAAGTCCTATTGTCGGGTACTTATCATGGAACAAATGATCATGATATTCGCGGCTGTTACTGTGATGGACGTGGAAAACGAGATAGAATATGGAGAGTAATTGTAAAAGAAAAGATGGTGAAGAAAAGGAAAAACTGAGAGGGGGAGGGAATGAAACTCTGGGATTAAGGGAGAAGGGAGTGAGGGGAGAAGGGAGTGAGGGGAGAAGCGAGGGGAGAGGAGGGTGACCACCTGCCCCGACACGTCAGAATGTGACGACATTGCCTCCACTCCCCGTCCCGGGACGCGTCGCTTGGCCAGTGACCGAGGCACCGCGATCGCAAAGTAGATTCACACGTGTGTGAGCAGACATCCGGACCCATGCGAATCCGCACGCACGCACGCACACATACACAAACACGCACGCATACATACACGCACGGACAAACACACACACACACACACACACGGTGGCGCGGTTGGTAGAGCACTGGACCTGGGAAGTACGGTGGTGCTCGCAGTACCTGGTTCGAATCCTGCCCAGGGCCGAAATTATTTCGGTATCGCTGCGCTTCGGGTCGTTACTCTGACTCTCGTAGGCGGGGAGTTGTGTGTGTGTGTGTGTGTGCGTGTGTAAGGTCATAGCATTACCCATAGATCGGTCATACGAGCTCTGAGCTCTCTTCCGGGAGGGAAATAGCTGTCGATCACGAGTCCAACACGTGATCCAAAGACCAAGGTGAATACACACACACACACACACACACTATTTATAGAATCATGAAAGGCATGGAAATTATTGATAAAGAGGATCTAATAAAATGGGATAGTAGAGATACAAGAGGACATGGAAAGAAAATCAAGAAAGACAATTATAGAAGAGACCTGAAAAAGAACAGATTTCCCCACAAGATAATAGAGGTTTGGATCAGGTCAGATGAGAATGTGGTGTGTGCAAAAACGATACACGAATTTAAAAACAGTATAGATAAAACGAGATATAGAGACGGGACACAACGAGCATAGCTCCCCTTCCCATAAAATACAACTAGGTAAACACACACACACACACACACACACACACACACACACACACACACACACACACATACACACACACACGTGCACATACACAAGAGAAAAACAAGAGAACATGAAAAGAAACTCAAAAAAGACAGTTTTAGAAGAGATCTAAAAAAGAATAGCTTCCCACACAGAGTGGTGGATATCTGCAATAAACTGGATGAGGCAAGAGTGTGTGCAAATACTATTCAAGAATTTAAGAACAACCTTGATGCTGAAAGATACAAAGACGTGTCACTACGAGCATAGCTCCCTTCCCGTATAATACAACTAGGTAAATACACACATGCATGCACGCACGCACGCACGCACGCACGCACACACACGCATGCACGCACGCACACACACACACACGGCTCGATGGTGTAGTAAAACCACATTGAATCGCTAATTCAGCGACCCGAGTTCGAGTCCCGTCCAACGTTGGAAAATTCAGCATCACTGCACCAAAGCCGGCAATCCAACTCTGGTGGGCAAGATGTGTGTGTGTGTGTGTGTGTGTGTGTGTGTGTGTGTGTGTGTGTGTGTGTGTGTGTGTGTGTGTGTGTGTGTGTGTGTGTGTGTGTGTGTGTGTGTGTGTGTGTGTGTGTGCGTGTGTGTATGCGCGCGCGTGAGCTCACAGCATTATCCATAGGTCAGGCCCTATAAGAGCTCTAAGCTCTCATCCGACAAAGTGAAGCTGTCGATCAGTAGTCGAAGACGTGATCCAAGACCGTGGTGAATCACAAACACAAAGTTCTTGAGCGTAGTACGTGATCCAAGATTATGGTCAAACACACAACGCATACACATAAAACACGCAGAGGCGCGCGAGAGCACGAAAACACACAGAGATCGCATACACAGAAACAGTCACAAAGTATACGAATGCACACACACAAACACGCACGGCATATCGACCCAAGTATTCACACCCTTCGCGAAAGCAAGGTGGGTTTGGTGGAAAGAGGGGAGACGGCGAGGTGTGGCATGAAGAGGGGAGGAAGAGGGGAGGAGAGAGGGGAGATGAGGGAGCAGGTAAAGCGGTGAGCCCACACACACACAGGCAAATCCCCAGCTGGGAATAAAGATGGCTGGCGTCCGCTGTCGCCAAGCGTTGCAGTTCTCTGTTGTGATTAATGAAGGAAATAATCGCATAGGTAATGGAAAATCGTATGAATAATAACGTGAGACATGGGGATGAGAGAGGGTGGAGGCGAGGGGAGAGGAGGAGAGGGCACGAGGGAGATGGGGAGTGAAGGGGAAAAAAGAGAGAAGGTTAGGGATGGAAGTCTCGAAACTTGTGTCTCGGAATGCGGTAGTTCTGGCCTGGACTCGATCTCTTGTCATCTGGTCTCGGTGATTTGAGGCGAGGTTTGATCGAGGCCGTTATTGCTGTTGCCGCCGCCGCCGCCGCCGCCGCCGCCGCCGCCGCCGCCGCCACCGCCACCACCACCACCACCACCACCACCACCACCACCACCACCAGCTATTATTATTATTATTATTATTATTATTGTTATTATTATTATTGTTATTATTATTATTGTTATTATTATTGTTATTATTATTATCATTATTATTATATATTATTATAGAAGAGGGTAGAGGGGAGTGGAGTATGTAGGGGATGGAATGGGTAGGAGTGGTTCCTATGCCTTTGTCTTTTGGCTACCTCCAGTGTAAGGGGGAAATAGCCTTTGGTACATGTTTGTATTATTACTATCATCATCATCATTATTTTAACATGGCTCATTTCATTATTCTTATTTTTCCCTTTTTATCTTTTCTTTATCAATCTAGTCCCTGTCTACCTGGCATTTTTTTATGAAGCTTCTACGGCTGTCTACATTGGTGCGGATTTTTTCGTTTTTTCGTGTGTTTTTTTTAATACCCCTCGCTGACCCTACTCGCTGCAATAATACAATTTGAGATTTTGCTTGATGTATGCATTACTGTGCAGCGTCACGTATTTTCTGCAATTTAGCACACACAATGTCACCCCTAGGTCACACAACAGTTTACTGTTAACGTGTCAAACTTTGTTACTGATTCAGTAAGGATGAAAAATAACGAAATAAAAACACACAAATAATCTATTTCCTAAAACACCAATTCAATGGTTTAACGTTGCGAACTCCTTCCCTCCCCCTATTAGGACTTTGTAGCGTGGAGCTTAATGAACAATGCCCTTGGTCCAACTCGCTCGCGGCAGGTTTCGAACCGTCATCACCTCCACCACCGTCGCAAGTAGCGACGCTCTAACCTGCTTTTCCAGCGAGCTGTATTTAAGTATGGATGCTTTCACTTCATCGTGACTAAAAAATAAGTCAATTATTTCTCGTCATGATTTTACATCATTTCCATATAATGGATAGTCACAATGCATGAGGCCGCAAATTTAGAGGCTGACCAATCACAAGCGTCTATTCACGTCTGGACCAATCACAGACATCCTTTAATGCAATGCGTGTCATACTGTGTTATTGTAGTCACGATGTCAAAGACAAGCAAAATCAGCCCACTCACATAGTTTGTGATTTTTTTCTTTTTTCTTAAGTATAAGAAGACTGAACGCTCACAAGCCGAACGGGTTAGAGCGTCGCTACTTGTGGCGGAGGTCGAGATGATGGCTGTTCGAACCCTGCCGCCAGCGAGTTGGACCAAGGGCATGGTCCATTAAATTCCACGTTACAAAGTCCTCTGTAAGGGGTACTGCCCTGGCCTCCTGGTAGGGGGTAGTTCGCGACGTTTAACCGAATCATTAGAGTATACGATGGGTGATCTTTCTATGTGTGCTGTGTTGCCAAATTTGTAGAAATACTGAGGTTATTGTACATCTGTAGTCATGTAGCCACGAAAAAAAGCATAATACAAATCACAAAAATCGTTACAAAACAAAACATTACAAAACAAAGCACAAAAATAAACAGACAAAACATTTTCAGTACGTTTCTTGTGTTTGTCTAAATAAAAAATTAGCATCTAATAGTGCTTTTTCAAGGAACTTTATGTGCCGGCTGTTCCAAAAACGGAAATAACATACGAGTAATGCTCTGACTTTATGAAAGAAATAACAAGATATAACACGAACA
>NC_134778.1:81001624-81004124 GCF_046742065.1 Oratosquilla oratoria
TGTCGCCACTGTGGTGTGAAGATTGCAACAGCAGTCAGGGAATGTCTTAACCGATTCTCGTGGGGGGTGTATATAATATACATATATATATACATACATATATATATACATACATATATATATATATGTATATATATATATATATATATATATATATATATATATATATATATATATATCATTTGGACAAAATGTAGTGGCACATTTGTAAATAATAATCACGAAGAACCCGCAGTCGGACTATATATATATTGTGTGTGTGTGTGTGTGTGTGTGTGTGTGTGTGTGTGTGTGTGTGTGTGTGTGTGTGTGTATTCACTTGGTCTTTGGATCACGTGTTGAACTCGTGATCGACAGCTATTTCCTTCCTGGAAGAGAGCTCAGAGCTCGTAGGTCCGATCTACGGGTAATGATATGACCTTGCACACACACACACACACCCAACTCCCCGTCCACGAGAGTCAGAGTAACGACCCGAAGCGCAGCGGTACCAAAATAATTTCGGCCCTGGGCAGGATTCGAACCAAGAACTGTGGGCCACTATGGTGGCAGTTCAGCGCTCTACCAACTACGCCACCGAGTTGTGTGTGTGTGTGTATGTGTGTGTGTGTGTGTGTGTGTGTGTGTGTGTGTGTGTGTGTGAGAGAGAGAGAGAGAGAGAGAGAGAGAGAGAGTATATCATTAGTACTACGCCTTATCTTACATTATAACTGAGGAAGATACACTACATGTCTGCCTGATGAGAGGAAGATCTTCAATGGCCTCAATAATCCTGCAGAAGACAAAGAACCCCACTTCGGGACGAAACTGATGCATCGAGTCCTCTCTCGAACTCTCTACCTGCCTGCAATATGCAGCTGCTCGAAGCAGTAGCAGCAGTGACGAGGGACCATTTGGTTCGTGCGAGAACGAGATGTTGATGTGTGGGTGTCTGAGAAGGTTAGGAAGAGGTGTTGCTATCTAATGGGACGCAGCGGTATCGGTACACATCGTCGATGTCGGATGCGAGCGAAGAGAGTCTCTGAGTTACGTGATACGGGAGGTTTGCGAGGGTGAGGAGGACGGGGGAAGGAGAGTGAAGAAGGAGATGGGAAATGGAGGGAGAAGGGAAGATAATGGGACGCACGAAGAGATGAAACGGGAAAGGGGGAAACGGAATGAGGATGGACAACAGGGTCAAAAAAGAGAGAGAGAGAGAGAGAGAGAGAGAGAGAGAGAGAGAGAGAGAGAGAGAGAGAGAGAGAGAGAGAGAGAGAGAGAGAGAGAGAGAGAGAGAGAGAGAGAGAGAGAGAGAGAGAGAGAGCGAGAGGGGGAGGGAGAAGAAAAAGAAGAATGTAAATATCGAATTGTAAAAATTGTATACGCTTTTGGTCTAGTAACAAAACCTGCTGCGGTTGGACATGATTCTTCTTTTTCATCCTCCTGGCCAGCTGGGGGCGAAAGAAAAGAAAAGCTGCAGCAGCATTAAAGCGAAGACTTGTTTTGACAAAATGGTCTCAGAGCCTGCAGCCTCCTGCAAGGCCCCACCCCTGCCTGAACTCCTCCAAAACTTCAGGATCCAATGTGAAATGTTTGAGAAAATCCTTAGTGCATTACATGGCTTCCTCTTGGTGTAATCAAATCTGTGTTGCAACAGTTACTGAAGTTGTCCATACTATTGCTCCAGATGCAACAATAACTGTCTTGTTCTTGTCTCGTTAATGTGCGCACATAGAATCCATTACAATGTCCGGAAACGAGAGAAGGTAGAAGGTGGAAGGGAGAACACGAGAAGGAAATAAAAGGGTGAAAGAATAAGGAAGTGAAAAGGAAAACACGATAAGAAATGGAAGAGGTAAGACAATGGGAAGAGGTGAAGGTGCGAGCGTAAGAGGAGGTGGGGTTGGGAAGAAGAGGCTGAGGAGGAGGAGGAGGAGGAGGAGGAGGAAGTGGAGGAGGAAGAGGAGGAGGAAGGAGAGGAGGAAGAAGGGGAGGAGGTGGAGGAGGTGGAGGAGGAGGTGGAGGAGGAGAAGGAGGAGGAGGAGGAGAAGAAGAAGGTGCAGGAGTAGAACGAGGAGCAGAAGAGAAAGATGAGCAGGAGGAAGAGCAGGAAGACGAGGAGGAGCAGGAGGAGGAGGAGGAGGAGGAGGAGGATATGAAGGTGGAGAAGTAGGAGGAAGAGAAGGGTGACCAGAGGGAGGAAAAGCTGGAAGACGAGGATGTGGGAGGAGAAGATGGATGTTTTCAACTCGGTATCCTTGGAATCCTTAAAAGTCTTCGGCAGTTCCTAAGAGGGTCTGCATACCAGACACCAATAGCCTTTAGTGGATGCGAAACGATTTTATTCAGTGCTGAAATGACCTACTGCATATTGAGACGCACTTCCCGACACCATGCAACTCTCAAGTGCTCCCTGTTTTATATTCCCCAATGAGGAATGAATGGATGGGAAGAAAGTGGAGAAGGGGGGCAGAAGTAGGGATGGAAAAGAAAGTAGAAATGGAAAAGAAAGTAGAGATGG
>NC_134778.1:81009124-81024124 GCF_046742065.1 Oratosquilla oratoria
ACAAACTTCAGAGACATCAACAGAGTAAAACATTCTCAGCCACATAACGAGCGTGCACATAACCTAACGCCCGAACACATACACACAATGTGTGAGTCACCTGCGGAGCGATCAACCACGCCTTTCCCTCCTCACCGTCCCAACGTGTCTCCCGTCGGACCCAACCTCTCCGCCTTCGCCTCCGCCTCCGCCTCCGCCTCCGCCTCCACCTCCGCCTCCACCCAATTTCATCAACCAACACCTCAACAGTTATACTGGGTCTTCTACTATTATGATCAAATCCTACTGTTATCTGTTCATCGTTATCCTGTGCCTCGTTTCGTATGAGAACATCTTTAGCAGAATTTATTCAGCAGAGGCAGGGTCAGCTGTGACTGAAGAGTTGAATAAAAGTGACATTAACACGGTTGTCAAAGAAGCAGGAGAAAAATATATATAACAGAGATATTCAATACCAGCGTCATATATACTACCATCGCCATTGTCACCAACCCTCCAACTCCCGTTCTTTCCAAAAAAAAGTTTCTGAAATATTACTTCTTCCTCCTCTCCCATCCACTTGCTCTTCTTGAGGTCACTTCGCCAACCCCCCAACCCCGAATCAACACCGCAAACCCTCTTCATCTCCGTCTGGTCCAGCCATACCTAATCCTGCGGGCTCTTCCCCCTAATTTAACTTCCGCTTCCCCGTTCTCTCCTTCCTCTCCCGAATCCTGTGTTTGTCTTCGTTTCTCGTCTCCACGGCTGAGAGCGAAGAGGACTGCGGGACCCATGGGATCCCAAATGGAAGTATCATGATCCCCCTCATGCCTCCCTCTTCTGCTCCCATTCTACCTTCTGTCGCCGAGGTAAGGTACAACTCCAGTCCCACTCCAAGAACTCCATGCCACTCCACTGACACTTCATGCATCTCTGCTACGGCGCTACCACACTTGAGTGTGCGTGTTTGTGTATGTGTGTGATCATGTGGTGTGTGTGTGTGTGTGTGTGTGTGTGTGTGTGTGTGTGTGTGTGTGTGTGTGTGTGTGTGTGTGTGTGTGTGTGTGTATGCGTGTGATCATGTGGTGTGTGTGTGTGTGTGTGTGTGTGTGTTATATGATCTTGGTTGCCTCCCTTTATATTAAATTTATTATATTTCTATTTTTATGTGATGACAACACAATTGCTACACATTCCAACCTGGTGCGAATTATATTTTCAATATACTTATCACATCCTCATCTATATAATGAAATGCCGTTATTCTGTTTATATAATTTTCCAGAGACAGGTCATCCATGTAAAGATTTACAAGTCCTTTTCCTCCGTTGTGTTTGTGATTATTTCATCTATTCTAAAAATCCACGGCAGTCGCTCTTTGATTTCACTCGTTTCCGAGACTTTTTAACTTTCCATTACTAGATCCATTTTTAAACTTTACCTTGCCTTCCTGTAGTAATTTACAATCCTCTTCAATTTCCACTCTTTAAATGAACTTGGCATCAAGTAATATGTTTGCATGGTTATCTATCTCATTCATCATATCACTGACGCATATACAAAAAACAATATCATTGGCGCCAGTTTAGAGCCCTGTAGAACCCCAAAACTCACCTCTCTCCAAATCATTTCATCTTTCAGTTTTGTTCTTATACGCCTACCTTTCAGAAAGTCTTTCATCCATTCGAGTATGCTCCCTTTAAGACCTCCAGCGTTTTCCAAAATTCATATTAATCTTCTGTGTAGCACCTTGTCGAAAACCTTTTTCAGGTCCAGGTATACACCATCTACCCAACCCTTTCCATTATGCAACATATTACCCACTATCGAATGAAAATTTAAGAGGTTGGTTACATATGACTTTTCTCGTGTATTATCTGTGTATTTCTTTGTGTATTTTCTGAATCCTAAAAGATTTTCAACTATGATTCCTTTCTGTAAGTAATTCATTCACCTGTTTAATTTATTTATTTTTTTCACATATTTAGCTAATATGGCGGTCAAGTATACTCGTCCATAATTCAGATTCTTCCCTTGGAAATAAGTACGACATTAACCAATTTCCAGTACTGCAATATATATAAACCCAGTTGGTATATGCTGTCCACCAATTGTTCTCTACGTATTCAATACAGCGTCTGACTCCAAGGCTTTTGTCATTTCTCGGCTATTCTACTTTTATGTTTATTATATCTTTGTTAACTTTTCCATTCTTTTCCTCGAAGTCCTCCCCCTTGGAAAACACCAATTGGAAACTTTAATTCATTATATAAACTTTCTTTATTATCTAAGGTAACTTTTTCTTTCTTCAACTTTTAGTATGAATTTTCCTTATCTGTTTTTGCTTTGTGCTGGAATCGCGGTCAACAGTTCGGACTCTCAATGATAAGAGCTTAGAGCTCATATATTGCCCGATCTATGGGTAATCTTTGATCTTACACAAATCCTAACTTCTTGCCCAATGGAGCAGGTGCCAATTGCAGTGCTATGATGCTTTTCAGCCCTGGGCGGGGATCGAACTAAGACTCATTTGGTTTGCAGGCCATGCGTGTGCGTGTGTGTGTGTGTGTGTGTGTGTGTGTGTGTGTGTGTGTGTGTGTGTGTGTGTGTGAGAGAGAGAGAGAGAGAGAGAGAGAGAGAGAGAGAGAGAGAGAGAGAGAGAGAGAGAGAGAGAGAGAGAGAGAGAGAGAGAGAATGAGAGCGAGAGATAGTCTTGAGAGAAGAGATGAACGTTATAGGTCATAACTATGACCTCATTTCCGCGAAAGAATATGACGATATAAACGCGTTTTGCGGCTCAGAATCTTATCATTTGGCTATCGGAAACCCGGAGGGCTAAAGCAAACATGGGGCACTCGACCAATGTGCTCAATAAGGAAGTAATCCCTGAAGTAAAATATCCCTAGTAGGAAATAATCCCCTAGAAAAAAATCCCTCAAAGGTGAAGATGAAAAGAAGCTGGTTAGGTTAGTTTAAGTTAGGTTAAGTAACAGCAGCAAAGGTCACGTGGAAAAGAAGTTGGTTAGGTTTGGTTAAGTTAGGTTACATGTTAGGTTAATTAACAACAACAAAGGGGATTTTTCTAGGGAAATTTTTCCTACGGGAGATATTTTCTTTGCTGGATTTTTTCCCTAGAATTTGGCATACACCAGTACAGTTACTATGTACATCAAGTCTGGAAGAAAAGACCTATAATAAATTTTTGTTCGTTCGTTAAAGAAATCTACTATTGATATTATATATATATATATATATATATACATATATATATATATATATATATATACATATATATATATATATATATATATATATATATATATATATATATATATACATATATACATAAACAGACATGTGCGTGTGTGCCCGAAGTACAAAGCTTCGAGAAGGAAATACGTTACGAGTGGAGTCCCTCAGGGTTCTATTGTTGGGCCACTTCTATATGTAAATGACAAACTTAACACTGTAGTCTAATATAGTCAGATTTCCTGAAGATACAAAGACCTGATAAGGATCACTTAAAGTATCTAACAGAATCTAATCCTACTAAGTGTAAATTCATAGCCACAAGAAAAACTAACTTTGAGGGCGATCAAAAGTTAGATATAGAAAAATAAAAGTGGAGGGCAAAGAGGATGTTGTAAATATCATGTATGATTTAAGGCTTCTGAACATTCTATTTCAGTTTCAGAAAAGGGAAAGATGATTTTGTGAATGCACGGTCTTTTGATTTCAAAAGTCTATCATCAACATATTCTATTGATCATAAGTCTTTCCGTATTTGGAATAATATGCTTTTGCGTGTTCCCGAATATCACGTGATGACAGACTGGACAGGAAGCAGCGATGAACCACTGAATTAATATCAGATAAAAAACAAACAAAGGATCATATCAAAAGCCGCCTACAATATCTGTATATGTTTAAAAGAGAAAGTGAGACTTAAAGATAAAAATAGAGATAGTGAGAGACAGGGCAGGAGACAGATAAATAGATAGTAAAATAGATAAACTAGATAGAAAGACAGCGCAAAAGAAAAAGAGATTGAGATAAGGATTGAGAGACAATGACGGTTTGAAGTATTAACAGTTCTGGCCAATATAATGCAATTGTTTATCAAATGGTTGATTTGTTTATTAGTCTACTTTTTCTCTTTTCAATTCCTAACCTCGTTATGGACCAAAAGTCTCGTATCATTATGTTTGTGTGTTTATGTGTTTGTGCGTGCGCACACAATTCACCAAGGTATTTGATCACATGTTTGACTTGCGATCGACAGATATTACCTTCCCAGATGAGAGCTCATAGCTCATATATGGCCCGATCTATGGGCAATGCTGACCTTACACACACGCACACACACACACAATAAACCACATCCTTGCCCACCAGAGTCGGAGTGCCGACTCGCAGGACATTCCTGGTCGGGATTCGAAATAGGATCGCTAAATTAGCGGTCGAGAGTGGTACCACTGTACCATCGAGCCGTGTGTGCATATGTGTGTGCACGTGTATGTGTGTGTGTGTGTGTGTGTGTGTGTGTGTGTGTGTGTGTGTGCGTGCGCGCGTGTGCGAATGTGTACGTGCGCGTGTGCGAGTGCTTATAAAAGTAAATGATCATTTTGCGTGCGTATAACACAATGCCACCGTGCGTGTGCTCTGCATGATGCAAGACACACCCAAGAGCAGGTCCACTCGCAAGGCACAGTGTGCGTGTGTGCGTGCGCGTGTCCGTGCGTGTTCTGAAGACTTCATTCACTGGGAGGGGAAAGTTCCTTGCCAGCGACACTTACAAGCTTCCCCTTCCCCTCCCCTCTTTTTCGTCTCCCCTCTCCACTCATACCTTCTTTTCTTTTTATTATTATTTTTATCTCTCTCCTCCCTCCACTACGCTCAAGTCCATCCAAACGCCCCTTCTTTGTCTCCTTCCCCTTTTCTCTCCCTCCCTTGCTTATTCCATACCATTCGTCTTTCCCGTCTTAGCCATTATCTTTATCTTTTTTATGCCCTGATTCCTTTCATGACCGATAGGAATTGGTCTCAAGGGACACGCACGCAAGCACCATGCACAGGTCGAGACTAGGCGCCACCATACACCATCATCACAACCACCGTCATTTCAACCTGCGGAAGGTAACACATAATTTCTATTTTGGCAGTCAAAGAGGTCTAGAGCCCCCTCACCTCTCGTCAAAAAATAATAAATACATAAATAAATAAATAAATAAATAAATAAATAAAAAAATCATAAAAAGTCCGCTGGAGTAAACATTACACATACAGTAGGTATGATATTTTTCGCTAATATTGTTGTCATCAACGAATATAGTTCTTTTCTAAAGCAACCTTCTCTCCCCCTCACCCTAGGGAATGATATTTTACGTCTTTTGTCTTTTATACACCTTTCATATCAGAAGTACAAGAGTAAGAGAAACAAGTAAAAGTCTTGGGAAAATGAAAAGTGTTATGAGAAACAAGTATCTAGTAATGGACGCAAAGAAATATAGAGTTTAAATTTATTTGAGATGAAGTGTTTAAGGAGTATGGTGGGGGTTCCGAGAATGGATAGAGTGAAAAATGAGGTAAGGAGGAGAACAGAAACAGAGAGCTTTCAGATAAGGTTAATAAAAGAATACTGGGATAGACAAATTCAGGTGAATGGAATGAATCTGAATAAAAAAAAAATGAAATGGATGGATGGGGAGAAGCGGGCCTTGGGTACAAGGGGAATGTCTGTCGAGTAGGAAAGGGAGTGGGCAAGATATAGGTCAGAGTGGAGAGTAGTTGTGAACAGATAATAAACTGGCGCGCTCCGAAAGGATTTCATTTTCTCTGCTTATTAAATTTGCAGTGGATGGAGAAGGGTCGACATGTAATGAAGCGGTGGGGGTAAGCTAGCTTCTGCTGTCAGACCCTGCTACTGAGGTGCTGGGTCTCGCTGGATTACTTTTGACCCGGGAAATGAGCTGTGGACAGGCAGGAGTGAATGTCTTGGCTGGTCACCTCCCTTGTAATGGGGAAAGGCTTATTGGTATAGGTATGTACGTACGTATGTATGTATGTATGTATGTATGTATGTATGTATGTATGTATGTATGTGTGTATGTATGTATGTATGTATGCAAGACTAATGAGGGTGAGATGGGTCATGGGCGAGTGAATGTCTTGGCTGATCACCTCCCTTGTAATGGGGAAAGGCTTATTGGTATAGGTATGTACGTATGTATGTATGTATGTATGTATGTATGTATGTATGTGTGTATGTATCACTTTACAGAGAGGGCGCACCCTGATATCAGATATGAAATCTGTAGGAGTCGGATTAAGAATATAACGGATGCAGCACAGTTAGCGGATGAATTGACTGTTATGCGGAAGATGTGTACAGGGCAAGTGAGCCACAAACCAGTTGGAATAAGGAATGTGGGACATGCTTATGGAAGGAATGACCAAAGAGTAGGCCACTTTGATTATAGGCAGGACCATTACAACCACCAGAAATCACAACCCCATTATGTTCCGCAGTATCAAGAGAGAAGCAAACCTAGGAACCCACCCCAGTATAACCCTATGAGGCAGCAGAATTTTAACGGTTATGTGAACAGGCAGGAAAGGTCACATGTGAAATGTTACGGATGTGGAGAGAGTGGTCATGTGCAGTATCAGTGTAGGAAAGTGTCCAAATCTGCTGGATTGACTGTAGCATGGAGGAAACCACAAGTGAGCTTGGATGTAGAACCTAAGAGGAAGGAGAAAATTGTGGGTAGTTTCCAACCGTTCATAACAGAAGGAACGATATCATTACCTGGAGGAGCGAAGAAGCAAATAAAAATCCTAAGGGATACAGGGGCGAATCTGAGTCTAGTCCTCCGAGAGACATTGGATTGGACCGAAAGTTCATATACCGGTGAAGAGGCTAGAATAAGAGGTGTGGTTGCAGGAACGAATACCCCATTGCATTATGTAGAAATAGACACAGGATATGTTAGTGGCAAAGTGGAAGTTGGAGTCCGTGAAGAACTCCCTATAAATGGTGTGGATATGCTTTTGGGAAATGATTTAGCCGGAGATAAGGTGGTCCCAGAACCAATAATGATTGCTAAACCCCTCGGGAATGTGAAGGATGGGAATGTCGACGTGCAAGGTGAAGGAGATGTCTTAGATATTGGAATTCGGAAGAAGGTCCAAAGTGAGTGTGGAAATGGAGAAGGAACTACAGTTGCAGGGAGTAAGGAATCTCTGAGCGGAGGTGAAGTAAATGCAAGTGAGGAGAGTGCGGATGATGGAAGTATCCAAAGAATTTACCCAGCTTGTGTAGTGACCAGAGCCATGATGAGGAATAAGGAAACTAACGATGAGGATATGGGTTTAGGTGATATATTTGATGAGGAAAAGGAACATAAGCCTATGAAAGATGAAAGTGTGGAGATGAAATTAGAGATATCCCCTGATTTCAATGTTGGCAGGAAGGAACTTATCGAGGCCCAGCGCAATGATCCTACTTTGAAGGAATGCTTTGGAGAAGCAAATAGAAATGGCGTGTCTGATGATAGTTCTACTGGATTCTATCTTCACGACCATGTATTGATGAGGAAGTGGAGACCTGCGAGTGTACCCGCAACAGAACATTGGGAAATGAAAATGCAGATAGTGGTACCGAAGAAGTATAGGCATACATTGATAGCCTTGTCTCACGAGTCTAGTTTGGCAGGACATCTAGGAGTGAGGAAAACAGCAGGGAAACTGTTGACTCATTTCTATTGGCCAAGTCTGAAGAGAGATGTTGCGGAGTTCTGTAGAACTTGTGACGTGTGCCAGAGAGTGGGTAAACCGAATCAAGTGATCCCACGAGCACCATTGCAGCCCATACCAGCATTTTGCAAGCCGTTCAGCAAAATAGTCATTGACTGTGTTGGACCTTTACCGAGAACTAGGAGAGGAAATTCCTATCTACTGACAATAATGTGTGTAGCCACGAGATTCCCAGAGGCTATTCCACTAAGGAGTATTCATGCCAAAAGTATAGTGAGGGAGTTGGTGAAATATTTCTCTTGGGTAGGACTCCCAGAGGTGATACAATCCGATAGAGGAAGTAACTTCACTTCCGGCATGTTCAGGAAGATATTGAAGGGCTTGCATATTGAACAGAAGTTGGCAAGTGCTTACCATCCACAATCACAAGGTAGCTTGGAGAGATTCCACCAAACACTGAAGAACATTCTGAGAGTATACTGTGAGGATCTTGGTATAGATTGGGATGAGGGAGTCCCACTAGCTTTATTTGCGGTCAGAGATGCAGTACAGGAATCGACTGGATTCAGTCCATTCGAACTAGTGTACGGCCACGATGTGAGAGGTCCTTTGAGCATGATGAAAGAGAAGTGGCTCGGCAAGAGTGATGACCCGCATTTGTTAACGTATGTATCAGAATTCAAGAGTAGATTGATGAAGGCGAGGGAGCTTGTCGCAGAGAACCTGAAGAATGCACAACAGGAGATGAAGAAGTGGTATGACAAGAAGGCGAGAGTGAGAGAATTCAAACCAGGTGACAGAGTTTTGGTGTTATTACCTATCCAAGGGGATCCCTTGAAGGCAAGATATTGTGGTCCATGGACAGTTGAGAAGAAGGTAGGAGAGCTGAACTACATAGTCAACACTCCTGGTAGGCAGAAGAAGAACCAGTTGTGCCATGTGAACATGATCAAACCATATCATGGAAGGGAGGAGGAGAAGACGGAGGTACCCGAGTTGAGTTGCGGCGCGGTGAATGCAGAACGAGAAATGGATGATGGAGAGGAGGAGAAATTCAGCAGGTGCGAGGAGAAGAATTTGGAGAACTCGATGGTGTTAGAGAATCTAGGAGCTAAACTGAATCATCTGAGCAGTGAAAGGAGAGATGATATCATCCGTGAGATACATAAGTGTGGAACCTTATTTTCGGACACTCCGAGGAGATGTACCGTGTTGGAAAGGCCGATAAAGCAACACCCATACCGAGTGAATCCAAAGAAAAGGGAAATTATGAAAAAGGAAGTCCAGTATATGTTAGAAAATGGATTAATTGAGGAAAGTAACAGTGCGTGGAGTTCCCCGTGTGTGTTAGTGCAGAAGGCAGGTAGTGATTCGTACAGGTTCTGTACAGACTTTCGGAAAGTGAACCAAGTGACTAAGAGTGATTCGTACCCGATACCAAGGTTGGATGACTGTATCGATTGTGTGGGGAAGGCGAAGTTTGTCAGTAAGCTAGATATGTTGAAAGGGTACTGGCAAATAGGTTTGACGGAGAGGGCCAGAGAAATCTCTGCCTTCGCAACAATGGATGGCTTGTATCAGTACCGGGTGATGCCATTTGGTATGAGGAACAGTGGCAGTACGTTCCAAAGATTGATTAACAAGGTGTTGGCAGGAGTGACCGGGTGTGCAGTCTATATTGACGATATCGTCATATATTCTGAAACTTGGGAAGACCATGTAGAGCAAATTTCGAATGTCTTCCAGAGACTGAATGATGCCAACTTAACAGTGAACCTAGTTAAGAGTGATTTTGCAAAGGCAAAGGTTGAATACTTAGGATACATGGTAGGCCAAGGTGAAATACAACCCGTTGATGCCAAGGTGAAGAGTATCAACGATTGTCCCGCTCCTAAGAACCGTAGAGAGTTGTTACGATTCTTAGGCATGAGTGGTTACTATAGGAGGTTCTGTAGGAATTTTTCCACAGTAGCTTTACCATTGACTAGGCTGTTGTCAAAGGGTACCAAGTTTGTGTGGGATACACATTGTGAGGAGGCTTTCACAACTATAAAAAGGATGTTAATGAGTGACCCTATACTTGTCACTCCTGATTTTGAGAGACCATTCAAATTGTATGTGGATGCGAGCAACTTTGGAGTAGGGGGAATTTTAGTTCAGGAGAAAGAGGATATCGACCACCCGATATGCTACTTTTCAAAGAAATTCCTTCCTTATCAGAGAAACTACAGTACAGTTGAGAAGGAGACTTTAGCCTTGATCCTTAGTTTGAGTCATTTTGACATATACTTGAGAGGGTCCGGATATCCTATTTCTGTGTTTACTGATCATAACCCCCTGGTATTTTTACATAAGATGAAGAATGATAACCAACGGTTGATTCGATGGCGTTTGATGCTTCAGGACTACAATCTGATAATACAGCATGTGAAGGGAGCGAACAATATCCTGGCGGATACATTGTCTCGTCTTCCTTCTCCAACATGAGTCAATCCAAGGATCGCCTCATGTCTTGAAGGGGGAGGGTGTTACCATAGTCACCCCCTGGTGCTAATTACGTTCTCTATTTTTTCCAAATGCTGGTGCCCAGTGTTTTGTTTATATACAGACGCGAATTCACGGTCTGATATTAAAGTGTTTTGGATAAAATGTGTCTAGAGATACGTTTATACTTTTGAGATCTACGGTGCTCTAGTTACGTAAGAATTTATAGAAATACGTATTGTAATTGCTTTTGATGTATGATCCATGTACGATGTGTATTTTACAATATTGAATGTATTGTTAGGATGACGCCAAGAGTATTGGAACCATGGTGCCAACTCAAACGCGAAAACAAGGGAGGCATTGTTCTCTCTCTCTCTTTCTGTGTATAAAGCAAGGCGGACGTGCAAGTCCTTTCGTGGGTATAAAATGGTAGGGAAAATAAGAATCGGGAGAAATAAGGAGGATAAATAATGGTGAAATACACAGAGGGAGAGGAGCAATGATTTCTGGTGAAGTATAACTGCATATCTTGGTAGGATGTATGTTATTTGAGATGATTAGCAAGGATCCAATTTTCATGTGTTTGTAGGAGCAGAACTTGTTGAAGTGGTTAGACAGAGATGATATAATTTGTACGTGTTTGTAGGACGGTGATGATATAAGGAATCGGTATGTAATTGCATGGAATGCAATGTGATGATTATGTTGATGTAGAGGCAGTAGCTCAACTGAGTAGCAGTGGAAATATTGAATAATTACCTCATATGATAAGAATGTACTGGATTCTGAGATGCAATGGTAAATGCATTATTTTAGCTCTGTACTGATAGGCTTATTCAATATAGGTATAGAGAAAATTACCTACTATGTTTCTATAACCTCCATTTTAGTATGATGACTAATGTGGGATGATGATTTTCCTAACTGAGAGGGAATAAGATATATTTACAGGAGGAAGTGTAAGGAAGGAAATGAAATAGATATCCGTTTATTGTCACTCCACCTTTAAGGGATGAGGCAAGATCTGTTGTTGTCCTCCTTAGGTCCTTTATTTACTAACTGATTGCTTTAAGGTTAGAGGTGGTAACGTGACAGTATGCAAGACTGACTACTGGGAAAGAAAAACTAAACGAAGTATAGCGTTTTCGGATGTTATATATTCAGTACAATGTATGTATATATGAATGAATGTGTGTACATATGTATGTATGCGTGTGTATTAAGTTTTGTTATCATCATTATCATTACTATTATTCTTATCAGCATTATCATTATTACTATTATTATCTTTATCATTATCATAATTAATCCAACCTCAATCCCATCTTCTAGACACAGGCGACACGGCATGGGCTGCGACACGCTGCCCTCGTGTCAGGTGTCACACGTAATTACTGTGGCGGTGGTTACGTGATCACGATTCGCTTTGATTAACTGTTTACCCTCTGCACCCCTGAGGCACGATGCTGATTGGTCCATATCTCTGGAGCTCACTGCGAGGCCAGTGACTGGATGATTCGTATTCACCAAAGCACGTGATCCCGAAGAGTGGGTCATCTCTCACATTAGTTTATCTTTTTTTTTCTATATGTGTGAGCGCTAATGATTTACGTATATTTATATATATATATATATTTATATATATATATATATATATATATATATATATATATATATATATATTTATATAATCACCACCATTACAAGTTAGCTCAAGTTCGTTGTTAAATTTCCTTGATTCGCATCACTCCATCAAAACATGCCATGCTACTCCTGCCAACTTCTCCATCTCGTAATTTAATTTGCTGTCTAGCCCTCCCTCGCCCATTAACAAAGTAAGTTTTATTTTCTCTTTCGCGTTTATTCATAAAAAATATATATATATTTTTTTTATTATGGAGGAAATCTTCTTCTTTTTCAATTCCATTACTTCTCTTGAATTACATTCACACATTTTTTTTTTTCAAGGACTAACCTAACCTAACTTGACCTACTCGATTTATCTCTTTTCTTTTCACTTTTAATAATGACATCGCTCACTGAACTACTCTGTTTGGACTCCTTTCTTTAGTCTACATCGATTCAGTCTGTTCCATAACTCGTATTCATTGTCACTCTTTTTCCCAGCTACTGTGCATCGAACATAATAGGCAGCGAACTTCTTCGATATTTGCTGTACATTTCCCAGAATATTGTGACACGTAGAGCTTTTGTCTAGCAAATGAATGAAAATAGACAAGTATCAGTGGGTAAGTGCGTGCGCGCGCGCACACACACACACACACACACACACACACACACACACATACGAATACTCGTACGCACACATTACATACAAAACATTCTATTCACGAACGGTTCTCGTGCATAAAAGAAAAGAAAATATGTTTCGTAATATCAACGAACCAAGTCAAATAACAATTATCTAATAAGAATATCTAAAGATAAGAAACATGTGGCATTGGTGGAGGGAAAAAAAATTGTGGATTATATTCTGGCTAACGGTAAGTGAATTATTCGTGACTGAGGAAGCCCTACAAGTCTTAGAAGTACCGCTCAACGATGATGCGTTCATGGCTCAATGATGATCGTCGAATGATTGTCTGGAGTACTTTTTTTATATTTTATTTTATTTTTCTTTATTTATTTATTTATTTATTCTATTTTTTTTTTTTTTTTTTTTTTTTTTTGATGGGGCTGTTTTGCTATGAGCAGCAAAGTACGAAGCTGATCATATTTCTACGCAAATAAGATGATAGGCATGATGCACGTCACCCGCCACTAGCGTTGGTAGGAGGCTAATATAATCGCACCGAGACAAACGTACAGAGTCCGTTGGTTACTATTTGTACATTCGGGTTGACAGTAACCCATAAATCATCACTTCCTCTCTCGCAGGGGGGAAATAAATTAACCAACTTTTATCATTTCGCCTGGCGAGACAAGAGACTGGCCTGCCGAGCGATTATATTCGGAAAAAGGAGAGATATTTTCTTCTTTTCTTCGCTTTTCAAAATGTGGCCGCAAGAGTAATGACAAGGAGGAGTGCGCGAGGGAAGCGAGAGGAGCCTATGCCAGGAGGCGCTGAGTAGCTGCGGCCGAAGCCGTCACCTTTGCCCTATGTGCTTGGGCAGGTAGCTGTCACTGTTGGGATTCGGAGAAGATTGCGGGATTCGAACCCCACAACTAAGCGAATGGGAGAGGAGAAAAGTACATGGAAGAAAGGAGAGAATTATGAGTAGTATGAGGCGAGGAAGAGACAACGACGGTGAGGTGGAAGAGGTAAAAGAACAAGAAGAAAAATGAAAACGAAAAATTTATCAAGAAAAAGAAAAACCGAAAAGGAGGAAGTGATACTCGTAAAGAATGAAAAATGCAAGAAGAAGACGAAGAAGAAGAAGAAAACGAAGAGAGAGAGGGAGGAGGAAGAGCAGAAAGAGGAGGAGGCAAAGGAGGAGGAGGCAAAGGAGGAGGAGGAGGAGGAGGAGGAGGAGGAGGAGGAGGAGGAGGGGATACAAGGAGCAGACGGGGCGTAGAAGGGAGGTCCCCGCACAGACAAGATGAAAAATGAAAAGCTGGACACGCGGAAAGGACAGGAAGGAGGACCGAAAGAAAAGAAAAGAAAAGAAAAAGGAGCGAACATGGACGGAATGCAGAAAAGAGGGAGGCAGAAGACAAAAGAGAGGAGAAAGGGTCCATGAGAGAAGAAAAGAAGAGGGGGGAGGGGGAGAAGGAGGAAGAAATGAAGAAGGACGCGAAAAAGAAGAATGAGAAGAGGGAGAAGTGGGGGGAGGGGGGAAGGGACGCGCGAAAAAGGTGAAATGGAAAGGGAGAGGAAGAGGAGGAAAGAAATGGATGAAACGAGAGATGAAGGGGAGGAGGAGGAGAAGAAGAAGAGAAGGAGCTGCTGGAAGGTGGGAAGTCGGACGGGTGAGAAATAACGAACACCGAAGTGTCTGGAATAAGGAGGGGAAGAGGGAGATGTGGTGCAAGATGAGGAGGAGGAGGAGGAGGAGGAGGAGGAGGAGGAGGAGGAGGAGGAGAAGGAGGAGGAGGAGGAGGAGGAGGAGGAGAGGGAAGAGGAGGTGGTGGTAGAAGTAAAGGAGGGATTAACAAAGGCAATGAGATGGTTGACTAATGTGAACGTAAAGGAGTAAGACGAGTTAGCAAGAGGGACCAGCGTCATGGAGTGGAGACTCAAATTATAAATGAAAGAAGAGAAGAAAGAATAATGACGAGAGAGAGAGAGAGAGAGAGAGAGAGAGAGAGAGAGAGAGAGAGAGAGAGAGAGAGAGAGAGAGAGAGAGAGAGAGAGAGAGAGAGAGAGAGAGAGAGAGAGAGAGAGAGAGAGAGAGAGAGAGAGAGAGAGAGAGAGAGAGAGAGAGAGAGAGAGAGAGAGAGAGAGAGAGAGAGACCAAAGCAGTGACGACAAGAAGGAGCAAAGTGACAGAAAGAGGCGGAGGGAAGGGAAAAGATGGACAGGGGCTGTCTGGACGAGGAGCAAAGAAGAACAAGCGACAGTGGAACAAAAATAGAAGAAAATTAACGGAGTGAATGGACGAGGAGGAGGATATCAATTAAAGAAGACAAGAAAAAGAGAGGGGGAATTACATGTGGTTAGAACGAGCTGATGTGGGAGAGAGTATGGGAGGGGAGAAGGGTGGCAATAGATGAAGAAAGGAGAAGAAGACTAAGGAAACCGGAGGAGGAGGAGGAAGAGGAGGAGGAGGAGGAGGGGGAAGAAGGAGAGGAGGAGGAAGAGAAGGAAGGGGAAGAGAA
>NC_134778.1:81026624-81031624 GCF_046742065.1 Oratosquilla oratoria
TATTGTCACCCCCACTAAAACTTGCATTATGGAAATATAACCTTATTATTACTGTTACGTCTCTCATATCTATGTGTAAATGTCTGTAAATGTTGATGTTATTATTCCATAAAATTGTAAGACGTAAGCAAATGTATTCGCGGTGCTTGTAAATGTAATATCTGTCTTTTTTGCATAAAGAATTTTGTCTTGCTACCAAGACAGCGGCTTTGGTCGACTATACTCCGCATTATATTTTCAATAAACAGTCCCGAGAAAATTAGAGTTTAAATAATTCCTTTCTCTCACTGACGTGTACCTACACCATATGTAGTAATCTAACACTACATGTCTGTGTATGTTTCTTCAAAAGTTTATGTCACCTAAAGTCTTTCCCTCGGCTTTGTATTGTCTAACATTCCCATTTTTCTTTTCTTTTATATTAACAACATTTATTCACTAACTCTACCACCTACTCACCACTCTCTTCCATTCATCACTCTTAATTTACTCACACATCCTCACGTTCGTCTCCCTGACTCACCCACTCACTTCCTCACCCCATCTCGTAAATCAGTCTCTGTCTTTGTTCACAACATTAGGTGGAATTAATAAAGCATTCCAATTCCCGGCAGACCTGCGATGCTCTTAAATTCCGTGTAATGACGGCAAAGCAATTGGATCTTGGAAGATGGCGCTCGAGTTTACGCTTAGGTGTAAAATTGGGGGGATTTGTGCGCACGCGTTCAGACAATCACGTTTTATCAATTGCTCCGTAAATATACATTTTACTGTTGAGTATTCAATATATCCCTCATATCAGCAGGTTGCCTCACATTTCTGTTTTAAGAAACTGCATTAATGTATCAATAACGAAATAGGTATCTGGATAGTTACAATGTACCATGGGTCAGATTAAGGCATTCGCTAGAGTGTACGTGCACAGGAAAAGCGCCCACTTGCATAACTAAAAGAAAACCGGGCGTTCCTGTTGGATTATCGTCTCCTAAAGGTCCAACAGCATTACCTTGTGTGTTTACGAGCAGTGTGCCACCGAATGTGAGTAAGCACTGTCCAAGCAGATGTAAGTCTTGGACATTAAATAGCATGAAGAAAATGAAGATCTATACTTACGTTAGAATCCTTTCAGAGGACCACAGATTGGAGATTTTAATGGAAGAACTAGACAACATCAAGTAGGACAGCGTGAGACTGAGCGAAGTCCGAAGAGCGAAAGAAAATATGAAATAGTTACAAGATAGTCACCACCTGTTCCCCTATAGATGTAAGGAAAAAAGAAAGATGAAGTGGAGTAGGATTCCTGATAAACCGAGAGGTTGCTGGTAACGTAGTGAAGGTCAGTAGTTTATCAAGTAATGTTCAACACGGAGGTTCAAAGTAATCGATGGTGAGAGTCTTGAAGAAATATAATTATTTAGGTCGGATAGCGAAAGTAACAAAAGATCGTATTAAAATTGCTTAGAAAATGTTTGGTAAATATAATAAAATCATAAAAGACTATATGTTTGAAACGAAAATTTTACAATGTCTACTGCCAGCTATAATCTACAGATGTGAAACATGGAAACTGACGAAGACGATGGAGACAACGTTAAAGAGTGCACAGAGGAGAATGGAGAGGTCAACTGTAAGAATAACACTGAAAAACTGAAAGTGAGCAATCTTGGTGAGAGAGCAGACTGGAGTGAAAGATATTGTGGAGGCGGTGAAAGAGAGGTTGTGGAATTGAGCAGGTAAGTTAACGCGAACGAATGATGAGCGATGGAGCAAATGTGTTACTGAGTGGACGCCGCGAGATGGTAAGCGTGCAAAAGGGAGACCAGACAGAAGGTGGAGAGACGAGATAGAGAAGTTGGAAGGAGTGACGTGACACAGGTTGGCGCAGTCGTGTGAGTCGTGAAATGCTATGAAAGAGGCCTTTCTTCAGCAGTGGACTTAGGGTGGCTGAATGATTGATTGATTGGTTGGTTGAAAGTAACCGTCACACGATTAAATTTCCGTCAATTCATCCAAGGAAATCGACGAACTCCAGCAAAATACCTTCAACGTCCAACCTTCTGACGAATGGGATCGTGTCTAAATCGTATACTGTCGATTACTGCAAAATGTCCATAAATGAGAACCCATACATTTCGTTTGTAATAAATATGAATTATAATTTGGTCCAAATATGTTACAAGTCTCTTTGTTTAAAGTAAATATTCCGGATGTTGATAAATAATTATTCTATTAGAAATGTTTTAATCGAAGAGTTGCTCATTTGAGTAATATACGTGGAGAAGCATGGCTCGTCCAACACTTAACATCAGTATGGAGACTCGTTTTATTGTCTTCTCGAAGCCGCAGTTTCCTCAACGTCGAACTTCAGTCACTAAATCTTCCTCTTTCTTTCTTCTCCTTCGCCTTCTCCACTTTTGCGTAATCTTTCACCTTCAGTTTCCTACCCAAACATTATTTTCACTTAGCTGCCTGGTTCAGGTCTACATAACCATTTTCCCTGCAGTAAATATCCAATATCCAGCTATACGCCTCATCTTAGGGAAAACATTAAACTGTAATGTTCACAGGAGAGCTATTGGACTTACAACACGTCTGCAAAGCCAAAGTTATAAACGCAGACTTTAAAGAGCTATTTCCGTCTTGGTTAGAATAAATAACTCTGCGCCTTCTGGATGAAGATAGCGAGATGAGCCCAAATAGATTATGCACTGGTTATTTTAAAAAAGAATCTTCAGAAAGCCCTCTTACTGTAAGACATTTCTTTCCCTTTCTTTGTTTCGTATTATCTTTTTGATCTGACAACATCAAAAATCATAAGACCTTCAGAGAAGAGTTTATAGGGCATATGTGGAAACCTTCAAAGGGAATGTCGCCAAATATCCTATTTGAAGAGGATTATAGGCGCTTTTGACGACAGAGGATAAAGATTGGAATGTAAGAATGCAGAAGAATCTCACTAGACTTGGCTAGCAACCGCGCTCTCCATCTAGACCCACATTTCCGCATACATTTCGAATATCTTAACATAAGAATGAAGGACCCATCAAGAAACCATAAGGCCGACCCTAGGCAGTTCCATGTCCCTTATCACCTGTCATGCCTATCTATTAAGTTATCTAATCTTTTCTTAAAACAACCTATGGTGTCAACGTTGACTACATGGTTACTAAGTCTGTCAACGCTCACTACATGGTTTATTCCATTCGTTAACCACTCTATTGGTAAACCAGATCTCGCCTATTTCTTCCATAATCTTAAATTTGTCCAATTCAAATGAATTATCACGAGTCCTGTCCTGCTGTCTTAATATGATAACCTTGCCTGCATCACCCTTGTTAAAACCATTGACTCACTTGAGTACCTCTATTAGGTCACCCCGCATTCTTTGTAATTTAAGAGTGTAAATTAAGGTGCCTAAGCCAGTCTTCGTATGGTAAATTTCCAAGACTTTGTATTATTAATTTTTCATTCCCCTTTGTATACCAAACATTTCCCTGCCTCTTCTTCTTTCACTCCACTACTTCTGGAAACCTCCTTCCACTTGCTTACCCTCCCTCCCACATCCACCTCCTCCACTTTTGTCTCCACAATAATGTTTCCTCGACTTCTTCTTATAAGATCCGACCTCTCCGACTTCATCGACGGCCTCTTTCCTTTCCAGTTTTATTCTCAGTATCTCTTTATCTCCTGCAACCTGTTCATTCTAACTTGGAGGACACTCATTAGAGATGAAAGTGGCCTTAACCACTTGGTAACAAGCTCGAAGAAAAGACAAAAATAGATATTCTTTGTAAGCTACAATTCAGTAAAATCTGAGAATGACGAGCCTGCACTTGTTCAGCAAAAATAATCTTAGTAAAGGAAATATCTGCCAGTTAAAAATTAATTTCTGTTCCTTCTTCAGCACTCTACACTATTTTTATTGCTAATAGTACTATTACTCATTATTATTATTATTATTATCATCCTTATTATTATTATCATCATTATCATTATATTGTCATTATTATTATTAGTAGTATAATTTCTATTATTATAATTATAGTCATTGTAATCATAATTATCATCATTATCATTATTATTGTCATCAACCCATTTTTCAATTTTTTACAGCGAAATGTGAAGACACATTAACTCGGCCACCCTCTTTACATAGGGGTAGAGGCTATTGATTTATACATGATGATATCCACACACACACACACACACACACTTATAGACATATATATATATATATATTTGCAGAAGAAATCACTTGAACGCGTGATTCAAATTATGCAGAAAACCACTAGGAAAATAACAGAAATGAGACCGAGCGCTTTCGTCTATTCATACATTTGAAAATGTCTGAATAGGCAAATACGCTCGGTCTCCTTTCTGTTAATTTCCTAGTGGTTTTTCTGCATATATATATATATATATATATATATATATATATATATATATATATAATGTATATATTACCTTTTTCTTCAATTAAGGGGCGACCGCCAGTCTGAACAAAGTCTCAGCCCTATTCACGAAAGGTGCTCCACTCAAGTAAATAAAATGGTCTACCGACATTAACAATCAAATCTACACAACGCAGCACGCCAACGAAGCGACTATGGTTGTCCTGCTCACCCCTCTGAAGCCAGTAATGTCCCATTTAGTTTTTGCTCTGAACAAACAAACTCTCTTCTTTGTTCGGGAGACGTCAACAGAGAGGAAGGAATGTACACAGGAGCCCTTCTCCTTTCATTTCCTTGCTTTCTCGAGACTCGGCTTAAAGGGTTATCACATTGGGCTATTTTTCCTCCAACAAATTACCTTCAACCCCAATTTGAATAACTAGAATATGACTTCTTCGCTTACAGAAACCTAAACTTCTCTAAGAACATTTCAACATTATGTCTAATATTCGTGTAAGTTTACGATCTCTTTGTTCATCATTCAGCTTTGCTACACATGACGGAAAGATCAATTTTATATTCGGAGATTTGAAAAACAAAATAATGTAA
>NC_134778.1:81036624-81049124 GCF_046742065.1 Oratosquilla oratoria
GATGAGCTCGACATGTGGCAAGGTTGCTAAAGAACTGATTCTTTAAAAAAAAAAGAATGTCGGATGAATGTGGTGGCAGGTACTTTGTCAACTACCATATATGCATCTCCCTTATTACAATATGTTTGATGTAGATTTACGCAATGCCATCTGTATGGCAACATCACACGGGCCCACACACACTCGCATAAATGTTTAATTTCTTGAGTAGCCGACCGGCTTGTGTTCAATAGACATCATTGTGAGTCTGTAGTTGCCCAGATAGAATGAACCTTCTTTTTTACAGTCTGTAGGTTTCTTCCATCCTCAGAAGAACCTCCAGGTCTTCAACTTCAACTCAACTCTATATCAAAGTCTACCCCTCTTAGACTGGAAAAATGGAAAGACAACGTAAAGTGTGATCTGAAGATGAGGACAGTGGACTGGTAAGAACATAAAGCTTGTCTTAGTGGGAAACCTTTAATTCTTGGTATGCAGGGTCTTACTTCTTAACACATAAAAATAAACTTTTTGTCTATCCCTTTTGCATGTATCCCATGTCTTCTTTCCTGTTATATTATGAATATATATATATATATATATATATATATATATATATATAAATATATATATATATATATATATATATTTTTCTTTTTTTTTTTTTTTTTTTTTTTTTGCTGGTAACCACTAAGTAAATCGGAAGAAAACAGCAAAATTTGTGGATCTCGTGTTGTTTTTAGTGATCTTTCTGCATATATATATATATATATATATATATATATATATATATTCCTTTCTTGTAATTTAATATACCTTCCTTCAGCTTTCCATTTCCTTCTTCAAAATCATATCAGAGTAAAAACATTTAAACCTAGCAAGATCTGATCACTTTTAGCCTGAAGAATCTCCCGTAAATCATATTAGTCAATTTATTTTCCAGTCTTCTGAAAAGAAACCCGAAAAGTTCCAACACTGATGGTCTATCTTCCTCTCTCTTTCCTGTTAGCCTCTCTAAACGCCAGTGCGCTGGATATCTTGCCATTACACCAAAGAAATTACCGACCCAACTTTTCTCTTCTCCATTTGATTTCATTTCTTCCTCTCTGCTTTTATATGATTACAATCCCCCAAGCAGTTCAAAACTCCTGTATTTTCATTTATTTTGTTCTTATTTATTTTACGAATCCCTTTTAGTGTTTACTTTTTATTTTCTATCAAGTTATATCTTTCCTTCTGCTCCCGTGAGGGACTGTGCGAATCCTGGGTCGGTTGTAAGTTTCTCTTCAGCCGTTCTGAGTTTTTGAGCATCTTCCTCACAAAGTGCAAACTCTTAAAGCACCATACATTTTACTCGATTTGTATGCACAGTCTTCCCTTCGACGATTTTATTCAAACCTGGGCTCCCAAGGGTTAAAAACTATCTCTGTTAAACTTCTGAGTGCCTTAATCGACTTGTGAGTTTACCCTGTTGGCCACCAGGGGGATGTGATTCAGCCAAGGGGTCCTGAACTCACTACCTTACATGTTATCAGACCCTAGTTGCAGGCGATGATAATAATGATTGATGATGAGGAGGAGAAGGAGGATGACGACGACGATAATGATAGTGATGATGAAGATGATGACTAGTTTCGCTGATCAATTTTGTCAAGGGAAAAAAACTTATCTGCGAAATTCCGCAGAAATAAACTCAGATTAAGACTCCTGTGTTTGCTTTTACTCCCTTGTCAACCTGAATATCTCAACAAATACACACACACAAATATATATATCAAATCAGCCATCCCGAGTCCACTGCTGAACAAAGACCTCCTTCACAGCATTCCATGATTCACATGACCGCGCCAACCTCTGCCACGTCACTCCTGCGAACTTCTCTATCTCGTCTCTCCCCCTTCTGTTTGGTCTCCCATCTGTTGACGTTAGTAGTGTACCAGAGATTACATATACATATATATATATATATATATATATCTATATATATTAGAAACGAAGAGCATGCCGACAGGAGACCTTTTGGTCCATAATTAGGTTTGATGCGGAATTTTTTTATAAAGTAAATAAATAAGTAATGATAAATACTAAACATAAATAATAATAATAATAATTCATAATAAATATTTAATAAATGAAAAATAAATAATAAGCTTCAATAATAATAATGCATAACTTATAATGGCATTACAGGACATTGCGTAGTTGTTTATCTAAATGAATCTTAAAACTTCAAACCGTACTACATTGCACTGCCTCTGCAGAAAGTTAATTCCATTCATTTACTACACGGTTGGCGAAGTTATTTCTACCCACTTCAAAATTAAATCTACTTTCTGACAGTCTGAGACCTTTGTTTCTTGTCTGATACGCATTCAGTGTGAAAATTTCGTCACTTTTTATGTTGCCAGTTCCCTTTAGACTCTTAAAGACCAGTATCAGATCACCCCTGAGTCTACGCTTTTTTTTTTAGGGAAAGTAGATTCATATATTTTGGTAAATTTTCGTAGGATTTTTATAAAGACCATTTTAGTCCACATGCTGTGCGACCTACCTTTATGTATAGTCGCACCCTGTAGTACAGTGGTGCCATGAAGTTCAGTTACGAAGACACCCGGAAAGTTGCAGTGTACGAACAACATGTGGGTAATTCTAAGCGACCGGCGCCTGGAAACTCGGCTAACTTAATTGGGCCAAGCGGCCTTCGAATCCACGACCTTTTGCTTAGGAGCCTGCTGCTCTACCGAACTAGTTCGCCTCCCCATATATATAATATATTTATATATAAATATATATATATATATATATATATGCATGTATATGTACATATATATATATATATACACTGTATATATATATATATATATAATATATATATATATATATATATATATATATATATATAGAGAGAGAGAGAGAGAGAGAGAGAGAGAGAAGGTGTCTGTATCTTGCGACACAGCTTCTGACCCAGGGCAGTGGACAAGATGCAGGGATGACCCGTCATCCAGGAGGTGCCACGATAAGAGGGAGGGAAGAGGGTAGAGGGAGGTGGAGTATGTAGGGGATGGAATGGGTGGGAGTGGCTTCTATGCCTTTGTTTTTTGACTACCACCCTTGTAAGGGGGAAAAAGCCGCTGGTATATGTGTATATGTATATGTATATATATATATATATATATATATATATATATATATATATATATATATATTAAATATATATATGTATATATATATATATATATATATATATATATATATATATATATATACACCCTCCTTATAAACGGGGTGGCCTAGCTAAGGCGTTAACCAACCCTTCAACCAACCCACACCTACTTTTTGTCCATTGCATCTTAGCTCGTGGGCTGGTGGCGTACTAGCCACATATTCACTTAGTTCTGGGTTCGAATCCCATACTCCTCTCCGAATACCACCTGTTATTGTTACCTGCCCCAGCAGTCCCTAAAACGCATAAGGCAGAGGTGACGGCTTTGGCCGCAGCTACGCGCCTCCTTGCGTAGGCTCCTCTCCTTCTATCTCTCTCTCTCTCTCTCTCTCTCTTTTTTTTTTTTTTTTTTTTTTTTTTTTTTTTTTTTTTTTTTTTTTTTTTTTTTTTTTTTTTTTTTTTTTTTTTTTTGGGTGGTGGTTTGCGGGGCTGGTACCGGCCCGGACCTCAACCTTACAAGTGGTCCGGAACTGCTCATACGTGGACTCAGGAGAGACGGTGTGGCCACGGTATGATGTCGCTCTTGCAATGACGCAACCCGAAGGAGGTCGAGGTCGTCTCGTAAGGGTCCGAGTTCAGAAGCGGTTGGGAGCCATTATTCAGAGTGAATGCCCTTCCTAACCTCTGCACCGTGGTCAGGATTCGAACGTTGTCGAACTCCCTAGCCCACTACTCGCGTCAGAAGCAATGCAATACACTAGAAGCAATACACAAGGTGTTAACTCTCATAATTTTATTTGTTTCTATTCCATATACAATGCCTAGGTACTTCTTAAACTAACTGTGCCTGCGGTACACCTAAAGAATCCAATTCTATTTTATGCCATACGACTTTATTCAGCTAGAGGAGATTCTAGGTACGAATGAATTAATCTGGATAACTATTTCTTTAAATCTTGGGGTCAAGTTTTCCAAATGTTGGTGTGTTCGCGCGCGCATGTATTAATATACACGATAACAAATATGTATGTGAGGGCCCAATATCTCATATGTGATCTGACTAATATTTCTTCTCCTATGTTGTTTCACGAATTAATCCATATAGATGGAAAACTATATTTCTTAATCTCAATCAAACATTTTGTGTTCCTCTGCGTCTTCTCATGTCTTCCATTTTTTTTAACCTCAAACGGAAGTCTTTCCTGTCAATGATGTCCACTCCTTACATCGTTCTCTCTTCCTTTTTTAATGTTAAGATTTCTAAAATATCTAAACTTCTTTTGTATTTTTGTTAGCTAGCCTGTAGCCCGTATTGCCTGCAGATCTAGTTTTTTTTTTCGATGAGTTATTTCGTCTTCTTGTCCATGTAGTGAAATGCAACCCTCATGGTCATCCATCACAAACTTAACGGTGGTATTCTTAAAAAAAAAATTCTTTCCTTATATAAATCTTATACAAATCCTTGGAAGGGAAAGAATTTTTTAAGAATACCACCGTAAGAATCTTACGGTGGTATTCTTAAAAAAATTCTTTCCTTATATAAATCTTATACAAATCCTTGGAAGGGAAAGAATTTTTTAAGAATACCACCGTAAGAATCTTATGGTGGTATTCTTAAAAAAATTCTTTCCTTATATAAATCTTATACAAATCCTTGGAAGGGAAAGAATTTTTTAAGAATACCACCGTAAGAATCTTATGGTGGTATTCTTAAAAAAAATCCTTTCCTTATATAAATATTTTCTTATATAAATCTTACATAAATCCTTGGAAGGGAAATATTTTTTTTAAGAATACCACCGTAGTCTCTTATCATCTTCTTAGTGTGTTTTCTCTCTCTCACTATCTTTTGAGACTATTTCATTTCTCGTTTCATTCTTAAATCATGATTTGTCTCTTTTGGCTCTTAGAGATATTTTGTCATTTTCCTCTGAAACCAATTCTCCATTTATGTCTCCATTCATATATATTATGAACATCTTCGTGTAATAACTTACAATCATCTTTTACGTTCTTCATGATCTTGGAGTCATCCATTCATTGTTATTACCCTTGATCAAGAACATTAATAGTGACCTTGCTTACACCACGCGCGCGCACACACACACACACACACACACACACACACACACACACACACACACACACACACACACATGGCGTCCGCGGCCGCCACTACGGCGGTTCGAATCCCGCTCAGGGCTGAAATAATTTCAGTATCGCTGCGCTGCGAGTCGTTACTCCAACTCTCGTGGACGGGGAGTTGGGTGTGTGTGTACGTGTAAAGTCACAGCATTACTCATAGATCGGTCATATACGAGCTCTGAACTCTCTTCCGGGAGGGAAATGGCTGTCGATCACGAGTCCAACACGTGATCCAAGACCATGGTGAATCACAGACACACACACACACACACACACATATACAAAAGAACGAATACTAGCAAGTGGCTGCAGTCAGCCGTACAACCCGAGGTGCACGCATTATGAGCAGACCTATTCAATTCGACAACGACAATCGTATACCCAAAGCGTAGGTGCATTCGTATGTGAAACAAAAAACAGTCTTGAGCAAATGTTTGTTGACAGCGATCGGCTGAATCCCAGAGCAGAGCAGTCGTTTTTGTATTATGAAGAAGCGTTTGTACAAATACTCCCCTCTTGTTTTTACTACGGTACCTCATCTCTCCTAGTTCGGTTTAAAAGGCGTCTTGTTTTACGTAGTAGTTTTGCGAATCACACGAGTTTGCTGGGCTTATTACTGTTACCAAAAATAGATGAGCCATTGTAGTACTTCAGAAGTGAAGCCAATCTTACGACAACTCGTGAATCTACTTCGGCATCCAAAGTTGTCGTTCATAATCCAAAAGCAATCTTCCGCTTATCGAACTGCCATCACTGTCTGAATGTCAATTATGTATAATTCAAGGGCAATTACTACTGTACCTGGTTTGGTTTGGATAAATAAAACCAATCTCATATAACACATATACCACATGACTTCCAGTGACCTTTAGATTCCACGAGTCAAAGTATATCGTGACATCAATGGCATACAAACTACATCACGACCAAGGCAGTCTTTAGTCAAAAGATATAAACTAATGGCATTTGCTTTAACCCGCAGCAGAATTCTCTAGTCATAGTAAATACTATCAGGGTAACAAAACGCCTGTATTACCAAGACGCGCACACAGTCCTCCACTATATTACTGATCTCCCGAGAGAAAAAGGATAACAGTGAATAAAAGTTGTGTGATATTTTCCCACGCAACATTTGGACCTAAGCATTCAATACATAAGGGCACAATTTCATTCAATCCCCCTGTATTGTCTATGCGCACTCTAATATACCGAGAGAAAAAAAATATCGTTCTAAAGACACTCAAACAACAAGAGTAAGACAAACAAGACCAAAAGTTCGAACAAGCTTGGAGAAACGCCCCTTCCCATTATCGTTCAGTGTAATTTTTCATCACTTTTTATTTTTCATGATAATAACCACACTTCACCCAGAGGTATATCATATATAAACCCCGCCCCTTCTTCAATCTACTTTGATAGAAACATCCGTTGACTTGAAAATATCAAATCGGCTCCTCCCTCCACTATGACGAGTTTCTTTGTGATCGGTGAATATTGTAGTTACTCTCATTAGGGACTCATTCTAGTCAGCCTTAACCCTGTAAACTCCGATGACAAGATTCATGTCATTTGGTCAAATGAAACAAAAAATCATAAAACACCAAAATGTTTGATCAAACACCAGAAAATATGACGTCAGTCCTCGTGCGGTCAAGTCGCATCAGATGATATTCGGATGTACGGGCCGGCGCGAGGCCTACCATATCCGGTTTTTCGTATCTACACCACAAGCGACTGACATGAGTTGAATGGGTTAAGCCCCAGTCACATCAAGCTTACGACCTGCTTCCGACCACCTTCGACGGTGGCACTTTTGTCTATCTCATGGTTAGCGCCAGGTGGCTATTGCACATTCATCTTCATGACGGGGAGGATGGGAGAGATTCATTCCAATTGAATCATTGTCTTGAATTATTCTTATAAACAGAGGAACAGCACAAATCAGCCTGGTCGCCGGTGGTCGGAAACAGGTCGTAAGCTTGGTGTGACTAGGCCCTTGTAGTGTCCCAGCATCCACCTAAAGCCATGACAGGCAATCACAGTACCTCCGTTCTGACCTTACCAAAATGAATCGACAAATATTGAATATTATTTACCACCAACACGACATGTAGATTATACACACGAGCTCTGGGCTTGGCTTCTTCCAATTTCGACGGGGTCTTAAATGAACATAAAAACATTAGAATTAAGGAGACTACAAGAGACCATAAGGTCTACACTAGGCAGTTCCATATCCGTTACCACCTATCATCCCCTTCCATAATGTTATCTAATTTTCTCTTAAAACCAATACTTTCAGCGTCAACTACATAGTTACTGAGTCTATTTGTTAACCACACTATTGGTAAACCAGTTCTTGTTTATTTCCTTCTTAAATCTAAATCTGTCCAAATTAAACCCATTATTACGAGTCTGCCCTAAAGCTTGGGGCTGATATAGCCTTCGGCGTTTTTTTTTTGTTTTTTTTCTCTGTGTCTGCATTCCACTTAGTTGTCCCGTAAGCAGTTTTAAACCAGACAGCGAAGATCCAACAACTACAGTCACCCCTTAATCCCATACGATAAAAAAATATAACAACAATGATACGAAAAAATAAAGATATCTAGCACTGAACACCAAATTGTTCATACCCAGTGTATTCATGGGAATCATACCCCGGCGCTTGATCGATATGTTCTTACTTCCATCTTCCTCCATTTGTTGACTCTAAGCTCGTCACCTAGACTGACAAATGTATGTTATACTAGCTCTAATTGTTGCTACACTTACAAGTCTTACTAACAGCCATCAATATAGTTTCCAGACACATTCTCTTACATAAATAATATCGTTTCCTTGTTAATTCGGGATGATTATATCAATACACAAGCACCGTGAACTTAGCCTAATTGCTGGGTTGGTATCAAAACACACACACACAAACGTGCATATATCGATATACATTGTACACACTAACAAGACATAAGCAAACATAGAACTCGGGCAAATATCAGACGGGAAAGGAAACGAGACGAATGAATACTGAGTAAAGAAAACGGAGGAAGAAAAGACAGATAAGTAAGTTGGTAGCAATAGAGATAAAAAAAAAAAGGGGAAAGATAGAAAGGAAATCACATAAAATTGTTTAAGATTTCTCGGAACGCACAAATAACGATCTTCCACTTCCACCTTCTTTGGAGCAACGCAGGTTTGCCTTGAATTAATTATGGGTATACAAGAGGAAAGAAGAAGTTTAAACTTCCTCAATACTTTCATGATCTTAACCATAAAAAATCGGCATAAGAGATCAAACTGAATGTGGAATATTTTGCAAATGCAAATTATTGCGTGGGTATTTTTTCAGACAGTTTCTATGTTGGGTATCAGATGGGTCTTGGCAGAGTGATGTGGTCTTGTTTACATGTATCGTTATCTAACCCAGGCAAGGTTAAAGAAGAGAGGGAGGGGGCAAATACAGTGTCATCTGCAAAACTAGATCAATAATAACAACGCTAACTAGGCCTTTAGTTTCAGAAACGAGCTTTATTTATTCCACTTGTGTGGTTCACCATGATCCTATATTACATGCTGGCCTCGTGATCGACAGCTTTTATCTTCCCAGATGAGAGCTCAGACCTCGTATATATAGCCCGATTTATGGGTAATGCTATCCTCTCTCTCTCTCTCTATCTCTTTTTCTCTCTCTCTTTCACACACACACACATGCAAACACACACACATACACACACACACGCAAACTCAGGCGCATGCATGTGTGTGTGTGTGTGTGTGTGTGTGTGTGTGTGTGTGTGTGTGTGTGTGTGTGTGTGTGTGTGTGTGTGTGTGTGTGTGTGTGCGCGCGCGTGTGTGTGTACACGTGTATGCGTACGTACGTCAACGATATATCCCGAATGCTTACATATAATTCGATGAAACTTTCAGTGTACCCATTCGTTGTACTAAACAAGACTCCTATTGATTTTGGCGGGGCTAAAACCAAGGTCGATACTACATTTTATCTTTAAAATTAATATACGAATTTCATTCTCCAAAATTAGATTTTTAATCATTCATATTTCAGACATTTTTCATGTCAGAAGTATATTTAACCAACAACAACGATCGTCCTTATATATAAATACACAATCACACACACACACACATACACACACACACACACACACACACACACACACACACACTTGATGGCGCATTTTGTTGAGTTACCGGCCGCCACTACGGCGGTCCGGGTTCAAATCCCGCCCAAGGATCAAATAATTCAGTATCGCTGCGCTGTGAGTCGTTACTACAACTCTCGTGGGTGGGGAGATGTGTGTGTGTGTGTGTGTGTGTGTGTGTGTGTGTGTGTGTGTGTGTGTGTGTGTGTGTGTGTGTGTAAGATCACATTACCCATAGATCAGTCATATTTGAACTCTGAGCTCTCTTCCGGGAGGGAAATAGCTGTCGATCACGAGTCCAACACGTGATCCAAGACCATGGTGAATCACATACACACTCGATGGCGCAGTTGGTAGAGTTTCCGGCCGTCACTACGGCGGTCCGGGTTTGAATCCCCCCCCGGGGCTGAAATAATTTCACTATCGCTTCGCTGCGAATCGTTACTCCAACTCTCGTGGGCGGGGAGTTGGGTGTGCGTGTGCGTGTAAAGTCACAACATTACCCATAGATCGGTCATATATAAGCTCTGAGCTCTCTTCCGGGAGGAAAATAGCTGTCGAGTCTAACACGTGATCCAAGACAATGGTGAATCACATACATCATACATACATGTACACACACACACACGCATCTCTAGTCACTGGGACCCATTCAGTGTTGTACAAATATATATATATTTATATATATATATATATATATATACATATATATATATATATACATATATATATATATATATATATATATATATATATATATATATATATGTATGTATAACATTAGCATTCTTAAAAATGACGGGTACATTTCCTTCTTTTACTGCGAAGATACACATCTCTCTTGACTTGCACGTATTCAGGGCCCCCACACCTCCACCGGAATAATGTCACGCGCTGGCACGCCAGATGAAAACGCCAGGCAGACAGCCCGGACGTGCGCGCCCGACGCCGAAAAGCCGTAATTTGGCTTCCCCCTGTCAGGGCAAAACAAATACCTCGTCAAAGAACAGACAGTTCGCTTGGCATTACGTTCATGCGATTAACCCCCGCACCTTGAGCTGGCTTGCGATCTATTGCGGAACCCACGACTCTTGCCCATGATGAATGCAGGTGTAATCTTTGGTTGTTGGATATTCTCTATGTTTCTATATGATTCGGTTTAACATAGTGAACTCCCCCTATGCGGAGGTTAGGACGGTGCCCCTGACAGAGGACTTTGTAGCGTGGAATTCAATTAACCATGCCCTTGGTCCAACTCGCTGGCGGGAGGCTCCGAACTACCGTCACCTCGACCTCCGCCGTAAGAAGCGATGCTCTAAGCTGCTCGGCCAGTGAGCATCTATATACAAAAGCTATAAATGTAACATCAACGAGAGATATACCGAGACTGGAGTGTCCTCATCAACTAATACTTAATGGAACTCATTCCCAACAAGGACACGTGATTTTTAGGTAGCTTAAGGGGAGACATCAGGACTGAACAGGAGCTCTCGATCGAGACCCTTTCTGGTCACCTCAGTGGTGAGTCTGGTGACAGATTTAAAACTAACCAAAAAATTATGTGGTTTCTCACTGGGCAGATCTGAATACCTTGCCATCTGGGCTGGATATTGACATTACCGTACTTGCACCATTAAAGACACCCAAATTTTAACAATGAGAGTCTAGAACCATGCAGATATATATTTCAATGTCGCTGCTGCATTAATACCATTTTATGTAAACCAAAGGACCTTCCCCATTATAATGAGTGACGGGATAGTTGGATCAAAGCCGCATCATATATACATATACATACATACACAGTATTACACATATACACACATGCATACATAAATAATGTAAATACATACACATACAGTCCCCCGACAACCCTCTTGAGTCAAAACCAATGAGGTGAAACACAGCTTTTTCCACAGCAGAGTCTAACAACCGAAGATGGGTTACCTCCACATCATCAGAGTATAGCGACCCCCCCCTATCACCTCACTTGTTCAAAATCAAATTATGAAGCGGATGAGAAGAACTTTCCTTAGGGCCGCGTCCAAGTAACAAAATCCCCTTCCATAACAAGAGAACTAATATGTCCTGAAATACACCACATACTTAACCAAAGACATTAACACAATACCGAATTATGTCAGGTTTACGTGTCTGGAAGTGTACATGAATGTCCATGTCATATTATGGTTGTTGCTTGTCTCAGGTAACAGTGCTGCTCCGGGCCCCAACATATTCAGAGGAAAGGAGCGCTGCACACTGATTTTATGACCTAATTTCTCTCCATGAGGAAAATGGCATCATATGACTTCATCACCTCTTCATGGAGAAGAATGGGAGCGGCACACACGTCTTACAAGGTTCTTGGCCCCAAACTGGAGGGCGCCGCGGAAGTACATACATACATATACCAAAGGCTTTTTCCCCCTTACAAAGGAGGTAGCCAAAAAACCAAAGGCATAGAAACCATTCCCACCCATTCCATCCCCTACATGCTCCACTCCCCTCTACCCTCTTCCCTCCCTCTTATCTTGGCACCTCCTGGATGACGGGTGATCCCTGCATCTTGTTCACTGCCCAACTAAAATGAGTCAACCTTCAATCAATCTTGGCTCTTCTATCTCTCTCTCTCTCTCTTTCTCTCTCTCTCTCTCTCTCTATATATATATATTATATATATATATATATATATATATATATATATATATAGTGTATATATATATAATTATATATATATATACACTGTATAAATATATATATATATATATATATATATATATATATAGTGTATATATATATACACATATATATAGATATATATATATATATATAGTGTATATATATATACATATATATATATATATATATATATATATATATATATATATACACATATTAAACTTGTTTTCACTACAATTTCGCAGCCTTTATGCATTATTAACATATTTCAAGTTCGTTATTAATAACACCATTCCATGTTTTTAGGAGTTCTCTTTAATTATTCTAATTCTAGGGTGTGTTTTCTTTCCAACTACTCGCATATTAATCGAGAA
>NC_134778.1:81051624-81054124 GCF_046742065.1 Oratosquilla oratoria
ATCATCATTATTATTATTATTTTTTATGGGTGACAAATGAAATAAACGTAAGGATCTTCCTGATCGCTTTCTGAGTCAAAGTATTTCATCTTTAATCTTAAATTATTATTTTATGAAGACATCAATACTGCAATCATTATGGGCGCAAAAAATCCTCTTCGAGTCATGCTAAACCTGTTCGAATCATGCTGAGTAGTTATGCTGTGCCAAGAAATTAAACATTTGCGCCCACACTACAACGACGAAGAAGAAAACGGAATGCTGACCACGTATATTGTGTTAGTTTAATATCGCAGAGCCTTTCCTGAGGTCAGCTTTAAGAGCACAGGGCAATAATTCTGGTCTTCTAGATGGTTTACGAATTGAATCATAAACACATACACACACAGTTACACACATACACATATAGCAAGGAGCTGGGTGTAAGCGTAAGGTCACCCATATATCGGACAACATATCAGTTCTGAGTTGTCATTCGGGAGGGTAACAACTGTCGATCACGGGTCCAATACTTGATGTAAGACCGTAGTGAATCATACGCGCGCGCACGCACACACACACACACATAAACACATTCACACGCACACACACATTCACACAAACACACATACACACACAAACACATACACACACAAACTCATACACACACACAAACACATACACACACACAAACACATACACACACACGCACACACACACACACATACTGTCTAGCAAATACTATGGTAAACTAGAGAATATATTAAGTGTCCTATTGATATCAATGAAAGGCAAGCTAATTTCTACAGTCGCACCTTAGACCCGTGCGACACCAGAGGGAACACAAACAGCTGAATCAAATCATATGGCGACAGCCAGGACAAAAGGGTAGGTACCACCCGGTATGGAAGGCCTTAAATGAGAAGAAGTGACGTCACACACACCGACGAATAAATTAGCCCGGAAAAGGACCAGACGGAACAGAAGGGGTCCAATGACGCTCTTGATGTAGGTCAGACTTGTGTCAATTCTTTCTATTCGTTCGTAGGTGAACAGAGTTCACGTCTATTCTGTTCAAAGGGAATGGATTGCATCTATTTTTGGCCATTTGTGGAGTTGTTCAAACTCCTGTTTTTTTTTGTTTTTGTTTTTTTAATAGTTTTCCTTTCATTGAATTCGTTAGATCCTCTCTCCCTATATCTGCCTCGGTTCTGTACATTTTTGCGTCAGAGTTTGGCTTGTGAATATAAAGCCAAGTTATTCTTAGTTTGACAAATCAAGCAATTGCAGGTTCGAGTATACGCTATTATTTTTCTTCTCATTCCAACAGCATGAAACAATTAACTTTCTCAACGATATTCCTTGGCGTTTTGCTTGTCTTCAACCTTGCATACATTGATGAATAATGAGAAATATCCATGATATCGTCTTTATGATATGTTCTCGACGCTCCCTTGTTATTTCATAAAACTATTGCACAAAAACTTTTGCAACCCCACCTTATATAAACAACTATTTATTTATTTATTTATTTATTATTTAATTTATCATTATTATTAATTATTATCATTATTACTATAATAAATTATTATTATTATTTTAGAAATAACACATTTTACCTTATCTTGGGAAGTTCGCTGGCTGAGCGGGTTAGGGCGTCGTTACTTGCGGCGAAGGCCGAGGGGATGGCGGTTCGAATCCTGTCACCGGCGAAGTTGAACCAAGGGCATGGTTCATTAAATTCCACGCTACAAAGTCCTTTGTAAGGGGAACCATCCTAGCCTCCCGATAGGGGGCGTTTGTGACGTTAAACCATATCGCATTATCTTGAACATGTGTTTGGTATCCTTGTGTTATTAAAAAAAAATGTCAACCCACTTTTTTTTAACATAACACATTCAGCCAATTCCTCTTCAATAATTAATCATCCACATTATCTAAAAACGATTGTGTATACAAAGTTCTAGGTAAAACGTGTACGCATCTTTTCGTTGTTCTAACTTCTAAACTGTTCACGTCTAGGAATTGTCAATACTGATACGTACGACAGGGAAAATAAATCTAGTGATATTTATGCATCCAAGTAAACTTAATCTTGCATTTGACAAGAATAGCGAGCGAAGCGAGCGAAGCGAGGACTGACGTCATATTTTTGTGGTGTTTGATCAAACATTTTGGTGTTTTATGATTTTTTGTTTTATTTGACCAAATGACAAGACATCTTGTCATCGGAGTTGAATGGGTTAAAATAACACAGTACATGAGAACTTCCTTGTAGTTTGATCAAACATAATCACAGTTCCAATCCACATCTTAACGAAGGTCAATTGGATAACCGGATAATTGCTTTTACATGTAAATATCAAAACTATATTGTAAATCAAGATATTGCATATGGAACACGTAGTGATGGATTTAAATTGAACAAATTTAGGTTTAAAAAGGATATGGGCAAGAACGGGTTTACTAATAGAGTGGTTACCGAATGGGATAGATCTAGTAAGCAATTAGTGGTGAAACA
>NC_134778.1:81059124-81081624 GCF_046742065.1 Oratosquilla oratoria
GAAGTGGGTGAGAGATACTGAGAAGAGATGAAAGAGGAAAGTGGATAAATGAGGTGGATAAAATCTAAGAAAAAAAGGGTCATGAATAGGTGAAGCAACTTGTGGAGGAGTTGGAAATGGGGAAGGGGGAGATAGACAACAGTGGGGCTCTTGTTCCTAGTATGGACAAAAGGGAACCATAGGAAGATGGTGGTGAGGAGGGGGGAGGAGGAGGAGGAGGAAGAGGAGGAGGTGGAGGAGGAGGAGGAAAAGGCGGGGCTCTTAGGAGGAGGGTGAGACAAGACAAAGTAGGGAATACCTCTTCAGCAAGATGCGAGCAAATCGCTCCTACGAAGGAATCCGTCAGCAGTGTGAAGAAGAAGATGATGATGATGATGATGATGATGATGATGAAGAAAGAGAGTGTGAATGAGGAGGTGGAGGTGGAGGAAGACGAGGAGATCGAGGAGAAGGAGGAGAAGGGAAAGAAGGGAGGTGGAGGAGGAATACGGGGAAGAGGAGTAGGAGTACGAGTAGGAAGAAAAGGAGGAAAGGGAGGAGGAGGAAGAGAGAAATGAAATAAGAAGGGAAAGAACGAGGGGAGGAGTTGAGGGGGGAGGAGGAGAAGTACTATGGGGAGGAATTGGAAGAGGATGAAGAAAAGGAGGAGGAGGAGGAGGAGGAAGAGCAGAAGAAATAGGAGGATGTTTTAACCCGTGCATGCAGTCCATGTTCACGTGTACAATTTGTAAATGGACAAAGCCAAAACCTTCAGGATTGCCCTTGTCCAATGAAAACAAATATGTATCAGTTGGGATCATTGGATCCCACAGCGCGGGATTAGGGTGTACGAAACTGCATGTCCGGACCTTTCGTTCGCTGTAGTTGTTCCCTATCTATGTTACAGTATCGATGTTGTAGAACATATGTTACAAGAGCAGGAGCAATAGGAAAAAGAAGAGGAAGAAGAAGAAAAGAAGAAAAAGAAGAAGAAAAGAAGAAGAAGAAGAAGATGAAGAAGAAAAAGAAGAAGGAAAAAGGAGTAAGGGGAAGGTGAGGAAGAAGAGGACAGGGAGGGAAAAGTGGAGAAGGAGTAAGAGAAGAAACAGAAGGGGAAGGAGAAGGAGGAAAGGAGGAGGATGAAGAGAAGGACTAGTGGGTGGAATAGGACCTGGAGGAAAGGTAAGGAAGAGAGAGAGAGAGAGAGAGAGAGAGAGAGAGAGAGAGAGAGAGAGAGAGAGAGAGAGAGAGAGAGAGAGAGAGAGAGAGAGAGAGAGAGAGAGAGAGAGAGAGAGAGAGAGAGAGAGAGAGAGAGAGAGAGAGAGAGAGAGAGAGAGAGAGAGAGAGAGAGAGAGGAGAGAGAGAGAGAGAGAGAGAGAGAGAGAGAGAGAGAGAGAGAGAGAGAGGAGAGAAGACGAACCAAGGATTCGAACGAAGATAAAGGGAAGCTTTGGGGAAGACGGGAGAAGGACAGTGGACAAGAGAGAAGAGACAGATTGTGGAGCAGCGAATGAAGTGAGGAGGAGGCAACCCGTGGGGAGAACAGACCAGGAGATTTCCTCGCCACGGCCACGGGAGCCAGCATTACCATTTTATTGAGGGAGAAAGGATGTGGGGAAAAGGGCTGGAGGGGTGATTGGGGAAGGAGGAAGGCAGGGGGAGAAGGGAGGAGGGGCGAAAGGAGGTGAAGGAATGGGGTTTAAGAGGAAAAGAAAACGGCAGAGGAATGAAAAATAGTGAGAGGGGAGGAAAACGTGGCGATAAAAAGGTGAATGGATAAAACGGAGACGAGGGAGAGGAAGGGAATCTGTCGACAAGGGGACGTCTTCATTCTGAACCACGTGATCCAAAGGTCATTAAACTTGCACACTTTTTAAGTTTCATTATGGCCCACACCAGATGGATTTACTCAATCCAGGAAGAGAGGAACTTACTGGGAAAGGGGTACTGTGCTCGATCTAAATCCGTGATCAACTACCACGAAAAAGAATAATAAATAATAAAACCGATTTTAGTCTGAGTTGAGTATACATAGTGATAACAGGATTAGGCGTTTGCTTGTTGGGGTTTAAAGTGACGCATAGACAGAGGAACGGTGTGGGATGTGGGGAGGTTCACAACGACAAGAACATAAGAACGCAAGAGACCGTAAGGCCTACACTAGACAGTTCCATGTCCCTTACCATCTGTCATCACTATCCACAAAGTTATATAATTTTCTCTTAAAACAACCAATTGTTTCAGAACTCAATATATGTCATCAAATCTATTCCATTCGTTAACCACTCTGTTGTTAAACCAGTCCTTGCCGATTCCCTTCTTAAATCCAAGATAATAATTATCTACAGAGAGGCGGAATTGACATGGAAGCGTTGTGACAGGATATGTTTGGGACATGTATCGAAGGAGCTCTTCTTACGGACTGACTTGTCTAGATTTGTGGTCTCCACATATTAACGAAGTATTCGGTTTAACCTGGGAATGAACACAGTCAACACAATCCGTGTAATTTTTTCAAAGTTCAAGTTGGTTAGTTTTTACGTTTCCAAATTAATGGTCGTCAACCGTGGGGCAATGTCACATTTCTGAGGGGTTATAGGATAGAAATGAAATATTGTTTAATTAAAAATATATATATATATATATATATATATATATATATATATATATATATATATATATATATATATATATATATATATATATATATATATATTATATATATATATATATATATATATATGTGTACATATATATATATATATATATATATATATATGTGTACATATATATATATATATATATATGTGTACATATATATACATATATATATATGTATATGTGTGTGTGCTTCACCATGGTCTTGGATCACGTGTTCGACTCGTGATCGACAGATTTTAGCCTCCCGGAAGAGAGCTCAGAGCTCATTTATGACTGATCTATGGGTAATGCTGTGACCTTACACACACACACACACACACACACACACACAACTCCCCGCCCACGAGAGTTGGAGTAATGACTCGCAGCGCTGCGATATTGGAATTATTTCAGCCCTGGGCGGGATTCGAACCCGGATCGCCGTAGTGGCGGCCGCGAACGCTACCACTGGGTCATCGAGCCGTGTGTGTGTGTGTGTGTGTGTGTGTGTGTGTGTGTGTGTGTGTGTGTGTGTGTGTGTGTGTGTGTGTGTGTGTTCAGGTGCCCGGCGGACAAACGTGATAAAAATACTAATAACAATTATAATAATAAATGAAACGTAAAAATCAAATGTGATATCATTTTGAAAAATCACTCATCCTATTGGTCTTATTGGGAAAACACACAAAACCACGTACGGAATGAAGTTATTTTGAGTTTTCCTCCTTTGCTGGCCAGATATAACGACATCTTTTACTTCGCAAATCCATAAGAATGCTATAAAATCCCGACTGATTTATACAGCAGGATCCAAGTGGCTTTTGTGTGGCCAGTGACGCTCTGTATTGGGAAATGCATTGCTGCTTCGACTTGAATACCTGAAGAAAGAAAAATGCGCCAAACCGAAGAGGCAGAAAAAGGCGTTCATGGATTAATCGGAAGAAGATTGAAAACGCGATGTTCAGAAAACCGCGCTCATTCTGCGCTTCTGCTGCTTTCTTTCCGCGAATTCAGATATCATTTCCAGTCTCAAACCCCCCACCCCCCTACCCACGGCTCCCGCAGAAAATACGCGACGACCGAGAATGGGCGGAGGAAGTGTGACCAAGAGAATAAATAATAATTGAATTAACAATGCAGTCCGTGGCCGATTCGCCAAGAGTATTAAGCTCAAAACGAGGAATACCCCAGACTCGGTTCCGGAAAGGCATAACTCACTGTGGCTACATAAATCTGTCCCGAGAAGCGGTTGGAGATGACATCCGGCTGACAAGGTATAATCAAAGTTGACATATGGCGGCCAGTCAGTGCGGGGTAAGCTATTGAAATATTAACATAAACATTCATAACTCAGAGCATGTTATAATTATCGTTATCATCGTAATTGTCATTATCGTTAGTGTCGCTGCCCTTGTTTCTGTTGCCGTCATCATCATTCCTTCGCCATTCAACATCCATATGGTACTGTATATACATATACAGTATATATATATATATATATATATATATATATATATAATATATAATATATATATATTATATATATATATATATATATATATATATATTTTTTTTTTTATCGGCTTGCTGTACAGGTATCGACCTGACCTGTATACTCAGCAGTCCTGAGTTCGGTCTCCGAACTGCAGGTCGGTACCCGCTCCCCTGGGCAAGGATTCAGGGTATGGGTGTGTAACGTCACATAATTACCCATAGATCGGGCCTTATGAGATATGGAGTTCTCATATAGGAGGGCAACAGCTGTCAATCACGACTCCAGCACGTGGTCCAAGACCACAACGAACCACACGCATACTGCCTCATAGTTACGGAAACGCTGCTAAATGACAGTGAAACAATGATAACAGCAACAATCCCATTAACGAAAATATTTTCATGGTAACTATGAAAATGGTACCAGCAACCCTGTTGTGGGATTTTAGATCGAAATTGAAAATTACTAGTATGAAAGTACAGACGATGATGATGATAATAGTGATGGTAGTGGTGGTGGTAGTTGTGGTGGCAGTGGTGGGAGCAGTGATGGTAATGTTGTCACTGTATAAGCGGTAGAGGTGATTGCAATGCTGTAATTACTTAGTCAAAGACGGTGATGGCTTTGTAGTTGGCGATGGTTGTATCGGTGATAAAGGCAGTCAAATCATGATGATGATGCCATGGCTATTGTGAGGAGGAGGAGGAGCAGGAGGAATAGCAGCAGGAGGAGGAGCGTGAGTAGGTTTAGGAGGAGGAGGAAGAGCAGGATAGGAGGAGGAGCAGAAGAAGGAGGAGCAGGAGGAGGAGGAGGAGGAGGAGGAGGGGAGGAGAAGGAGGAGGGAGTGAAGACGGGAGGTGAAATAGGAGTAGGAGGAGGAGTGTGAGTAGGAGGAGGAGGAGGAGGAGGAGGAGGGAGTGGAGAAGGAGGAGGGAGTGAAGACAGGAGGTGAAATAGGAGTAGGAGGAGGAGTGTGAGTAGGAGGAGGAGAAAGGAGGAGGAGGAGGAGGAGGAGGAGGAGGAGGAGGAGGAGGAGGAGGAGGGAGTGAAGACGGGAGGTGAAGTAGGAGTATAAGGAGGGGTGTGAGTAGGAGAAGGAGGAGGAGGAGGAGGAAGAGAGATTCAATTCCACGATTTTATGTGGCTGCCAATCCCGTCTGACTGCAACCACAGAAAGTTCATTTACACGGTCAAACTGTTTGTCAAACCTGGTTTGTCAGACAAGTGTTTGAAGTGATGTTTGACCGTGCGAATGGTGTATTTGGTTGTCAAACATGTTTGTCAACCGTGTCTGACAAATACATCATTCACACGGTCAAACATCACTTCAAACACTTGTTTGACAAACAGTTTGACCATGTAAAAAGTCCTTAACCCAGACGGTCGAGACAAAAGGTCAGTATGGCCTAGTAGACATAAGAATCATATGAGGACATGTCAAGGGATGTTAATACTATCCATGCATTGGTGCCATAGAAGACAGAGTGGTTCGTAGAATGAAAACAAATGAAAAATACTTTAAGAAATGTGACAAAGAAAGGCGACCAAGAACAAATCCTTTGTAAATAAAATTTCAGACTAAGAGGACATACACCAAAATGTTTCTTGTATCAAGGATTTCTATATGAAAGACGAAATCTGGATCACACTTGCTATGTTGAATGATAAACATATTCTCAATCTAAACATTATAAGTTGTGAAAAATAGCTCACCGGATTTCAACAATACTGGAGCTAGAAAGTGATTAAAGTTTGACCACAAACCGTTAGCCAAAAGCCAAAAGTTTTGATTTATTCAAAAACATTACGCGGCAATGCAAAAAATTACGTTTTGTTTTACATGTGTACGAAGTCACTCAATGGGTCATCATCAACTTTGGAGCATACGCCGGTAGGCGCGTCGCTTATACACCGACGCCATTCCTCATGGTTTGTTAGAAAAATCCCCCATGCACCCACCCATCCCATTCCAAACGCTTCTCGTCAGGAACAGTCAACTTGTCCCAGTCATGAGGTCTTCACCAAGACAAGTCAACTGATCGTGGTCATGGAATTCATACGGAGTAGGGCTTACATCAAGAACCACCCACGACTCAGGTTTCAACTATTGACTAGTTAATTCGTAGAGAGCGCTGACAGCTGGAAGGGGAAGTTCAGAGAACAGCGCGGCAGCACGGACTTTAATCAAGAACCACCCAAGAGTCAGGTTTTAACTATTGACTAGTTAATTCGTAGAGAGCGATGACAGCTGGAAGGGGAGGTTCAGAGAACAGCACGGCAGCACGGACTTAAATCAAGAACCACCCAAGAGTCAGGTTTTAACTATTGACTAGTCAATTCGTAAAAAAGTGCTGACAGGTGGAAGGAAGAGTTCAGAAGGTAGTGCGACAGCACGAGGCTATTACGTGTTGGAGTAAAAACAATAGATGACATATTTTTCCTTTTTCATGCTGATAACTATCCGGAAAAAACAATGAATTATCATTTTACATTTCTCATATAATCAAGATCTACGGCTACAGACTCTGTGGACATAATGCTTTCAGAACAAATGAAATTAAGAAAATCTTAAATTCAGTCAGATGTTCTTCAACCGAAGAAAATCAACTGGCATCTCCACCTCACGAGAAATAAAATAGAATAAAATAAAATAAAAGTATATCTGGCTGCACATGTGGGGGCTGAACTACCATGACTTTACCGAACAATTCCACAATATAAAGAATTCTGACCACGTTGATCGTAATCGGCGGTTTTTATTATTTACAAAATCCCATCAAGCAAAGCCTGAGCTACCTATTACACCTTCTCTTGTCGTATTAACTTTTTCTATTCCTGTTGCAATTCTCTCGATCCGAGCGGGGTGGCGGCACTGGACTTGGATGACCCTTCATCCCAGAGGGGCTGAGATGGGGGAGGCTTTACATGGGTTTTCAATGTGCATGAAGTGGGTGTGTGTTCTAACTTGGGTACACTCTTATAAAAGGGAAAAGGCCTTTCGTATTATATATATATATATATATATATATATATATATATATATATATATATATATATATATATACACATATATATATATATTTTTTCTTCTTCTTCTTCTTCTTCGATGGCTCAGTTCAGACTTACAGACTATTTAGCGGCAGGGTTGGGGAAGGGAGTTGTGCACACTCGGACCCTAACGGGCGCCTTGGTCGATCAAAACATTGTGTCCTCCAGAATCTGGATAAAATCGCGTGTCACCGCTGTTCCCTATAAAGATTCAAGTGCCAGCCTGGTGACTCACCAGGCTGGCACTTGAATCTTTATAAGGAACAGCGGGTTCAAGCGCTTATTTTGTCTGTCACCAAACGATTCGACGAAGAACGTTAAATCTGACCCATTTTTGACCTGACAATCCTTTAACCTTTCTGATGATAAACGATTTTATGCAGCAAATGGGTTGGGCCCACCGCACTGGGGTTAAATCTGTCTCGAGGAACCCAGTTAACCCGAGGACTTTAATTGAAGACTTGGGAGTCCTTCTTCCGCTTGGGAGCTCCATTAGGTTAAGGTTCTTTCCAGCACTGAGGGAAGCAGTCAATAACCAGGCCACTTCCATCACTTTAACATAAATAAAATCATCTGGCGACACGTCAGAGGTATGAATATCGAAACTATGTACAGACTACTAACAATTAAAATTATAATTTATATTGATAAAGCATGCCCTCTTCGTCCATGCAAAACACTGACATCTTATTATTATTTTTTTCTTTAACTTCCGAGTAGATTTTCAAACTTTGAACATCCAATCATCTCGGCTGGAAACGTATTCCATTTCCTTCAACGTGGTTCGCTAAAAAGTCTCGACCTCATTCTAAGTTAAATACACAATAACAAAACCTTTTTCCAAAGTCCAAATATAATGAATCATACTAGTCCTTTGATTTATACACTATATAGTATATATCAGTATATACTTTATATACTATAGTAACCCTTTCCTCCGAGGTGATTATGGTGTAAAATTCTTACGAGTTTGTCACACAACGGCGTATATGTTTGAAACCATGCTGGCTATCATTTATCAAACTGATTCTTACTAAGCGACCTTCTGCAATTACTTCCACCATTTTTCCTATGACTGAAGTCAAGCTTATAGGCCTGTAGTTCTGAGGCTTCCGCCTTTCACCATTTTTTAATGTAGGAGTTATATTTGATATTTTCCATTCTCGTGATAAACTATTTACCATCCACAGAGCGAGTTGAATGAAAAGTGTGAATATATATAACTTGATAAAATTCAATTAAGTCTAATGAAAGAGAGAGAGAGAGAGAGAGAGAGAGAGAGAGAGAGAGAGAGAGAGAGAGAGAGAGAGAGAGAGAGAGAGAGAGAGAGAGAGAGAGAGAGAGAGAGAGAGAGAGAGAGAGGGTTACCCCTGCTGGAAATTGAAAGGCCGTTGGGAGATTTAATTTTTTTCTTCTTTTCTCGTTCCACTGTCTCCTTAACAAGACTGAGGTGTTTTACACATACGTCTACTCAGTTCCCGCCACGTCATTTACAGTGCAAAGTTGAAAATATGAAAGCACCCCCTTCCGTGGCATTTTCAACTCACCTCTCGTATTTCTAATTATACCACTTTCTCTTTTCTCATTCTCTTTCTATATATATATATATATATATATATATATATATATATATATATATATATATATATATATATATATATATATATATGTATGTATGTATGTATGTATGGAAAGAGTGGTGTAGGTAAAATCTAGGAAGGAGCAAAAGTACTTCTGCCCCTTCCTGAATTTTACCTACATCACTATTTCCATACATTTATCTTTTCTCTTGTCGGATTATATATATATATATATATATATATATATATATATATATATATATATATATATATATATATATATATATATATATATATATATATATATATATATATATATATATATATATATTTCTCCACCCTTTCTATTTTCAATCTATACTTACGTATCTACTCTCACTGAACGCCACTTTTCGCCCTCCTACCGCCGCCACCGCACCCTCCCGGGACAGCGGCGCGGCGCCCAAGGCAAACAACGTTGGTCGATTCACCTGAGCAACTTTTGGCGTTCTGACGACCGGCCAATACTCGGCGGCGCGTCAGACAATTATTAGCCGATTGATGACCTTGCGGGTACCGCCGCGGGGAGGAGAAGGGGAGAGGAGGTGGAGGAGATGAGGGAGGAGAGGAGAGAGGAGAGATGGGGCTAGGGAGAAAAAGAAGAGGAGGGAGAGAGAGCGTGGGAAAAAGAGTAGGGACAGGGAGATAGAGAGTAAAAGATAGAGATAGAAAGAATAAGAGATAGAGGGAGAGAATGATGGAGAGAGAAGAGAGGGAAAGGGCGAGGGGGACGAAGAGAGAGGGAAATGTAAAAGAAGAGGGAAAGGACAAAAGAATGAGAGAGAAAAGGAGGGAGAAGAAGAGGATGAAGAAAGGGCAGAGAGAAGAAGATTGGAAACTTAGGAAAAAATGAGATCAAAATGTGTGAATAAGACTATCTATCTATCTATGTATCTATATATATATCTATATATATATCTATATATATATATATATATATATACACACACACACATACATACATATACCAAAGGCTTTTCCCCCTTACACGGGGGGTAGCCAAAAAGAAAAAGGCATAGAAACCACTCCCACCCATTCCATTTCCTATATATTCCACTCCCCTCCACCCTCCTCCCTCCCTCTTATCTTGGCACCTCCTGGATGACGGGTCATCCCTGTATCCTGTCCATCAGAGGAGGAAAAAAGTCGAATGAAATCAAAGAATCACCAAGCAACTAGTACTTCACCCTTTCTCTGCTATTCACAACATTTGATGCCGCCAGACGATTTTATTCATGCGAAAGCCCCCCCCCCCACCCCCCGGCACAAGGAGGAAGTTAATAAAGGAGAGTAATTTGATGTGCAGCAGCATCATGGAGGAGAGCCGGAGGGAAGAAAGAGAGGAGGTACGAAAGAGAGACGAGGAGAGGAGCTCCTAACTCCGAGGAGCTCTCCCTATCAGTCGTGTACAGACAACCGAGCGGGCAAAGAATTGCCCCGTATGATTTAACATGAATGAGGAGGAAGAGGAGGAAGAGGAGGAGGTGGTGGTGGGGCAAAGAGGAAGAAGAGCAGGAAGAGGGAGAGGAGGAGGACTGAGGCGAGGAGGAGTGAGAGGAAAAGGAGGAGGAGGAGGAGGAGGTGGTGGACGAGAGCAAAATATGGAGGAGAAGAAGGAAGAGGAGGAGGAGGAGGAAGAGGCATAAGACGAGGAGAAGAGGAGAAACAGGAGGAGGAACAGGAGGAGAAGAAGAAGAAGAAGAAGAAGAAGAAGAAGAAGAAGAAGGAGGAAGCGGCATAAGACGAGGATGGGGTGGAGGAGAAGTTAAAGAAAATGATGGGGCAGAAGTTTTAGAAGAAGGATGAAGAGAAAAAGGAGAAATATTAGATGAACAGGAGGGATATGAGTTTTACGAGTAGGAGGAGGAAGAGGAGGAGGAGGAATAGGAGGAGGAAGAGGAGGAGGAAGAGGAGGAGGAAGAAGAGGAGGAGGAGAGGAGGAGGAGGGAGAGGAGGAGGAGGGAGAGGAGGAGGAGGAAGAGCAGGAGGAGGAAGTGAAAAATAAGCGGGAGTATAAAGAAGGAAAGGACAAGGACGGTCAAGAAGAGGAGTAGGAAGAGGAGGAGGAGGAGGAGGAGGAAGAGGAAGGTAAAGCAGGAGCGTAACGAGGAAAAGGGCGAGGATGGTAAGGAGAAAGAGGAGGAGGAGAAGGAAGAAATGGAGGAGGAAGAAGAGATGGAGCATTAGAAGGAATATGTGAAGAAACAAGAGGAGGAGGAGGAGGAGGAGGAGGAGGAGGAGGAGGGGGAGGAGGGAGAGATAAAGAAGAGAAGGATGAGAAGGAAACTGAGGGAGAGATAAGGAAGGGAAAGAAGAAGAAGCGGAGGAGGTTGAGAAAGAGGAGGAATAAAGGGAACGAGGAGGTGGGAAGTATAAAAAAAAGAGAAGAGGCACAGGAGAAGAGGGAAAAGGAGAGCAGTGGAGAAGAAATAAGGAAAAAAAGAGTGGGAATGGAGGTAAGGTAGGGGAGATGACATAAGAGGAAACAAGAGGATAGAAGGGGAGATGAAGAAGAGAGAGGGTGGGAGAAGAGAGGAAGAGAAGAGGAAGGGGAGGGAGAGGAAGCGTGTGGAAAGAAAGGGGAAAGGGGGAAGGGAATAGAGAATAAGGGAGGAGAGAGGGAAAGTATGGAAGGGAAGAAGGGAGGGGAGAGGATGAGGCAAGAGGAATAGAGAAGAAGGGAGAGGAGAGGAAGAGAAGGAAGAAGAAGGAAGGGGAGAGGGAGAGGTAGGAAGGGAGGGGAGAGGAAGGGAAGGAAGAAGAAGGGAGGTGATAGGAAGGGACGGGGAGAGGAAGACAGAGGAGAAGAAGGGAGGAGAGAGAATGAGGGGACAGAAAGGGAGGGGAGAGGAAAAGGAGTGTGAAGGAAAGGTAGGGAAAATAATGGGTTCTATAGAAGGGAGGCAAAAGGAAGATACGAGAGGAAGATGGAAGAGGAAGAGAGGAAAGGAAGAGGGAAAGCAAATGAGATGAGTTCTGCAGAGGGAAGGGGGGAGGAAGAGGAAGAGAAAGAGAGGAAGAGGGAAGAGAAAAAGAGGAAATAGGCATACGAGATGGGTTCTGTAGAGGGGAGGGGAGAGGAAGAGGGGAGGGGAGAGGAAGAGGGAAGAGGAGGAGAGGAAGAGGGAAGAGGAGGAGAGAAAGAGGGAAGAGCAAAATAGGAGGTAGGCAAACTAGATGGGTTCTGTAGAGGGGAGGGGAGAGGAAGAGGGAAGAGGAGGAGAAGAGGAGAGGAAGAGAGGAGAGGAGGAGAGGAGGGAAGAGGGAGGAGCAAAAGAGGAGGTAGGCAAATGAGATGGGTTCTGTAGAGGGGAGGGGAGAGGAAGAGGTGAGAGGAGGAGAGGGGAGGAGGAGGGAAGGAAGAAGAGATGGGTTTCGTAGGAAGAAGAAAGGAAGGAAGAGTGGTGACGCAATTACGAAACCATCCGCTATCACGCAGACCTTACGATCCCTGCAATGACTAATTACAGAAAGAGAAGAAAGATGAATCGTTTGCTGGCTCAATACTGAGATGGTTTCATCAAGAAATACTAAACTCCCTCAACAACAAGAGGTCCTGACCTCAGGTGAAGAGCGAGTTTGGCTTCAATCTGAAAAAATATCTCATGAGAGAGAGAGAGAGAGAGAGAGAGAGAGAGAGAGAGAGAGAGAGAGAGAGAGAGAGAGAGAGAGAGAGAGAGAGAGAGACATATATATATTATATATATATATATATATATATATATATAGAGAGAGAGAGAGAGAGAGAGAGAGAGAAACAGAGACAGACAGACAGAGACAGTCAGAGAGATAGAGAGAGATAGAGAGAAACAGAGACAGACAGAGAGAGATAGAGATAAACAGAGACAGAGAGAGAGAGAGAGAGAGACAGAGAAAAAGGAGGTAAAAGAATTACATTTCATTAATTGGTCAGAGTTCCAAGTACAGCCTTAAATCAATACAATGTATTTCCGTTTGCATATGCAGCCATTCTACTATAATAGTATAACTTTTTTTGACTATACCTGGTCCTTTCAATGGTCTGAATTTTGACCAAATGCTCAGAGGCACCGGAGGTAATTCGACTCATCTTTCAACCAATCATCGTTGTTCACTGCTGAAGAAAGGCCTCTTCCGGCCTCCTCATTGGTTCTTGTATTTTGCCATATTTCTTCGTGTAGGAAGGAATATATTTTGTACTCTATATACGATCCTGCATGTAAATCACTGTAACTTGGTTTTTATTATCATTATTAAAAAAATGGAACAGGTGGAGTGAGAGGAGTGTGAATACTATGCGGTGCTCTTCGGCAATTCTCCACCCGCCTGAACAGGAAGAGGAGGAGGAGGAGGAAGAGGAGGAGAAGGAGAGGAGAAAGAGAGGAGAAGGAAGAGGAGGAGGAGAGGAGGAGGAGGAGAGGAGGAGGAGGAGAGGGGAGGAGGGGAAGGAAGAGGAGGAGGAAGGGGAGGAGGAGGAGAGGAGAGAAGGAGGAGGAAGAGGAAATGGGGAGGAGGAGGAGAAGGAAATAGGGGAGGAGGAAGAGGAGGAGGAATAGGAGGAGGAAGAGGAGGAACAGGAGGAGGAACAGGAGGAGAAGGAGGAGGAAGAGGAGGAGGAAGAGGAGGAGAACAGGGGGAGGAGGAGAAAGAGGAAGAGGGGAGGAGGAGGAGAAAGAGGAGGAGGAGGAGGAGGGGAGGGGGAGGAGGAGAATAAAGAAGAAAAAGAAAAACGAACCGTATGCATTTAACGAAAGTGTTACAAACAAATTCCCAACTCGGATGAGACAGCCTGTGACAATTGAGTGCAATTAACTAAAGTGCGTTTTTTCTCACTGCAAATACTCGTATTTTTTTTCTTTAATTATCTTGCTTATAAAACCTTCTGTTTCTGTGAGTTAAGCAAGTACTAAATTCTGTTTTGTTTTTTTTCTATTGGGACATACGAGTTAGAAAACCACCCTTGAAAATATTGTTTCTAAGTTTTATTAGTTAGAGAACCACCCCTGAAAATGTTCAGTTTCTATGTTTCATTTCATGCCAATACAACTCTCTTAAATTCACCATAAAGATTAAATCTTAAAGAATGTTGTATAGATAACTTGTCATAAACAAAACAAGGAATGGTACCAACGCCATCTCCTTTTACAAGCCGGGGACACATACACACACACACAAAAATATATATATATATATATATATATATATATATATATATATATATATATATATATATATGTGTGTGTGTGTGTGTGTGTGTGTGTGTGTGTGTGTGTGTGTGTGTGTGTGTGTGTGTGTGTGTGTGTGTGTGTGTGTGAAATTAAATAAATGATAAAATGAAAAATAAAAGTAAGGTATGGGAGACAAGAGGGCTATTCTACAACTACAACAATATTAAAATGAAATGAAATAAAATAACTAAATAAATAATAAGATAAGAAATAAAAGTGAGTTCTGGGAGAAAGGAGGAAGGAGTATTCAACACCTACAACACGGTTAAAAAAAAATAAAAAAATAAAACAAAAGAGTTAAATAACAGATAAAATAAGAAATAGAATTGAGTTCTGGGAAACATGGGAGAGGTATTCAACATGAAAGTGGAAGGAAGGGGGAACTAACAGTAGGGACGGGGAATAATAATAAAACAAAGAACGGGACTGGAACGAGGACGAGGAAGACCTGGAACGGTCTTCCCTTAGCAAAGGTGTCCTCCAGTCAACTGAATGAAATCGTCAGCGATGCAAAGGAGGTCACTGAGACGGTTTCAGCTTCTTTATATGAATAAAATCGTCTGGATTTACACAGTAAAATGTATATTCAAAGTGTCCTTGTGCTGTGAGATATCGAGGAAAAACAAGTTGGAAATGTTCATCATAGCAGTGTTGAAGGAAGTTAAGGAGGAAGAAAAGGGGGAAGGGGAGGGGAGAAGAGGAGGAGGAGGAGGAGGAATAGGAGAAGGTGAAAGAGGAAAAGGAAGAAGATGAAGTGGAGAAAGAAGAGAAGCGAGAAGAGGAGGAGGAGGTGGGGAAGGAGGAGGAGGAGAAGAAGAGGAAGAGGAAGAGGAGAAGGAGGAGGAGGAGGAGGAAGCCACGAGGAAGGAGCACGAAGAAAGCTGGCAGAGGGGAGCGTGGATAAGAAGTGCAAGACAAGGGGGTAGAAGTAATCAGGTAGCAATCCCCTTACCACTTCCCCCATCCCTTCCTTCTCCCCACCCTCACTCCCACTTTTACTGTCGGGGGAGAGAAAGGGGAGTTCTGTGCCTAGGGAGCTGTAACTCTGGGATGCGGAGAAGGAGCGGGGGGAGGTGGGGGGATGGGGGAGGGATTTTTTTTTTTTTTTTTTTTTTTTTTGTGGCTGGCAAAGAGAGCACGGGGACCGAAAGGAAAGAGAGGAAAGGGAACCAATAAGGAATGGAAAAAGAGCTGCTGTGGAGGAAAGAGCGGGGGTTGATGAAGGAATACAGGGTCTGGAAAAGGTGAAGTAAATCAAGAAGACATCTGTTGTGGGGGGTAAAAAAAAGTGGGAATATGTTTTGTTTTAAGGAGAGACTATAGCCAGGAAAGGAGGGGAGAGGAAAAAATGTAAATGTGGATAAAATCAAAGAGACCTGTCGCACTCAACGTATAAGAAGGCGTAAGAAAGAAGAGGAGGAGGAGGAGGAGGAGCAAAAGGAGGAGATGGAAGAGGAGGAGGAAGGGGAAAAGGAGGAGGAAAGGGAGGAGGAATAGGAGTAGGAGAAGAATGAGAAATAGGCGGAGAAGAAATACTAAGAGAAAAATGAGGACGAGGAAGAGGAGGAGAAAGAGGAGAAAGAGGAAAGAAGGTGAAGGAGGAGGATAGAGAGGAAAGGGGAAGTCGAGGGAGGTGTGATAAAGGATGATGTTGATGAGAATAGGGGGGGGGAATATGGGAGAAGAGGGAAGAGAAGGAGAGGGGAGACGAGGAGAAAGAAAATGGGAAGGAAGGAGAGCTAAGGGTATGAAATGAACAAGGAAGAACATGGGAAATGAGATCAGGAAAAAAACGAGGATTAGAAGGACAGAAGTAGTGGAAGAACATGTGGTAAATTGATAACAAGATGACGAGAATCATGGAAGAGGAAAAGGGAAGAGAATAAAACGGAGAGATGAACAATGGCAAAGAGTGGGGTGAAAAAAAAAATCAGGAACATTTGTGGAGGAAGGCAACAGACGGAGGAGGTCGTGGTCTGGAAAAAGACAACGCAAATAGTGGTTAACAAGGAAAGGCATTAGAAATTTGAGGGAGGAACGCGCGCCGAGCTGGAAAAATAGGAAGCGCGGAGGGAGGAGGAACAGGGGGATGATGAGGAGGAAGGGAGAGGAGAGGAGGAGGAGGAGGGCGGCAAAGGAGGGCAGGGCAAGGGAGGGGGAGAGGCGGGTGGAGAGGTTGACGAGAGGGGAGGCCAGGGAGGGGAGGGAAGGGGAAGGGAGAGGACGGGAGGGGAGGGGAAGGGAAGGGGAAGAGAGGGGAAGGGAGGGGGAGGGGAGGAGAGAGCAGGGAAGGGGATGGGAAAGGAGGGGACAGGAAGAGAGGGGAAAGAAGGTAAAGGAAGGGAGAGGGAGGGGAGAGGAGCGGAGGGCGGGGGAGAGGAAGAGAGGGTAAAAGAGGAGAGGAGAGTGAAGAGACGAGGAGTTGAGGAGACGGGAAGGAAGGGCAAGGTAGGGGAGGGGAGGGGAGAGGGGGGTGGGAGTTAAGGAGTGTGAAGATCGGGGAGAAGGAAAGGGAGGGAAGGAAAGGAAAGGGAGGGAAGGGGAAGTCAGGGGAGGGAAGGAAAGGAAAGGGAGGGAAGGGGAAGTCAGGGGAGGGAAGGAAAGGAAAGGGAGGGGAGGAGTCTGGAGATTAGAAAGGCGCTGGGATGTGAGCGGGTGCGGGGAAAGTAGGGAAAGGGGAAGGGAAGGGGCGAGGGAAGGGGGAAGGGAAGGGGGAAGGGAAGGAGATGGCTGTAGAAATGATGGCAAGGAAGCACTGGAGGACAGAAAGGAAAGGAAAGAAGGGGGAAGGGTAGACAGGAGGGGACGGAGAAAAAAAAAAAAAAAATCTTCATGCGATATAGGGTCGGAGCGGTAAACATGAAAGTTGCACTCGTAACTCGACTTTCTTCCATTTCTTACCAGCATGACTACTTTATTAGTCCACCCCCCCACCCCCCGCGCCCCCCATCGACCATTTGATGCTGTGCAAGGATGACCTTGTCCTTCGCTGTATTGGGACACAGACGGGGGAAAGGATTGGAGGCTGTGCAGAAGGGAACAAGCGCCTAACGGAAGGTAACATCCAACAAGCACAAAACCAGCAAATCTCAGAAGAAGAGGAGGGAAGAGGAGGAGGAAGAATGAGGAGAAAAAGGAAGAGGAGAGGAAGGGATTTTAGAACGAGAAGGATAAGGAGGAGAAAGAAGAGGAGGAAGGGGACGAAGAAGAGAAGGAGGAGGAGGAGAAAGAGGAGGGGGAAGAGGGAGGAGGAAGGGGACGAAGAAGAGAAGGAGGAGGAGAAAGAGGAGGAGGGGGAAGAGGGGAGAACACTGGACACAGGAAGGAATTAAGCCCCGGTCTTCACGAAAAACAGGAGAATATAGAGTGAGAACGAAGAAGAAAAAACTTTAAGAGTAAAAGAAGATGAATGGAAGCGGAAGCACGAGGAAACATAAGGAGGATAAGATTTACGAGAAAGAGACGAAAAGGGTGAAATGCAAGGAGAATGGGGAGAGAGAGAGAGAGAGAGAGAGAGAGAGAGAGAGAGAGAGAGAGAGAGAGAGAGAGAGAGAGAGAGAGAGAGAGAGAGAGAGAGATAAATGCAGAGGGGAAGGAAAATGCCAAGTAATAAAAACGTATACAAAAAAACGGAAACAGGAAAAGCGGGTAAAGTACTGAGTGGAAATACTAAACGAGAAAAGGAGGGGGGTGGAAAGAGAATTGGAAATAAAAAGGAGAATATAAGACGGAGAGGTGGAAAGAGGGAGAGAAAACGGGAAAGGGGGAAAGGAAAAGAAAACGTAAAGAAAGAAAAGGGAGATAGTGCGACTAATAAAGAGGAAGAAGAAAGAAAAAAGAGAGAGGGAGGGGAAAGAAAAAGAGGGGAACGGTCGGTCACGCTACGAGGGGAAAGGGTTTGGGGAAAGGGGTTGGGAGGGAAGAGGGGAAAGAGGGGGAAGAGGGGAAAGAGGAGAACCCGGATGACACCCACACAAGCTGAGGGTTTCCTAGATGACCGAGGTCCTGGATAAAAATAGAAAATTAAAACGCCCAGGGGAGGAGGGGGAGGAGGAGAAAAAGAGATCTAATTTTCAAAAAGGAATGCAGACACACTCCCGCACGCACACACTCAGTGGCGTGGTGGTAGAGTTCCCGGCCGCCACTACGGCGGTCCGGGTTCGAATCCCGACCAGGGTTCAAATAATTTAAGTATCATTGCGCTGCGATTCGTTACTCCAACTGACGTGGGCGGGGAGTTTTGTGTGTGTGTGTGTGTGTGTGTGTGCATTACCCATATATCAGTCATATATGAGCTCTGAGCTCTCTTCCGGAGGAAATAACTGTCGATCACGAGTCCAACACGTGATCCATGACCATGGTGAATCACACACACACACACACAAACACACACACACCGAGTCTGTACCCACGGTAAATTGTCCTATTCATCATAAATTTATATGTAAACGACGTAGTTTCAAATCATCGGGTAATGAAGTTGGATATCAGTTTATGTTTGTGTGATGATGCGGCGCGCGAGGTGCATGCCAAGCAGAAGGCCACCACCTCCAGGCCTTTTAACGATTTTAACGAACCGCTAATTCAAATATTCAAATCTGAATCAGTGTTTGCAACCGTTTTCCCGTCGCGCCAATCTTTATTTTTAATCAACGTAGAGCCCTGGTTTCACGTAACGCGATATATATTCTCTCTCTCTCTCTCTCTCTCTTTTAAACCAATCGCGGTTGATGTCGATCTCATTTCAATTGGATTCGATATACCGTTTAATAGGGTAAATGCAAATTTGAAAAAACAAAAAAAACAATGTATACGCGTTGGGAGCTTTGACGATAAACTTGAGGTGGCGGCACACTAGGCATTTCTCGCTAGCATGCTACTTGCTTTTGCTACTTCGTTTGAGCAGAAACGACTTCGGTTACGATATTTTGTTTTTCCAATTTCCAAATGTCAAATTACCTTTGCGTTATATAGTGAGAAAATAAATCACAAACTAAGAGATTTTAAACTAGACGAATATTAGACACATAGTTGAGATGTTCTTACGGAAGTCTAGGGTATTGTAACCGAAGTCGTTTCTAAACAAACGAAGCAGTAAAAGCAAGTAGCATGCTAGCGAGAAATGCTTAGTGTGACGCCACATTTATTAGCACTCAAATTTTCTGTTACAGCAATTCCAACATCGACAGAATTATAAAAACTCTTTTATCTTATCGTGGTTCGACCTTCCCAAAAATGCAAAGATTACGGCACGAGCCTCTTCGCGTGGATGATTTACCTACAGCACCTTCCCTTGTCCTGTGACTAACTATACTTTCCATTTCACTAAAATGACTCCTTTAATCTACTTTGTACTGACTAAAGAGATTAAAGGTATTCTAGGTAACCCACTGGCTACGATAATTTAGTTAATTTGTTCTGGTTAAAGCTAGATAATTTCTTTCACAACACAAAGCTGACAGCTTGACCTATTTTTCCCCCATCACGGTCTTGGATCACGTATTGGACTCGTATTCGACAGCTATTACCATCGCAAATGAGGGTTCAGAGTTCATATATGCCCGATCTATGGGTAATGCTGTGACCTTACACACTCATACACACACACACACACACGCGCACACGCACACAAACACATACACATGTGTATATATATACAGTATATATATATATATATATATATATATATATATATATATATATATATATATATATATATATATATATATATATATATAGTAGCTCTGCCATGGGATTCGAACCCTGACCCGTGCGTCCATAATATATATATATATATATATATATATATATATATATATATATATATATATATGTGTGTGTGTGTGTGTGTGTGTGTATGTATATCCTTGTCCCCTGTTTTTTCAATTGCCTTCACCACCTTAATCCCCACCAACCTAATAATCCCATTTTCGCCACCTCCACCATTACCCCCTCGCTCTACCCAAATATGGTGATATTTGCCTTCACCGCCCTCCCTGTGGAGTGAAGACTTCGGGTCCACCGCCGCTGTATACATAAACAAGCCTTACCGGGAACCGTCCGCGCTAATAGAACCCCGACTCCCATGAGAACCTCCACAAGAAGAACCACCACTGTCCTCCTCCTCTTTCTGGGTTTAAGTCCTGTCTGCCGAATTATAAATTTCTGCAAGAAACGAATTCACATTTCTTGATTTTTTTTTTCTTCTTCTTCTTTCAGAGACCCTCTCCCCGCGGCTGCCGTGAAAGAGCGAGTCGATAATTAAAACAGGTCGGAAACAAATATAGATAAGTCACGCCGAGAACGTGCAACTAAAACGTTACCTTCATAACAGGGGACTTCGATCCTTGTCCTCACATGAGAACATAAGAATGGAGGAAACTGCAAGAGACCATAAAGCCTATGCTAGGCAGCTCCATGTCCCTTTCCACCTACCCACAAAGTTATGTAATGTTCTCTTTAAAACAATTATCTGTTTCAGCGCTAACTACATGGTTACTAAGTCTATTCCATTCGATAACCACCATCTTGGTAAACCAATTCTTTCCTATTTCCTTCTTAAATGATTCAGAAACAGGTGTCATCAGTGCCATCACTAACCCACGTGACACCTCGAAAGGCCCAAACACACAACAGTGAATAATATACAATACATCCACAACCGAGGTCATATCCTTAGCACCCTTCAATATGGTGTCCCACAGTATGGATTCATCGTCTTCATCTTTTCAGTGCAGTGACGTCGCCTTTTACAGCTTCTGTACTGGTTAATGCTTGAGGCTTTCATTCAGCAGTGGAGCAGACTAAGATAGTGTAGTGTCAATCGATCAAGACTCCACAGTTTCCCGAGCCTTGGTTGAACAACATCGCCTGGCGGCAACCATTGCAAGAGTGTATCATCGAATATAGTGTATGGTTCCTCACCGCAGTCTCAGCAACTACTAATACAAGTACAAACTCTGTACTATCAACCCATTAACACCAAAGACACCATTGGACAGCTCAAAGCATTTCGTTCTGGGTAATAACAGACGACAAACATGAAAGATGTAAGAAGGATATAGGCAAGAACTGGTTTACTAATATAGTAGTTAACGAATGGAACAGACTTAGTAACCATGTAGCGTGCGCTAACACTTTTGGTTGTTTAAGAGATGATTAAACAACTTTATGGACAGGGACGACAGGTGGCAAGGGACATGGGACTGCCTAGTGTAGGCCTTATGGTCTCTTGCAGTCTCCTCCATGCTTATGTTCTCATGTTCTTAGGACTTTATTTAGCTAAGAGGAGCACCGATTCCCATGGGGGTTCCCCGCTATGCCGCACACAGCCTGGTATACTTCTCTTGTCAAAATCATATGCTAACCCTTTATTTCTGGTACCATTATTTAGAGCCTAGATATAAGCCATGAACGTATACAATCCCACCATCATGATTACCACCACCACTACTATGACTACTATCTCCATGACTATCACCTTCACCAAACCCATCATCATTATCACCAATTACTGTGTTAATGTGAACAAAATGCACACACACACACACACACACACACACACACACACACACACACACACACACAGAGGTATCCAATTTACAACAGCACTGACCAAAACTTCAATAATCACCCTACCATTAACACCATCACTACTCCCATGGGAAAAACCAGCACCACCTCAACCTCCACCAACTCCACCACCACCACCACCACCACCACCACCACCACCACCACCACCACCACCAATTGATTCCACCACACTCCCACTCCCTGCCCTCTAACGTCCACTCCACCTCCACCCGCACTCCACACCCCCCATCTCACCCTGGACACCCTTCTCCTCTACTTGGTGAGCGACCATTATTCCAGGCACGTCGGGAAAGAGGGGGGAGGGAGTGGCAGGCGAGGGGAGGGAGAAGGGGGAGATGCGGGTGAGGGGCCGAGGGGAGAAGGAGAAGATGGAGGGGAAGAAGGTGGAGGGAAAGGGGAAGGGAACGGCGATGGAAAACAATGGTGTGCAGGAGAGGAAAATTATGGTGATGTGTTTAAAGAATCGGCGAGAAAAGGAAAAGAGAAAGAAAAATGTAAGGGAAAGAACAATATATAATAAAAGATTTCCTCCCCCATATAAGGGAGGTAGCCAACCAAGGTATGGACCCTACTTTCACCCATTTACATGTGTATGTAAATGTATATATGTATATATATATGTGTGTATATATATATATATACATATATATATATATATATATATATATATATATACATATATATATATATATATATATATATATGTGTGTGTGTGTGTGTGTGTGTGTGTGTGTGTGTGTGTGTGTGTGTGTGTGTGTGTATGTATACACACACACATATATATATATATATATATATATATATATATATATATGTGTGTGTGTGTGTGTGTGTGTGTGTGTGTGTGTGTGTGTGTGTGTGTGTGTGTGTATAACATTCATTACTGTTTGAACAAGATATACAAATTCCTTTGAAGTGG
>NC_134778.1:81086624-81109124 GCF_046742065.1 Oratosquilla oratoria
TAGGTTTAGTTTGGGTAAGCTTCGTTAGGCACGGCTAGGTTTGTTTGATTAGGGTACGCTTGGTTAAGCTAGGTTCGGGTAGGGTATGTCTGATTAGATTAGGTTAGGATAAGGGATATTTGATTAGGTTTGACAATATTTGGCTACGTTAGCCAGTGCTTTGCTGGACTACGTTAATATTGAGTTAGACTTGGTAACAAATACTGATAATTAATATATTAAGAATAAATATTACAGAAATAACATGAACATCAATATCCTTTCATAAATTTCCAAGTGCCATTTGCATGAAAATAAAAGCCTAAATTGACCTGGTCTCTGTTGTTCCAGGTCATGTAGCTCCTCCATGCATTTTGGCATCATGGAACACTGTACATCCTAGGGTTGTTGATTACCAGCGACAGTAATAAACAAACCAAGACAGAGTTCATGGTCTAAGACCAACTGGGCTTCTCTCCTCTCGCCCCATACCTCCCCTTTATCTATACCAGCTCACTCTTTCTCTTCCTCTCGATTTTCATTACACTTGTCCACACAGACAAGCGTCTCACTTTCCAGACAGGGCACGCCCCTCTCATCCTCCTTTCAGGAAATCAATTCCAACCCATTCTCCTGCTTGTATAGGTCCCCCTAACCCATCCCCGTCTTTCTTACCTCATCACCCTTCCCCCATTGTTCCGCATTCACCACCTCACGTTTCTCATCCTTCTTCGTTTTCTCATCTTCTCCGCTAGGTCCTCTTTCCTTCGTCAATCACTTCTTCACCATGTCTCTCCCTTCCTTTTCTCTCTTCCTTCCCTCCTCCTCCTCCTCCTCCTCCTCCTCCTCCTCCAACTTCTCTTTCCCTCAATTTTCGTCAATCATTCCATCACCATGTCTCTCTCTTCCTCTCCTCCTCCTCCTCCTCCAATTCCTCTCTCCTTTCCTATTCTTCAATCATTCCTTCACCATAACTCTCCCGTCAACCCTTCCCTTCCTTCTTCAGCTCCTCTTTCCTTCGGCTTTCGTCAATCATTCCATCACCATGTCCTCCCCTCCTCTCCTTCTCTAACTCTTCTTTCCTTTGTGTTCCTCCGTCAATCCCTTCTTCACCTTGTTCTTCCTTCCTCCTTCTTTTCTCTTCCTCCTCTCTCTCATTCCTCTCCTACCGGTTTACCTGGGTTCCTTGAAACGGCACAAACACTCGGAAATGGCTTCCTTCAACTCTTCATCATCCAATCCAAAGGCAGAGTTTTAAGACCAAGGTTCACCACTTTTACTTGCCATTTTTCCACCCCTACAAACCGGCATATAGCCTCGACAGACCTCGCTCTCGAGAGGAAGGAGAGAGAGAGAGAGAGAGAGAGAGAGAGAGAGAGAGAGAGAGAGAGAGAGAGAGAGAGAGAGAGAGAGAGAGAGAGAGAGAGAGAGAGAGAGAGAGAGAGAGAGAGAGAGAGAGAGAGAGAGAGAGAGAGAGAGAGAGAGAGAGAGAGAGGAGAGAGAGAGAGAGAGAGAGGGGGGGGGGGAGTGTATGAGGGAGGCCGAAGGAGAAAGGCAGCGATCAAAGTAACAAAACGCACAACGTTTGCAGGCAAGAATAGAATTCTTTCCCGACGGGTCTCTTCCTTGGTTCCAGATCCCTTCCTTGACTTTCTAACGACTACGCTAACTTAACATATTAAAACTATATATATATATATATATATATATATATGTACACATATATACACATACATACATACATAAATTGGCGTGGGATATATGCACAAAATCAAAATATCTCTGGGCAAGATATGACGTCACCCAAGGAGAAATGGGAAAATATTCCCAAGTATCCAAAATCTGGTAAAAGGTCCGCCATTTTTTTTTTTTCCATTTCCTCCTCAAATCGGCAGCGGTACGTAGCGTGGGTAAGGCTCGTTTCACACGTATCGACTTTTCGCCATGCGTCGTCCACGACACGACGTCGTGCCACGTTATGACCACGTGTGAAACCGTCCATAGACTATCTATAAACCAAGGACTCTTTTTCCTTATAAGAAAGGTAACCATAGACACTCATGATTATTTGAGAGCACGACGTCGTGTCGTGGATGGCGCAGGGCGAAAAGTCGATACGTGTGACAGAAGTTTTACAAGAGCCTCCTTGCCTCATCTTCGATACCTAACCACGTTTGACAGGATTTGGAATTCCGTGCCGACGCACGCCGAAGGCCCCCGGAATCAAGTTAATCCTTTGAAAATCGAATAAGTTTTGCTGCTCTATTGGATTAATAACCTTTAAGGGCCTTGATTAGAATATCGATTTCCTTGCCTGGCATAACAGAGGCTCTCAGGAGCTGGCGCGCACAAGAACATACTTGATGGTTTGGTGGTTTCTGTCCGTCCTTCTGCGCCATTGGAGTCGTACGCAGATTTCACGAACTAAATGGTTAATCGTTCAAACCAACCTATACATAAATAACACATATACGCAAACACACACACATACAAACACATACACACACACATACAAACACACACAAACACATACAAACATACACACACAGACACACATACAAACGCAAGGATATAGATTAAGTTGGAACTGTACATGACTTTGAGGCTAGGTATGATCAAATTGGAAAGTAGAAAACGGGATCCAACGAGTATTGCCCCTTTCCTGTATACCACAATTAAGTTAAACATAATTAGGTAAATTAGGTAAATACAAACAATGCCAAACAACATGCAAAGCCACCGTTTCCCCCTCTCACTCCAATCTCTAAGCCCAACACCTAAATTTCTCCAAACTACCCTTCTCAGACTTTCCCTTCCAATCCCCTTCGTAATCCTCTTTCACTATCTGGCACGAAACTTTCCCCCCTTTAGGCCTCCCTTGACATTTTTCTCCCTATGCTTCTATACTCCCAACCTCCCCGACACCCTAAACTCGTTCTTCACCACAAACCTGAAACTATCCAATAAACCCATTATCAACATTCTTGAAACCCATCGCAACCCTAAAACTTTTACGGTTCCTTTTCGTTTTTTAAGGTTCCTATCACCCTCCCTGAGGTCCGCCACCTTCCTGTTCATATTTCCATACCTACTCCCTGTGTCCCCTACCAACCCCCTCCCTACCACATTCATCTTCATTCTTCTAGCCCCCAGACTCCCTTACCTAGAGCGCGGTCCCTCAGCCCTCCTCAGACTCTCACCGATACCAGCAGGCCCCTTTTCTCATCAGCATTAATTCTTCGGCACCCTCCGGTAGCAGCATCTCCTCCCCCCCTCCCCTTCCCACCTCCACTCCCTCCCCTTCCCCCTTCGCTCCCTCCTCCTTCGCCCCATCTTCTAACAGCCATCCCCATCCGCTCCCTGATCAAACCCCCTAATTCTCTACCGTGTATACACGTCCACTCCCTTTCCTTTCTTTTCATTCTCTTCGTGTTTGTCTCTTGTTTTCCTTTCTTCCTTCCCCTGTTTCTCCTTCGTTTGTATTTCTCCCTTTCATCCTCGCTTTCGTTTTCGTCCTTTTATACTTTTCTTTATCAACAATCTTCCTCTTCCTCTTCTGCTCCTCCCTTTCTTTCTCCTCCTCTTCCTCGTTTTGTTCATTCCTCCCCTATCTCCTCCCTCTCTCCTTCTTCCTTTCCTTTCCATGTATGCGTCAGACAATCGCCAACACAACTGTAATTATCATCATTGTGATGATAATTATCGGGATAATCTTTTCATGAATATGTTCTTCTTAATCTTGCCACTCACACTTAGATAATGAGTTACGAAATATTTCATTATTCCATTTTTGGTCATTTGGCGGTTTCTCGCTCCACCAGAAACGTCGCAACCATCCTGCCAAGGTTTTGCATTTATCATACGATAATAGTTTTTCTCTGTCCGTTCGAACGGCAGAATTACAATGACGTCATCGTGCTAAACTGAAAAAGAAAATCGGCCATCAGACAGGAAATGTATTCAGTTCATCAAAATGCTTTAGTGGGTTGCTGTTATTAACACTGCTGATGCAGTTCTTGTTCTTGTTTCGTTCTGGGCCTCAGTAAGTTGCGGAGAAAACACTGATCACCCACTTGGGTTCCTGCCAAAGAACCTCCACCCAGAATATATTGTGTTCATATCTACGTCCTGCCAATGATGTGCCGTCTATAAGATCAACCCATGGACACAAGATGGTGGCAAAAGTCTACCTTAACCCATTAAACTCCGATGACAAGATTCTTGTAATTTGGTCAAATAAAACAAAAAATCATAAAACACCAAAATGTTTGATCAAACACCAGAAAAATATGACGCCAGTCCTCGCTTCGCTGCGAGCGAAGCGAGGATTGACGTCATATTTTTCTGGTGTTTGATCAAACATTTTGGTGTTTTATGATTTTTTGTTTTATTTGACCAAATGACAAGAATCTTGTCATCGGAGTTTAATGGGTTAATAGGTGAATCGACTATCTTTCCAAGAGTTTGAGTTTATTTGAGTGAGAACGCTCTGGGAAACTGGAAGGAATCGAAACCCAGTGGTCAAGTCTCACAGGTCAATTTACCCTCTAATAGGATAAAAACATAACATGTAAGAGGGTACATATTTAATATCTGAACATTTAACAATAATTCTGTAATTCGCTACACCTGGGTAGCAACATATACGTAAGTGGAGTGTTCATTTTCTTTCTTGACCAAAATTTATTTTGTGCAGAGCTCTGGCAATAAAACTGCTTTTAATATATTTTTTCTTCTTTGTCTTTTTGTTGCCTATGCATCTTTTGTATGGAAGTAAAGGGGTAAGCGCTTAATGCACTTAACTCTGGAGGGTGAATGAGAGAGGAGAGGCTGAGCATCGCTGAAGTAGATCGTCACGACTTCCAAAGTTGGAGGTGCTTGAAAAAGCAAAAATGATCAGAAAGGTGAGGATGGAAGACACTGAAACTTCCAAAAGGAAAAGGAACTGGATAGAAGAGACGGGATGAGAGGAGAAGGAGGCCCTGGAAGACAGAAAGAGTGGTCGGAACTGGAGACGCAGGGAGAATGGTGTATTGCTCTTAAGATACCTAAAAGATCAGAATATGAGGATACGTAAGTATCCAAGAATTAGATTGTGCCGTGGCTGCGGGCTTCGTGTTTTTTTTATTTTGTTTTTTTTTTTTTTTTTTTTTTTTTTTTTTTTTTTTTTTTTTTTTTTTTTTTTTTTTTTTTAGAATGAGAGCGCTGTGACGGTATGAAGAGTTCAGAGATCGTTTGTGTTGGACGTTGAAGGCCAACTGGTGATAGAAAACTCTTGTCCCACTCAAAAGTGTCTGTAGATGCATTATCTGTTGCTAACTATTCAATGTATATTGTCTGTACCAAGAAAACACACTTTACCGTAAGTTAATAACGGCACTGAAAAAGGAATATATGTCAAATAATCAACAATGGCATATTTCTTAAAAATTAAGCCTTTAGGATGTTTCAAGACTTTTGTCTTTAACTGTACAAGAACTGCAGAGACTCGAATGCTGAGGAGAAACGAGTACTGGTGGAATTTGTAACGTATGGGCGTTAGAGAAATAAGAATTTTGGAATAAAAAAGGTATAAGGTTGGAGGGAGAAATGGTTTGAAGGCGATGCAGGCAAAATGACTTAAACCGAGGTCAGCTTTAACTGTGCCATTTTTATGCACAAGCAAAAAAATGCGGCCAAGGCCCTCAAACAAGAAGGAAAAAATCGCTGCTCCAGACAGGATGGAGAAGATAATGTGCCACTTCGAAATCAAGAGTCGGACGATAGAAAGCGTCATCATCCTCCGCTTCTGAAAGTCTCGCTCGTTGAGGGTAGGAGAGATGCCAGAAGAAGAAGGAAGAAAGAAATTAAGAAAGAAAATAATAAGTTGCTTTCCTACTGTGCTTCTAGAAAAAGTGATGCCTGAGGGAAAATCTTGAATTCTGGTTACTATCTTTCGGATGACACTAGAGAACTTTGTGACAGGGGAAGGAAACCCGGCTTCAACAAAACGAAGGCCTGAGTACGAAGGTGGGAGTATCACGTAGGTTCAGCATTTGGGAAAAAAAAAAAAAAAAAAAAAAGCGTAGGGTTACAGGGGTCCTGCCATAGCTAAACGGTGGCGCGCGTCTTATAACTGCGTGAATATTTCGGGAGTTTGTTCGAATCCTGGCCACGGCGCAGAGGTTAGGAAGGGCATCTACCCTGAGTAATGCTCTCCCCCCCAACCGCTGCTGACCTCGGATCTGAGGAGACCTCAGCTTCCTTCAGGTATCGTCACTGCAAGAGCGGCATCATACCGTGGACACTGTCTCTTCTGCGTTCATGTATAAATTGTTCCAGACCTTCTGGAAGGTTGAGGTCCGGGCCAGTACCGGCGCCGCAAACTACAAAAAAAAAGATGGGACACAACGGAGCTGGTCGAAACGGGGGTGAGGGGTGAGGGTGAGGGGTGAGGGTGAGGGATGAGGGTAAAGGGGTGGGGGTCTACGAGGGAGACCTGCGGGGAAGGCACTAGGGGTCCCGCAAAAAACGGGGAACAGCGAGCAATTGGGGTACCTATTAGACGCGTATCTCAGTGGCCTCCCGCAGATAGCGATATTGAGAGGAGAGAAATCTTCTTCTTCTTCCTCATCATCACCATTTCCCTCCTTCCTCTCACTCTTCCATCCTTTCTTGTCCTTGATGACTCCCTTTCTTATTATTTGTCTTCTTCTTCAGCATTTTCTTCATCGTTTTTGTGCTTCTACATCTTATTTCTTGCATCATTGTTTTCTTCTTCTTCTTCGTCCTTGTAGCTGTTCTTCCTCATCTTTTTTTGTTATCTTTCTTCTTCTTAACCGTCATCGATCTTCTTCTCCTTCTTCATTATCGTCCTTCTCTTCTTCCTTCTCCTCTTTCTCTTGTTGTTATACTTCTTCTTTTTCTTCCTCTTCTTGTAACTTGTTCTTCTTCTTTTTTTCTTCTTATTACTTCGTTGTCGTCGTTTTCTATCTTGGAGCTCATTCACTTTTTCCTGAATAGCTTAAACAAAATTTTTACTATTTAATTTTTTCTCTTTTAATCCTCTTTTTTCGAACTATCGTTGTCGTTTTCCTTCTAGTCCTTGTCCACCTTATCTAATCCCCTCCTATTCTTTTTCTCAGACTTTCTCCTTCGTCTTTTCTTTTTATCCCAAACATCATCATCATCATCTTTTTCCCGTTTTCGTTCCTCCTCTTTTATTTCACTTTGCCTGCTCTCCACCCTCTTCACCGTCACATATTTCCGTCAAAACCTCTTCACCTCTTTTTTCTTCATGACCCCCCTCCCTCTTTTTTCCTCTACTCCTCCCATGCCTCTTCCTCCTCCTCGTCCTCCCTTTCTTCTCCCTTCGGTGCTGCACCTCTATCTTTCATGTCTTCCTCCCTCTCTCTCTCTCTTTCTCTTAATCTTCAGTCATCCTCCTCCACCTTCTTATCGTCCCCTTTCTGTTTCCTCCTTTACTCTCTTATAAGATGTCTTCACCATTCTCGTCAGACTCCTCCTCCTCTTCTTCTTATCTTCATTTTCCTCTTTAACGTCTTTTTTTCTAAATTCTTCTCCAACACCGCCCTCTAAATCTTCCTGCCTTGCATTCCTCCAGCCATTCCCAAGTTCTCTTCCTCTTCCCTTTCGCTACTATCAATCATTCTCCTTTTCTCTCTCCTTCTTCTTTCTCAACGACTTTTCCTATTACCATTGACCCCTTCACCACTCAACATTTTTCTCTCTTCCTACTTCTCGTCTCTCTTCTCCCTATTCCTCTCTTTCCGTCTCCCACTCCCCCATTTTCACTTTTTACTCCATTTCTCTCCCATTTTTTCTCTCTTTTCCTCTAATTGCGGAGAGAGACGAGAGAAGTTGTGGCTGCTTCCGTATTTGAGCCCGGGTGATATCGCGTTATGGGGGAGAGCTGGACGTATTACAGGCTCCAAGAGAGTTATGGGGCAATGGGGTGCGTGCAGCGGGGGGTCTTACGGTGGGGGGGAACTGGAATAGGTGTTATGGGAAGGGTGACGTGTAGAGAACAAAATCGCGTCTAGTGGGTATACTGATGAGGCCTATTATGAGGTATGGGTTAGGGGTGTGACGATTAATCGGCATCGGCAAGAATCGGCACTTATTTTTGTGAATTTGCATCGGCATCGTCATCGGCAAAATATTGCCAATGATGATGCCGATTCTCAAAAAAAAAAAATAATAATAAATAAATAATTAAATAAAAATTAAAAAAATAAAATCTCGTCGATTCTTGCCGATGCCGATTAATCGGCGCACCCATAGCATGGGTAGCTATCATAGGATGTGTGAGTGCGTTATGTGGGAATAGACGTTTGAGTGAGAGAAACGTATGAGGGACAAGAGGACGTCTTATGAGTGTTGTGAGAAGGAACATGGGTGTGGTCGAAATATTATTATTATCATGGGGTGCGGGGGGAGTGTGGGTTAAAAGGTTTGGAGATGGTAACCACATAACAGGTTTGCAACGAAGCACATTATCAATCGATAAGGGAGTTTCCTAGGTTACAAGACGATATGTGCAATGAGGCCATGGAGGTTAGAACTTATGACGGATCCAAATTATCAAAAGTGCGATGAGGAGGGAGAAGAGGGCACAAGGGACCTCTGGAAGAGGGAAGAGACCATTTTCCCCCGCTCCCCATCTCCCCTTTCCCCTCCTCTGGGGGGACATGGGAAGCAGCAGGCAGGGTAATGATCTCAACGCGTTGTAAATGAACAGACATCAGTGAAATATGCCATCACTTATCGTTTTTTTTTTTTTTTTTAAGAACTCTTCATCCGGAGAGCCGCATAGACACCAAGAGTTAGTACAACTTTTAATAGGCATGTAACGGCGAGCCGACATTGGCTACAAGAAGACCCTGGATGGTTTTTCTGGATGGTTTCTGGATGGTTTTCCCAAATTGAATCATTCCGAGGGTCCTGGCCAGGGTCCTCGCGAGACCCGAGCCCCACCTGAGACTTTCGAGGGTCTTCAAGATGGTCCCTTCTTCTTCCTCGTCTTCTTCGTCTTCCTCTTCTTCTTCTTCTTCTTCTTCTTTGTTTTCTCCGTCTTTCTATTTTTCTTCTTCTTCTTTTTCTTCGTCATCTTCTCCGCGTCTTCTTGTCTTCTTCTTTTTCGTCTTCTTAGCCTTCTTCTTCTTCTTCTTCTTCTTCTTCTTCTTCTTCTTCTTCTTCTTCTTCTTCTTCTTCTTCTTCTTCTTCTTCTTCTTCTTCTTCTTCTTCTTCTTCTTCGTCTTCTTAGCCTTCTTCTTCTTCGTCTTATTAGCCTTCTTCTTCCTCTTCTTCTTCTTCTTCTTCTTCTTCTTCCTCTTCTTTCTTTCTTTGTCTTTTTCTTCTTCTTTTCTTCTTCATCTTCTTCCTTCTCACATTCGAACCTGTTCATCCGAAGAGTATATCTACCAGTGTGATCTTCCGTTTTTGGTCTCCTGCAAGAATTTTGAAGAAACCACCTCGATGCCGATGGCTGACAGCAATCATGGAGAGGGAGTCTCGAAATTTTGCAAATATGAAAATTCACGTCTTCAGAGGACTTGAACCTGTTGACCCTTTCTCGTCTTCAGAGGTTCCCATCGCTTAAATAAAACTAGCTAGTGGCACCAAGATCCAATGCAGACACCAAAGGATAAAACATATATATATATATATATATATATATATATATATATATATATATATATATATATATATATATATATATGTATATGTACAACTGAATGGGTCCCAGTGATTAGAGATACATTTTAACAACCACAATGCACTTTAATTCTAAGTCATGTGTGTGTGTGTGTGTGTGTGTGTGTGTGTGTGTGTGTGTGTGTGTGTGTGTGTGTGTGTGTGTGTGTGTGTGTGTGTGTGTGTGTGTGTGTGAGGGTGTACATATGAGTAGGTTCTGAGCATGAGCTTGAGCATGTTCATTACCTTATTCGAGTCGGACTTAAGTGAATTAAATCTCCTGGCGGCAGGAAAAGTGACACTTGGTATGCAAGGGGGTTAGATTAAACAGAAATGAAAATTGTGGGGGGGAGGGGGGCTGTTACGATACAGATAACTGTCATCACGCCCAAGACCTAGTCACTGCCAGGCACGTTTACCTGAACCATATTGCCAATGAAGCCTGGAACAGTCTCAGGATATAAATAGCCCTATTTGCTCCATCTCCCTACTTGCTGGAAACTTGCTTGCAGAGCCGAGAAATGCAAAAGGGACTTAAACAGTGACATAAAGTCACCCCCCCACACCCACCAATACCCCAAAAGAAAGAAAAAAATTAGCTCAGGGACAAGATACCAAGGCAGGTGTAATTACAATGAAAATACAATAGCCCTTTCAATGTACAGGGATAGATGAGTGTACTTCAATTGAATTAGATCGCCTGATGGCAGCCAGAACGACATACAAGTCGCCAATAGGAGTGAAAAGGTTAACTTCCCTAGAAAACCAGTTAACTATAGACAGCTAGTACGAACGACATCACGCAACAATTTGATAAAACAGAGGAACTACTTTACAATAGAATATATATCTGAAACCGGGGAAACTGTGTCTAAAGTATCACAAATTAACATGATCATGTGTAATTGGGAATTTAACCCTAAAAAGGTTAGTGTGTCTTTCTTAATGTGTTTCATGGATTCATTACTTTGTATAGAGCGTGTTGTTCACATTGTAAATTCTTCAACTATCTTTTTCTTTCACCCTGTAGAATATGTGACCATTACACTCGTTAACAATATTTTGTTGTAATTGCTGTTTGCATTACTTTCATTATCATTAGCAGTATCGTCTTAATTTCTATCGATATCGTCATTATTACTTTTATAATCATGTGAACGCCCAGAGATTAAAAATAAAGAAAAAATCTTATACTGAAGACGAAAGCAAAAAAGGAAAGGAAACGATAAATTGAAAAGACAAAGAAACGAAAAAATAAAAAATGTCAAGAGCACAGGCAATTCACCAAAATACAATAGCCCAGGGCGTTTGCATTTTTCCTTCCCTTCAATTCTTTTAAATGAGATGCGTTAATTCTTAGTTTCTATTCTCTGCCGTAAACGTCCATTCGGGATAATCACGTCTAAATGACGCTTTGTCTTTTGTCTTTTCTCTTTTCCTCAAACCAAAATGCCTAAAGAAGCGGCGGGAGGAAGGACGGTATTCACATTTTGAAAAATATTTTCTCTTTTCTTTTTTTCCAAAAAGTCATTCTTCGAATTTCTTAAAAAAAAAAAAAAAAAAAAAAAAAAAAAAAAATATATATATATATATATATATAGTGACAAATCACCTCCCCAGAATGACCTCACAATTGTGATTGATTGGTTACCATGGAAATGACACGTAATACTTCAGGTTACTTTTGATTCTGTGAATTGTCATTACCTTTAGTGAACTCTTTGTCTCTCTATAGATTTCTCTGTGTGTTTTCTATCTCGTCCTACGTTCACTCCGTCCACATTTACATATCTCCCCCACCATTTGTTCAATTGTTTTCGTCAATACAGTACAAAAGATTGAGATTACAAACAAAAAGAATTTAGATGAGAGAACGAAGGGAGAGGGGAAAGAGAAGGGAAACGGGGAGGACACAGGTGGAGAGTAGAGGTGGTGGCACACTGGGAATTTCTCGATAGCATGCTACTTGCTTTAGCTACTTCGTATGAGCTGAAACGACTTCAGTTACGATCTTTTGTTTTTTCAATTTTCCAAAAGTCAAATTATTCTTCTGTCACAGAGAACCTGAATGACGAACTATGAGAAGTTAAACCTAGAATACGAATGTTAGACACATTGTTGAGATGATCTTACGGAAGTCAAGAATATTGTAACTGAAGTCGTTTCTACTCAAACGAAATAGCAAAACCAAGTAGCATGATAGCCGTGTGTGCCGCCACAAGAGGGGAGGGAAGAGGAGTAGAATTTTTATGAGCAATAACCAGCGCTTCTATATTTAAAGATAATACCACACCGAAGATGAAACAGAAAACGAGATGATGAAACAAAAAACACTTACGGAGAGTACAAGGATGGAGGAATATAAGAAGTTAACATAACACCATAAGAATGAAGGAGGCTGCAAGAGACCATAGGGCCTACACTAGGCAGTTCCATGTCCATTATTTGTCATCCCTATCCATAGAGTTACCTAATCTTCTCTTAAGACAACCAATAGTTTCAGCGCTCACTACAAGGTTACTAAGTCTATTCCACTCGCTAACAACTCTATTGGGAAACCAGATCTTGCCTATTTCTTTCTTAACCCATTAAACTCCAATGACAAGATTCCTTGTCATTTGGTCAAATAAAACAAAAAATCATAAAACACCAAAATGTTTGATCAAACACCAGAAAAATATAACGTCAGTCCTCGCTTCACGAAGCGAGGACTGACGTCATATTTTTCTGGTGTTTGATCAAACATTTTGGTGTTTTATGATTTTTTGTTTTATTTGACCAAATGACAAGGAATCTTGTCATTGGAGTTTAATGGGTTAAACGTGATCAGCGTTCTTCTCCGAGTGAAGAGTAGTCTCCAAGCATAAGAGGATGCTGACTCTGGTCAGTAAGATGTCAACAATAATGTCTCTTAAATACCGACTGCATAAAAGACGCAATCAATATTACACACTGGGGAGGGAAGAAGAAGAAGAAGAAGAAGAAGATGAAGAAGAGGAGGAGGAGGAGGAGGAAGAAGAAGAAGAAGAAGAAAGAGAGAGAGAGAGTTGGGGGGGGATTGGAAAAAAGAGGTGGAGATGGAAGAGAGTAGTCTGGGAAAGAAGTTGTACACAATATCCAAGATGGAGGCGAGGAAGTAGAAGTCACAGATGGGGTCTAACGCAGGGAACACTTAAATGTGTCTGGCGGGCGGGGCAACCATAGAGGGGCGACGCACGAGGGCGAGGGCGAGGGCGAGGGCGAGGGCAAGGGCGAGGAGGATGACAAGGACCAGGGCGAAAAAAAAAAAAAATGGCGACGGAAGTGTGGGAAGTGGAAAGCAGGGAGGAATGGTGAGCATAAGTAAGAAATGGAAGAAGAGGAGTGTGAAAAATAGGAGAAAAAGAAATGAGAACAAGGAAGAAGAAAAACGATGAGAGAAAGAGGTTAAAACAGAGGAGGGACAGGGAGAGAGAGAGAGGAAAAGGAATGAAGTGGGAGACTGGAAGGGTGAGAGGGAGAGGAAAGGGAGAGTGAAGAGGGATGATGGAAACGGTGACGAATGAAGAGTGAAATAGAAGTGAAGGACTAAACAGGAAGACTGTCTATTCTGTCTATATACCAAGAGCTTTTTCCCCCTTATAAGGGGGGTAGCCATAAAAAAGGAAGACTGAGAGGTAAAATAAACGAGGGAGGGAGGGTGAGAGTGGAATAGAGGGAATGGGAAAGAGCGCGGCTGAGAGAGAGAGAGAGAGAGAGAGAGAGAGAGAGAGAGAGAGAGAGAGAGAGAGAGAGAGAGAGAGAGAGAGAGAGAGGGGAGAGAGAGAGAGAGAGAGAGAGAGAGAGAGAGAGAGAGGGGGAGAGAGAGAGAGAGAGAGAGAGAGAGAGAGAGAGAGAGAGAGAGAGAGAGAGAGAGAGAGAGAGAGAGAGTGAGAGAGAGAGAGAGAGAGAGAGAGAGAGAGAGAGAGAGAGAGAGAGAGGGAGAGAGAGAGGGAGCGAAGATGAGATGAGAGGAAGACACTGAAAGGCATTCACGAGTCCAAGTGTCTGTCGCAAGGTTGGTCTGGACCCAAGGAAGTTGTGCGCATGTTTAAAAGAGAACCTGGTCCAAGTTAGAGGCACAGAGATGTCTGGGACTCAAAAGATAATTTCTTCCGGAGGCAAAATAAGAGATCAAGAGGGAGGAGAAGGAGGAGTAGGAGTTGGAGAAGTAAGCGCCTGGAAGAGGACAGTCCTGGAAGAGGACGGTCCTGGAAGAGGACGCGCCTGGAAGAGGACGGTCCTGGAAGAGGACGCGCCTGGAAGAGGACGGTCCTGGAAGAGGACGGTCCTGGAAGAGGCCGCGCCTGGAAGAGGAGGCACTTTTAGTTTCGGTGACTGGAAGCTTACCATAGCCCGTATCATTTATGCCAAGAGTTAGTCCACGGGACGACATGTTTCCATTTACTGTTGTTGTCGCCAGAGTATCTTATTCATCTTCATGGCACCGTCGAGGTAGCGAAGAGGCGCCATTGAGATGGCGCGGGTGGCACTTCCCCTAATTCTCTGGCCGCCACCAGCCAATCTATCTCATTTATGTCCGCCGTGGCACACGCTCAGTATCGAAGGGGTTACGGGTCATCAAGACGAACAGATGATGAAGAAGAAGAAGAAGAAGAAGAAGAGGAAGGAGAAGAAGAAGGAGAAGGAGAAGGAGAAGGAGAAGAAGTAGAAGAAGAAGAAAAAGATGCGGAAGACCGAAGAAGAAGAAGAAGAAGAAGAAGAAGAAAAAGATGCGGAAGACCGAAGAAGAAGAAGAAGAAGAAGAAGAAGAAGAAGAAGAAGAAGAAAAAAAAAAAGACGCGGAAGACCAAGGAGAAATCTTTAGGATCCACGAGGACGGGTAGGTTGAGGACACGAGAAGGAGAATAGGAAGGAAGGATATTGCCAGTAAAGATCAAGAGGAGGAAAAATAGGAGAAAGAGGAGGAGGAGGAGGAGGAGGAGGAGGAGGAAGAAGAGGAGGAAGAGGAGCAGGAGGAGGAGAGGGGCCTCAGGCACACAAGGCGTGGGGGAGCGTATCCCTAGAGACACAGCAAGTCGTAAGAGAACGTGCAGGGACGCAGCTCAGGAATGATAGGGAGATGACGCAGGGACAGGCTACTGGCGAGAGGCTACTGTACTTGTTGGTGCTTGGATAGCTGCAGTCTAGGCCAGGGGAGGGCAGCCTTTATAAGTGTGGGTACCAACTTCAGACAAACCTCTCGCGTGCCAGCGAAGTAAAATCATAGGCCTATATGGGCCCCCTCCTTTCATCTCCTATAAGGACCAGAGTCCTCCACCTAGCACAGTATGCGGTTACCAATGATCATACAATAGATGTTGGAGATTTTTTTCTTTCTTATTTAAGGTGAGCTCTGGATTTCACCTGTCGGGATAAAGTCGTTAGTGTGCAAAGTTTGGAACGTGTGGTGCCAAGGGTTGCCCACCCATAATCGAGACTAAAATTTTTAGACAATGAAGAAAAGACGACAACCACCCTGCGTCCTCTTTCCAGTACAATGTCATAGTCGCATTTACTAAAGTAATAGGTGTACTTCTTTTCATTATTACCATCCTTTCTGCAAATGCAATTTTTCCGGGCACTCAAATTACTTGCGCTACCTTAATTCACTTTAAGAACAAGTGAGTACTTGACAATGTGTGAACATGGTTACCTGAAGGTATCGCATACGATAGTGTAGGTACGGCGTCACCTAAACTTGATATTTACTTAAATTAATCAATAGCAATGCAAATATATCTTTCGTTGTTATCGTATCATTAAAACATTCTTAAGAAATCTGTTATCGTAAGAGAAATGCGGTTTATAGAATTACATCAAATATTCAAATATAAAAAAAGACCTATTTGCATAGCTTTGATACAGCATGGGTCTGGTTAGGCCCGAGAGGCTTCAAGAGCATCAGTGTACAAGAACGAAGAAACTGTTACTGGAAAGAAAGCTTAATGAAAACACGGTGGAGGGGAGAAACAGCATCTCCAGGGAGCGGCAAACGGCAGGCTAGTGGGGAGGAGGGGGGGAAGAGGAGGGGGAAGAGGAGGAGGAGAAGGAGGAGGAGGAGGAGGGGGAGGGGGAGGAGGAAAGGGAGTGGCATTAGGAGGGAATCAGAAGGAAAGGGATGCGAAACAGGCGAGAAGAGGGAATGAAACTGGAAGAGGCTTCGAAAGTCAGAAGGGGAAGGAGAGAACAGGGTGAGGAAGGACGAGAGAAGAGATGAGAGATCAACAGTGATGGGAGATGAGAGATATGCAGACAGGAGAGACTGAGAGAAAATACACATGGGATGATGAAGACAACGACCGTGGATACAGGAAATATGCTTGAAGAAAAACAGTGAAGAGGGAAAAGAGGAAAGTGAAAGCACGGACGAGAAGAGGAACGAAAATAAAATTGGAAACAAGAGGAAAGAAAATATGGGGGGGGAGGAGGAAAAATGGAGAAGCTAAGGGAGGGGAGGAGGCAGGGAAACAAGGATACAGAGACGATAGATGGGGAAGGTTAGGAGAAAAGTGGAATGGAGAAAAGAAAAAAAGTGAGACGAAAATAGGAGATGTACATATATCGAAGTGACAAGGAAAAACGTATTAAAATAAGAGGGAAAGGGGGAGAGAAGGTCGCATGGAAGGAACCAGGAAGACGGATTGTATGCTGGGGAAGAGAGGACCCAAAGGAAAACGGAAATGGAGAGAGAGAAAGAAAGGGCTAAGTACAGCAATTGTCATTAGGAAAGTGTTATGGCGGGAAAATACTGCAAAAACAATGTCTGAAAAAAAAAAAAATTATATATATATATATATATATATATATATATATATATATGTCTATATGTATATATATACGTATATATATATATATATATTTTTTTTTTTTTTTTTTTTTTTTAAAACACAATTCCAAGCCATCGCAGTCGAGACTGAGAGTCGCTCGATGGAGGCATCCGTTGGAAATTGAAACGTGGACGAGCCGAGGATTCAAACCCAGCCATCCCGTAACAAAGTTACAGTGACGTAGCCCAATACGCTATCAAGAGAGATATAAGTACGACTTTCTTATATTTGTATGCTCGACTGCGATGGCATGGAATTAAAAGTTATTTGTGGTTGAAAAAATATATCAATTGATCACTGGGAACCATTCAGTGTGTATGCATATATATATATATATATATATATATACATATATATATTTATATACATATATATATATATATATGTATTATATATATATATATATATATATATATATATATATATATATATATAGATATATATATATATATATTATGAGGAAGGAGGAAGAGAAAACCACGGGTCTAGGGCCGAGTTTATTCCTGACCGTTTCGCTTACAGTTTCTTCAGAAGATGTAAGCGAAACCGGTCAGGAATAAACTCGGCCCTAGACCTGTGTCTTTCTCTTCATCCTTCCTCAAACCTGTCACAATTGTCACAATGTCTCAACATATATATATATATATATATATATATATATATATATATATATATTATATATACAATAAAAGAATAATACAATAAAATAAAATTAAATATATAAAAAATAAAAGAGCGCACACACGCGCGAGAGAAAGAGAGAAAAAGAGAAAGAGAGAAAGAGAGGAATAAAACGCTAGAAGGGTGAGAGGCAAGCGGGGGTTGAGGAGAGTCAAGCAAAGCGTTATGGGCAGATGAGAAGTGGAGAAAGAAAAGAAAAAACAAAACGAGCAAATTTGGTGGAGCGAAACAGAAAAGATGCGTCAGAAAAGTAGAGTTAAAAGAGAAATGAATAGAATTGGATAAGGAAGTGCACAAACTCGGCCGAAGACCAGGAAAAGTGAAGGAAAAAGGGTTACTTGAGTAGGAAGGTTAGGAGGAGGAGGAGGAGGAGGAGGAGGAAGAGTGGGAGGAGGAGGAAGAGGAGGAGGAGGAGGAAGAGGAGGAGGAGGAGGAAGAGGAGGAGGAGGAGGAGGGAAAGGAGTCCAAAGGGAAGGAGAGTCTGCAAGGTCAGAATATTTTTCGGACAAGGTCTCGAAGAGAGATTCTTCATCTCTAAGATTTGACTCTGGCAATACTTCTTGAAGAATTCTGGCTAAAGGTCGATGAAGGATGGTGGGGAGGGCTTGTGACCTAGAGGTCGTGACCTTAGGTCGTGACTTCTAAGTTGACTAAAATCGTCCAACACGAGTCGAATCAAGACCATACGGAAGGTTGCCGTTGCGAAGAACCTTACCTTTGGCGCCGCTGACCGCCTGGCCCGAGGGACGACGACCACGCTCGTTCCCGATGATGAGAGAACAGAAGCGTTTCACTTGCGTTTTCACACTCGGTGACAACAGAACGTTCTGGGACTCTTACGGTGGTATTGGAAGGAAAAGATTTATTTAAGGAAAGATTTTTTTTAAGAATACCACCGTAAGAATCTTCCGGTATTCTTAAAAAATATTTCCTTACATAAATCTCTCCCTTCCAAGGATTTATATAAGATTTATATAAGGAAAGATTTTATTTTAAGAATACCACCGTTAGCCCCCAAGACTCTTATTCTTTTCATCGCTGAGAGAATTTCACCCCAGTGAATGAAATCGCCTGACGACAGCCAGAGTTAGATGTGAATGTATCCTTACCTAACCATATGTTTAATGCTAGCAATCAATGTATCAACCGACAGTGTCGACCCAAGCATTTATATGTCGGACCAAACACGCCTGAAGACACGCCTCAGTCTGTACATTGCGCGGCTCCTAGACGGAGTTTTCGCAGGTCTTGTTAGTTAATATACTTATATTTTGTGTCGTAAAGGTTTTAGCTACCCTTAAACGATACACGAGTCGTAAAACGCATTGAACGAGTTCATCTAAATGAAATCGACTGACGGCATTACGAACAAAGATCTGAATCGTAAAAACGCGGCGAAAGTTGGTGCTCAGACGGTGCTTAGACGGAGCATTTTTTTCTATCATTATTATCATAATAAATATTATCATTATCATTATCATTATTACTTCCATTATTATTATCATTATAATTATCATTGTTATTATCATCATTATTATAACATTTGTTACTATTGTTTTCCTAACATGGTTTCCATTCAATCGAAAGGTGGCTTCCATGAATTAGGAATTAAGAGAGGAGAAAGATGAGAAGAGGAGGAGGAGGTAGAGGATGGGAAGGAGGAAGAGGAGGTAGAGGATGGGAAGGAGGAAGAGGAGGAGGACGAGGAGCAGCAGGAGGGGGAGGAAAACTATTTTCTAATGAGGAATGACAACAGATTAATTATCTTTCTGATTGCATCCAATTACCTATATACTATTACTAAATCAGTTTTGTACTCGAGCGATGATATATCTCCTTTTATTCTCTCTCTCTCCTGTTTCTTCCCAAACTTCCTCCAGTTCCTCCTTCCTGCAACTCGTTGTCTGCGTCCTTTTTCACTCTCCTTCTTTCCTTCCTTGTACTCTTTCTTCTTCTCATGCTAATCTTGTTTCATCGTTTTCTTCCTCTCCCTTGCCTTTACCCCTTTTTTGTGTCTTCTTTCCTCTTGTTTCTTTCTTTACTGTGTGTCCCTTTTTATCCTTCCTCATCCTAAACCTGTTTCAGCGTCCTTCCCTCTCCCTTCGGGTTTTTTACTCTCTCTCTCTCTCTCTCTCTCTCTCTCTCTCTCTCTCTCTCACTCACTCTCTCTCTCTCTCTTCTTTTCTGTTCCGTCTCCCAATTCCATTTCTCCTTTTTCTATGCTTCCTCGATCTTTTGGTGAATTTTTCCTATGGATAGTTATATTAGGGAACCCATTCAAACTACCCTGTTTTTGTTTTTGTTTTTTGTTTTTTTGTCTGACTTTATTGAAAAGTTGGTGGAATTGTGGTGGAACTCAAGGCAACAATTATCATTATTATTTTATTTTATTTTATTAATATTATTATTATTTTTTTAAGGACAGGCCAAGATTGAAGACAAGATCAAGAGTATACCGAAAGAAGACCTTTCTGTCCTTACCGAACTCGGATATAGAAAAAAAAATCAAACACCTTAAATCAATAATAAAACAATAAATAAATAAAATAAATAATAGATAAAATAAAATAAACAAATAATAATAATAATAAGCAATGGACAAACATTACTGCAGATTGCTTAAGCCTATATCCAACTTTCATTAAAGATCAGAAATATACTACATTCTATCAGTTCTGCGGTAAATTTATTCCTTTTACATACAACATGTATGACGAATATTTCTTTCTATTGGTACCTGGTTTATACCTAACAGCTTGAGGTCAACACTTCTTGTCAGGTAATTACCGAATCTGCCTTCTTGGCTGGATAAAACCGTCACGGGTGAGGAAGAACGAAATCTACGCTGGGCAACAAGTTGCACCGAGCGCTGGTGAGTTAAGGGGCATTTAGACGGTCAAACGGTTTGACAAAGCCGGTTTGTCAAACATGTGTTTGAAGTGATGTTTGACCGTGTGAATAGGGTGTTTGGTTGTCAAACACGTTCGACAAACGTGTTTGACGACCAAATACCCCATTCACACGGTCAAACATCACTTCAAACATTTGTCTGACAAACCGGGTTTGTCAAACTGTTTGACCGTGTAAATGGCCCTTTACCCTCAGTATGTCGCTGTTCCTCGCACAAAGGGCAAAAGTTTACGGTTTCAGGTTGCACTTCGGCAACTCCTGAAAAGAGTTCTTCAGTTCACAGTCGTTAACCCTTTGCGGAACCTTTAATCCTGGCTGTCGTCAGACTATTTCATTCAGCAACGCGCCATGAGACACACCCGAGCCCATGTACCGACTAAAAAGGCGCTGACGTCAACAGCACATCTTAATTTTTCATCAACCGCCAAACTTTCTCATAAATTCGTAACATTCAATTAACTGGCTCCCTTAATCTCGATATTTATGAAGAGCGAATAAATCGGACTTTTCTAACCCAACAAATGGATTAGTCTGGTAAACCTCTCAGCTCTTCTCGTGTCATTCGAATTTTTCCCCGGCGAGTTGGAGGAGCCACAAATGAACTGCTGACTCCACGGGGAATTATGGAGCTCATTTTTCCGTCCCGAGATTGAAACCCTGCCGAAGTCTATCATGCTGTTGATCTTTAACGCTGGGACCGCATATGGCTTGGGGCGTTTTCAATTACTCCCAATCATTAATTGATCCTCTATGCCAAGCTTGATTCCATAGTCGGCTAGTTCCCGCCAAGCGAATCATGGGATGTCGCGCGCGTGACTATATCAAATCAGCGACTGCTCCAAAAGACTTGGTCATGGCTTGTTGCACATGAGACACACTTCGTTGGTGATGATCTCAAATATAGGTTTGTCTCTACACGAGACAACCCTCACTGGAAGAGACGAAAGGGACGTCCATAGATTTCATGGTTGTAGAAAGTCGACCGGGGAAGAAGACGACATCAGAGAAACCGTTGGGCTTGCGTCTGCGTGCGGATAAAGCGACGTACCACTGACGTAAGCTCCCTTCTCACGGACTGACTGATTAATTAATTGATTAGTCGTCTAACTACCCCTCCTCCTACGGTTGGAGGGTGGGGGTAAGACAACAACCGTTTATGACGTCACCATGTCTTACGTAGCAAAGGGATTGACACAACATAACAACCTCTATTACGTAACCCCCAGATTTGTCTGCCAATCGCGTTGAAATCTCTCAGGGTCAACGACATGACGTCACCCTGATGCAAAAGATCCTTTGACCTCCTCAGATTTAAGTCCCACCTTGACCTCAATAGAACCATATACTCTTAAGGCAGCATTTCTCAACCAGGGTTCCCCGGAACCCTAAGGTTCCGCAAAAGGTCCCTAAGGGTTCCGCGAGAACAAGTGAGATAACCTAATGCACTTTTGATTTTTCATCTAATTTCATGTACGTAATATAATTAAACACGTGCGACAAATTCTTTGTTATTGTAATATAGGCATCATCCTATCTAACCTATTATTCATAAAAAAAGATAACAATCAAAGGGAAAGTAAATGAGAAAGATATGGTATATGTGTCTTTTTTTTTGCGCTGGGGTTCCTTGAGACATGAAATCTATTTTGAAGGTTACGCAAGGGTAAAGGTTGAGAAACGCTGCATAAGGGGCTATCACACTGGGCTATTTTCCCTCCAACATTTTGCCTCCAGCTCCCATCTGAATAACTAGAATATGACTTCGCTTCCAGAAGTCTAAACTTCATCAAGAACATTTTACTAGTATGTCTAACATTCGCCCAGGCTTAACATCTTAGTTCGTCATTCAACATTGCTAGATATGACGGAAAGATATTTTGATATTTGGAGACTTGAAAAAAAAAAAAAAAAAAAACTGTAACCGAAGTCGTTTTCACTCAAACGAACTCTCGAGGATCGGCGCTCGTGGAGCCCGCGGAATCCCAGTGTGATAAACCTTTATTCTTTCATTATGGTTATCGCCAGGGCACGTCATCCGGAGGACGAGTGGAAGCCTCTTCGATCTGTGTGCGAGTTATTCTCGATGAGATGGAAGAGGACTTCTTGACTGTGCTTAATTGGAGAACGGAGTAAAGAAGACAAAAAAACGAAGGAAGTGGAGAGTATGAAAAAAGAGAGAGAGGGGGGGAAGGAGGAGGAAAGGGGGGGAGGGAGTCGAGGGATAGGAGGAGGAGGAGAAGACCTTTCGTTAAGGGCGCATTTGGTATGAGATAACCAGAATTTCTCGCTCTTATGACTTAGTCTGTTTTGTTGCGGTTGATCCAAGAGGAAGAGGAGGCAAAACACAACAATGGCTACTGGTCATCTTTTTTAATTCGGTCATTCT
>NC_134778.1:81114124-81119124 GCF_046742065.1 Oratosquilla oratoria
TGGTGAAGGTGTTGGTGGTGGTAGTGGTGGAAATGGTGGAGGTGGTGGTTGTGGTGGTGACAAAAGGTGGGGGCCCCAGAGGGTTAGAGGTCTTGGAAGTTTAATGTGATCTGGAGGGAGGTGGAGAGAGGAGGGAGGGAAGAGGAAGGAGGGAGGAGGAGGGAGGTAGGGAGGGTATGCACTGATGTGGTCAGGGATAAAGTCAAGGAAAACGAAGGTTCTGTATGAGGCAGGGGGAATCGTAACGTGTGGAATGGAATAGAGATGAAAGAGACAGGAGATGACATTTGGTGGTGTCTTTGCAAATGGTGTAAGCGAAGTAAAGGCGGATGAGGGGATTCAGAGGGGCAGATGAGGATGAAGGCGAGATGAAAGGAGGAAAAGAAACTGGAAGAACAAAGGTGTTGCAAGGCCAGTGAAGAAAAGAGGAGGGACAAGCCATAGAAAAGGAATGGTCTGGAACGGAGAAATTTATGGAAAGGGACAATGAGAGAAAAGACTTTGGGGAGAGAAAATGAATACAGGTGATGGAATCAAAGGAATTTTGCTTCCAAAGGATTTCTCATCGTGTGCAGCTGAGAAAACAAGTTTCTCGACACTTTCCGGTTTCCAGTCTTGGTGTCTGGGAACAAAGACGAACTGTCGTATACTGTAATTGGTCACGAAGGGTCTCTTGTTTACGTCTCTTACTAAGAGTACCATTGGCAGACACTCTTGTACACCTGACGTCCTCGATGGGCAATTAGTCTTCAGCGCAAGAAACCTTAGCAACCGAAAGGGCCAAGCACGGGTGAGTAAAATCGCCTGACGGCCGCTAAAATGAAGGAGTGAGTGCTACCAGGTGCGGCAGGATCTACTCGACGTGGGTTTAAACTCCTTTGCTGACGAAAGAGTGACACGCACAGCTGAAGAGAATCGCCTGGCGGCAGTCAGAATGAGAGGGTGAGTGCGGAAAGGTTATCAGAGTAACCGCCAGATATGGAAGCGGAGTACAATGGGTCTAGCGAAGCCTTCAGCTGTAGCTAACCCCTGGAAAGACGTAGATTGCGGGGGTAATCCAATAGACGTATTCAAATGGATCAAGGGCCTTAACAAGGGGGATGCAGGCAAGGTCATCATATCAAGACAGCAGGGTAGGACTCGCAGTAATTTATTTAAAATGGACAAGTTTAGGTTTGAGAAGGAAATAGACAACAACTGGTTTACCAACAGAGTGGTTAACGAATCTATTTAGAAATCATATAATGAGCAATGAAACAATTGTTTGTTTTAATAAAATATTAGATAACTTAATGGATAGGGATGACAGATGGTAATGGAATTGGAACTGCTTCGTGTAGGCCTCATGGTCTCTTGCAGTCCCCTCCATTCTTATGTTCAACCCCTTTCTGTACAGTATAACACTTCCCTTCACTCTTCTTTAACTGCAACCGAAGAATCTTATTCAGTTCCCCGGCTCCTATGCGATAACAAAAGTACTGTGACAAAATAATTACAAAGGATTACAAAGGAAGAGCATACCGACAGGGGACCTTTTCGTCCGTAACTTTGTTGATGCTAAGAACAGATAATTAAATGAAAAAATTAATCAACAAGCGAACCAAACCAGTGTCAGGCATTACAGCACATTGATTAGATGTTTATCTAAATGAATCTAAAATCTTCGAACTGTAATACTTCTTCTTAGGAAAGCACACTGACAGGAGACCTTTTGGTCCATGACTAAGTCGGATCACTTCAATCACTTCCTTGACGGGTGGCACATTTCATATTATTCCTTCTGCCGTCAGGCGATTTTATTCACTCTCGTACCACCCTTTCGGTCGCGAAGGTCTTAATCAGGAGGAAGATCCTGTGAGGACATTAACGAAGAGATTCAGTTAGATTTTCGTTTCTTTTCCGAAGAAGTCTCTCATTAAATCATTTTGAATTTGAATGAACATTGGATTAATCGACGAAAGTCCTCTATCATTCCCAAATTTCTGAAGACTCTTCCTAATCTAACAAGTCTCGAAAGCAGAGCAGAACAAATGGATATTTTCGTCTTCGCTGCTTCATCAAGTCTATAATCAATCGGGTTCTTGGCGAGTCAGACCAGTTCTCGCGAGCACTGGCATCTCATACAAGGATGATGCGAGAGCAAATATCCGCATTAAAGAATTCTTTAAGAACTTAAAGGCAATCTACAAACTTTCATCACCCCCCCTTTTTTTTCTTTTTTTTTTTTTTGTCGCCATGAATAAGATCAAGTCTTTGAGGTTTGCCTGCCCATGGCTGGTGCGCAGGCATAAAATACACTTTAATGGTAAACAATTAACAAAAAGTCGACCCCGAGTGAGGGAATGGGTAACGTTCTTTGCTCTGAACGTGGGAGGTTCGGGTTCGAGCCCCGCATTGTGCAAGGCAGATGTTCAAATCACATTTTCATGGCTTTCCAATCCCTCTCTGCAACGGCGGACATCAGAAACGGAATAGTGTGTCGCATTTCAGTGCTGGGTCCTCACCAGTATCGTCGAATTGTAAACTGATTACACTGGCTTCAGACTTCACTCCCAGCCATTCCATGTACTGTACACATATTCCATGTGCACACTCGATGTGCATAGCACTGCTCTTTTCAACATTACCAAACCGGATAGCGCTCCACGGTGAGTTATAAAAGCCGTAGGGAATAAACTGCAGCTGAATCCTCGAGGCAAAAACTAATGAGATAATGGCTTTCGAATATCATGACCAAGAAGAACTAAGCGTACTCCAGCACATGTGCAAGCGGTATCATATCATTCTTTCTTAATTTCAGTCTTTTTTTAAAGTCAGTTACATAAATGCCTTCAAGGCTTTCAGGCAATGACTTACGAGTAAATTTGCAGTCGATTAGATATAAGAATGAAGGAGACTACAAGAGACCATAAGACCTACACTAGGCAGTTCCATGTCCCTTTCCACCTGTCATCTCTGTCCATAAAGTTGTTCAATCTTCTCTTCTAACAACCAATTGTTCCATCGCTCATTGCATAGTTACTAAATCTATTTCATTCGTTAACCACTCAGTCTATTCCATTAGTTAACCACTCTGTTAATAAACCAGTTCTTGCCTATTTCCTTCTTAAACCTGAATATTGACCTGAGACTCTCATGTTGCTCAGGAGCAGCAGAATGGTAGGGAACTTCCAACGCATATTCGCATCTGAGCCCACAGCGTGATCACCGAATGTTCTCAGGCACCGCTGTCTGGAGGAAAAAGAATCGGATGGTTCGAGTCCGCTTGTGTCTACGCGTAATAGCAGCAAAGACACAGGGCCTGCACCACGTCTCAATCTCAACAAAGGCAATCATACCTAATCAACATGCGGAGCGGGTATCGGATGGAATGTTGATCAAACTTTAGCTATCTTAGAGATAAGGGAAGGAGGGAAGGAAACGAACAAGTAAAGATAAAGTAGACATGAAAAACGGTTTGAAGTTGAAACGGAAAAATCTAAAAGGAAATATTTGAAAGTATGAAAATCAGAGGAACAAACAAATAGTCTAAAAGTAGAGAAACTAGAAATATGAATCTGAAAAGCCTAGGATACGTAAGGAGACGAAGACAATAAGAAAGGAGAAGAAACTATGGACTGGGGGAAAGTAAGGAGAAAGCAGTTGCGGATTCAGGATCAAAATTTGGGGGGGGGGGGGGCTACCCTGAATTTTGTAAATATAGATGACGATTTGGGAGGGGGGGGGGCTAACCTGAATTTTGTAAAAGTAGATGACGCTCTTAAACAGGTGTACCCTGTAGCATGAATACAGTTTTGAATATAAACTAAAGTATATGTTCTCATTTGATTTAGTTTCTTTCAAAAGTAATACTTACTCTTACATTTTTAAATATTCACCCTCAATAATATGTTGAATATCCCTCCAATTATTCTCACTGAAGTGTTTTATCAAACGCTGGGGGAAAAAATCTGTCACTGTATTACTGAATTCTTCCACGTACCACTGTACACGAGGCAATGAGGTAACGATTTTTTTTTTTTTTTGGGGGGGGGTTCACCCCCCTCAACCCCACCCCCTGGATCCGCCACTGGGAGAAAGTATGGAGAAACTAAGGAGAAGATATATGGGAAAAGGCGAGAAGATAAGCAAGCAGATGCCCGTAAATGGTTATGGAGAGGAAGGAAAGAAGAAAATTCGGGGACTGGGAAGGCAGCCAAGGGAGACGGCGAAGGAAATACAAGTGAGGATGAGGGAGATGGCGTGAAATAAGGAAAATAAATCATCAGGGATGAAGCTGGAAGGAAAGGCGAGAGGGATTTGATAAAAAAAAAAAAAAAGACGAGAGAAGAGTAGTGAAGAGGAGGAGGGAGAGGGATCTGCAGAGGACTACTGGGAAAGAAATGAAGGAGATGAGAGTTATGCGGGCTGACGAAGAGGAAAATGAAACATGACGAAGGCGATGATCCCATGGAGATGAGTGAGCGACGAAGGAATTCGCCCAAAGAAAAGACTCGAAGAATTTGAGGTCACCGGTGGGAATCGAAGCAATAAATAAAATGAATAAGAAGGCTAAGAAGAAACGGGATAGGATGACAGTAAGGCATAAGAATAGTTGTTGCCTCTAATTATTCCTCTGACTGGGAAATCATACTCCAAGAGACACGAACAACTACCTTTGGTCCCTCCCATAGATCTCTCTTGGAAGAAACGTTGGACTGTTGCCTGTGTTTTACTAGCGTGGGACTGTTTCTATGGATTAATTTAGTCACCAAAGAAGGGAAAAAGGTGCCTGTTGTCAAATCTCTTTGTGTGAAAGAGTGAAGTAAAGAGATCTTCGGCTCGGTTCGGACACCGAGTGTCAGCCCCTCCGGGCTGCACCTCCAGACGAAGTTGAGGGTGTTGATGAGGGAGAAGATATGCAGCCAGTAACTTTCGGGAAGGAATCTGACATGATGGAGGAAAATAATTTTCCTCCGTCACATCAAATAACATTCTATATATCTTTGTTGAGAAAAATA
>NC_134778.1:81124124-81131624 GCF_046742065.1 Oratosquilla oratoria
GGAGAGAGTGTAAATGGAGAAGAGAAAGAAGAGTTGTATAGAGAGAAAAGGAGTTTTAAGATGGAGGAAGAGTTGGGCAACGGGTGAGATTACAATTAAGAGGAAAAGAGGGAAAAGAAAGAGCAAATACAAGAGCCAGAGCAAGGAAGAGAGGAGAGTATACCAGGAGGTGGGCAGTTGCAACCAAAGCCGTTACCTTTGCCCTAAGTGCTAGGAGTGTCGGGAATCAGAGAGAAGTAGGGGACTCGATCCCGCGGCTAAGAAGATGCGAAACCAGCATGTGATGAAGCCGGGTGGGGGAGATGTGGTCAAGCTGGTGGCGGTTGTGTTAGTGGACGTAGGAATGGTTGTGATGGCGAAAGGTGAACTGGTGGTGTTTAGTGGAAATGACGTGTTATAGTCACGTTGGTGAACATATGGGTAGTACTGATGGCATTTGTGGTGATAATGGTGATAGAGGTAACACCAAGTGGTGGTAAAAAAAACGAGGTAGGTGGTGATAGATGAAGGTAGTTGTGGTAGTTATTATATGTTTTTTTTTTTTTTTTTTTGCATCCGACCTAGTTATGGACCAAAAGGTCTCCTGTCGGCATGCTCCGCCTTTATCCTTTGTAAATAGGCGCCACTGCTTAAAGTGACTAAAAAATTCGAAAATTTCAAACACTGGGAGCAAAGCTTCTTCACGCAAGTATACCGGAAATATAGAAATTGTGTTTAGTTTCCGTTCATTTCTAGATTCCGGAGCTCTAGTTCCGAATAATGTAGATTTACATACTCTAGTACAGTGGTTCCCAAACTTTTTTTCCGTCATTTCCCCCTACAACCAGTTCAACCACCCAGATTTCCCCCTTCATGTGTACGAGAGAAAGAGTGGTCAAAACACACTGTCATTATTTACTAATTTATTTCAAAAATGCACAACTATACTGATAAGCATCTACAACAGACATACACTCTCTCTCTCTCTCTCTCTCTCTCTCTCTCTCTCTCTCTCTCTCTCTCTCTCTCTCTCTCTCTCTCTCTCTCTCTCTCAAGCATGAGAAAATCCATCTGAGATTTTCTTTATTACTACGAGGCAGTGTAATTATTTCCCCCCTGGTAGCTTCAAATTTCCCCCAGGGGGAAATTCCCCCCAGTTTGGGAAATGCTGCTCTAGAAACTCCTAATAGAGAGAAAACCATCTGTTTCATTAGAGGTGTTTGCTGAAGTGGTTTCAAGTTTACGAAAGTGGTCATGGAGGTGGTTGTGGTGGCGGCGAGCGAGGTGGAAGCGAGTGTGGAGGTAGAGAGGGGTGGCAGGTGGAGGTTGAGGTGGAGGGGAGGGGAAAGGCCAGGAAGTGGAGGCAGGGGGAGGAAGGACCAGGTGGAGGAGGTAACAGATGTGATGAATCAGTTTGAGAAAGAAAATGGTGGAGGCGTTGCTTGAAATGTTGGGCTCGTTGGTGGCCGAGGCGCTCTGGACTCTAAGAGTTTCCGTGACAGATTTTGACAAAATTCAGGATGGCGACTGAAGTGGCGGTGTCAGGAGCAGTGACAGCCCACACGTGAAAAAAGAAGAAAAAAAGAAAGAAAGAAAGAAAGCAGGCGGAGCTGAAGAGCTAAAGAGAGAGAGAGAGAGAGAGAGAAAAAAAGTAAAATTACGACTGTCGCCGCAGCAAAGTTGGTGGACCACAGAAAAAAAAAAAAAAAAAAAAAAAAAAAGAGGGATGAAGAACGGTTATGAAAAGAGAGAGCGAGATACAGTGTGAAAAAGAGAGGAATGGCATACGAAAAGCAGCTGTCAGCCAGTACTTCTCCACCTTTATTACCCCTTGGTTGCAACACCCCTTTCCCCCTTTGTCAGAATCCCTTTCCCCCTTCAACAAATTCACAGATTTGCCTCACTCAAAAGACGAAAGATTTCTCTTTACTGTTAATCTAATCTGTGCCACTTAAAAAGTGTGTTGTCTTTAAGATGATGTAGATTGTAGAGTCGGTGAAAGTTTCGTTGGTATAAAAATCCATGTGTGAAAAATCGGTGATCGTAATTGCTCGGTTCAGACCCGAAAACTCTATCCCATCCACCTTTGGGGAATTCCCCCCGCCCCCTCAATCCGGTTTAGGAACCCTGTTTTAAGTGGATTAACGAAAGACTTGAGGAAATATGACGTGCGTAGGAGCCATTAGGAGAGGAAGGCAAATTCTTCGGCCAGCCACAAGAATGGCTTAGAGTGATTTCAGTCCAAAACACGAGCGCGCGCACACATACACACTCGTGTAAAAAAAAAAAATATATATATATATATATAGTGTGTGTGTGTGTGTGTGTGTGTGTGTGTGTGTGTGTGTGTGTGTGTGTGTGTGTGTGTGTGTGTGTGTGTGTGTGTGTGTGTGTGTGTGTGTGTGTGTGTGTGATGTGTGTGCGTATATGACATATGTGTACACATATGCACGTGCAATTAATGTGTAAATAATTCAATTAGGCTAAAAACGAATAAAAGAAAAACACAAGAGTAAGCCAGACCAGACCTCAGCGGACGTTCAAGTTGACCTAAAAGTTCCCCGGGAGCGAGAGGGAGGTCACGATAAGGAAATAGTACGAAAAGGAATGAAAACAAATGGCACAAATACGAAGAATTATGGAACAAGAAGAGAGTAATAATGAACAACTCGTTACGTGATATACTTGGAAGTATGAAGAGTTGTCCGAAGGGGATGAAGCTACGACAGAGAGAAATATAGAATGATAAAAATAATTGCTGAGAGATGAAGAGCGAGATACTGAAGAGCAATAAAGGATCAAATGAAGCTACAGAATAAAAAAAAAATATATATATATATATATATACAGGAGTGACTAAAAGAAAAATGTTATTAACAAACTGAAGAAAGTCTGTGAATAAGATTATGGAGATGAAAGGAAAGAAGGCTGGTTCGTAAATTATACGAGGAAGCACAAAGGATAAAAAAGCAGGGGGAAAAGTATGACTATGTAAATGTGATGTGAGTGCATGGGTGGTGTTTGTGTGTGTGTGTGTGATTCATCATGGTCTTGGATCACGTGTTGGACTCGTGATCGACAGCTATTTTCCCTCCTGGAAGAGAGCTCAGAACTCATATATGACCAATCCATGGGTAATGCTGTGACCTTACACGCACACACACACACCCAACTCCCCGCCCACGAGAGTTGGAGTAACGGCTCGCAGCGCAACGATACTGAAATTATTTCAGCCCTGGACGGGATTCGAACTCCAACAGCTGCAGCCGCTGTTGCGAACGCTACCACTGTACCGCCGAGCCGTGTGTGTGTGTGTGTGTGTGTGTGTGTGTGTGTGTGTGTGTGTGTGTGTGTGTGTGTGTGTGTGTGTGTGTGTGTGTGTGTGTGTGTGTGTGTGTGTGTGTGTGTGTGTAAAGAAATGAAATGTGCATCAGAACGGTAATGCAGAAACGCCTGAAGAAGAATTGGTGGAAGGAAAGTGGAGGAAAAGAGCATTAATTCCTTCGATAACAGATGAGTTGGCAGGTTTGACAACACAAAAAAGTATCTTTGAGCGAGATATTATTTTCAGAAAGAAGAAGAAGAAGAAAAAGGAAGAAGATGAAGAAGAAGAAGAAGAAGAAGAAGAAGAAGAAGAAGAAGAAGAAGAAGAAGAAGAGGAAGAAGAAGAAGGAAAAAGAAAGAAAAATATGAGGAAGACAGAAAAAGAAAGAAGAACAAGACGGAAAAAGAAAGAAAAAGAAGAAGAAAGAAGAATGATAAGAAGAAGACGAAGAATAACGAAGAAGGAAAAGAAAGAATAATACGAAGATAACGGAAAAAGAAAGAAGAAGAACAAGACGGAAAAAGAAAGAAAGAAAGAAAGAAGAAGAAGAAGTTCTTCGCCAAAATTCCTTCTGGTTTGAGTGGTAGGATGGCGAGGTACTCTCTGCCTGAGGATGATGTTCTTCAGCTAACGGACACAACGAAGAACATCGCCGACCTCGATCCAGCAAGCACCAACGTTCTTCAAGGCGCCAAGCACGGCCTTCTCAAGATCTTCCTGAAGCAACGATTGTTAACCTTTTTCTTCTTCTTCTTCCTAGAGCAACGATTGTTAACCTCTTTCTTCTTCTTCTACTTCTTCTTTTTCGTCTTCTTCTTCTCCTTCTTCTTCGCGTGCCTTCCAACCAAACCAGAACGCACCCCAAAATTTCACGAAGAAGGAGCTTTTTCTTAACTTGGTGAAAGACTACCTCAGACCCGTTATGGTTTACGGCGATTCAAAATATTATAAAAACGTAAGTTCATGGACCTGGAAGATCGTACTTGCACCCAGGATTTTTTTTTTTTTTTTTTTTTTTTTTTTTAACTTCAGATCACTCGAAATGACGAGCTTCGCAGATCAAACAGGCGGGTGATCCCCCACCCCCCCGAAACAAAGAAAAATATATAAATGACTAGATAAATCAATCCCGACCTCCACCTAGGGGCGTGTACACAATTCCTCCTACATGCCACTTACAATCTGTCAATACCTGGCACAAGATTGTTCACAAGGACAAATTTCATAGCCAGGTTGTAGAGTGAGTGTGTGTGTGTGTGTGTGTGTGTGTGTGTGTGTGTGTGTGTGTGTGTGTGTGTGTGTGTGTGTGTGTGTGTGTGTGTGTGTGTGTGTGTGTGTGTGTGTGTGTGTGTGTGTGTGTGTGTGTGTGTGTGTGTGTGTGTGTGTGTGTGTGTGTGTGTGTGTGTGTGTGTGTGATTTACCATGGAATTGGATTACGTGTTGGATTCATGATCAACAGCTATTTCCCTCCCGGAAGAGAGCTTACATGCACACACACACACACAACTCCCCGCCCACGAGAGTTGGAGTAACGACTCGGAACACAGCGATACTGAAATTATTTCAGCCCTGGGCGGGATTCGAACCCGGACCGCCGGGAACTCTAACCACTGCGCCATCGTGTGTGTGTGTGTGTGTGTGTGTGTGTGTGTGTGTGTGTGTGTGTGTGTGTGTGTGTGTGTGTGTGTGTGTGTGTGTGTGTGTGTGTGTGTGTTTGTGTGTGTCTTTGCAGTCAATTCGTAGCAGTTTGTATTACCTGCCCCTTCCTTGTCGATTCCTTCGACATTTTCCAATGAGATCTTCGGTAACAAGGGCAGCGACAGCTTTCGATGTAATTAATCACGAAGTATTTAACCAAGTGTCTTGTTTATCCTTCTTTGCAAGACCTTCACTGCCGGACGCTTTTTCACTTCTACACGAACTAAAGCTCTCTTAATATCAACTGTACGTACATATGTTCGGAAGACCTTACGTTTCCAATTGTATGTTCATGTTTCACCACAAGTTTTGTGGGTTCCCACCCACGCGTCCCAATCGCCATTTGCCTAAAAATAGCATATCTGTAAATGGAAGTTGGTGGTGGCAAGCATGTATGCAATTTTTTTTTTTTTCGTAATTTGGCAACGAAAAAAATGGAAGCACGTATCCGAAAAAAGTCAGCGAGTTATCTACAGCCTTCCAAAAAAAAATATATATATATATATATACATATTGTATATATATATATATTCTGAAATCAAATATCGTATGGATTCACTCGAAAAAAAGAGAGACAACGATAAAAAAGAATTACGATATACAACGTAAAATCGGGAGATTTTTTGCCCACAGATCGTGAGAAAAAAAATTGTGGCGGACGAATAATATATAATTGCTATCGACGGAAGAAAATCTATATATCTGTGAAGTCCGTTAACACATAACAATTGTATATCTTCGTATACTTGAAAGCATAATTGACATTTTGTACTCGACACAATGCACTATAATTATCTTTATCATAATGGTTATCATTGTTGTTGCTGTTGTTATTATACAGGCGTATACGCACACACACATTATAATATATATATATATATATATATATATATATATATAGATTTTTTTTTTTTTTTTTTTTTTTTTTTTTTTAAGAGAACCCCTTTGGTCAGAAGTCAGCTCCTCACACTACTAAAGCCGACAGTCGTCAGCCCAAAATAAATTCCTGACGGGACTGATAACCCAAAGTCCCCAGTTTGGGCTGCGAGCCGACATGAGCCGGGACTAGCTCTGTCAGTAATTCCACTAATTCAGAAAAGCAGATCGGATTCCAATTCAAGACTTAATTATGGAAAACTTGGGGAAACGATATCACGAGTTTTATTAAATTTCAAATTAATCAGAATTATCCTTCCCGGGATTACAAACACATCCGGATATATGTGCACGTAAGAAGTTAATCATATCCTTAATCAATTTGCAGCTTCGGATTTCTTTTGCAGCGGACCCGCAGCCTCAGAGTAACCGCCCACGATCGCATACTTGTTCTGTGTTTTTTTGTGTGGTGGCTGTACCTGGGTCATAATGTTTAATACAAACACACACACACACACACACACACACACACACACACACACACACACACACACACACACATATATATATATATATATATATATATATATATATATATATATAAGTTGGAGTTAGATCAATCACGCAGCTGCCTCTGGGTCATAAGGAACGTTTCCTCCTCCCCTACCGTTAACTAGGACATCGTCTAGTGATACTCTGAACGAATTTTCTCGAATTCGTGACAAGATAAAAAGACCATAACACCTCCCATACAGGACGGTACTTTTACTTTTTATTTTCGATGAAACCAGACATTCGATTCCCCATCCTCATGGTCCCCCCACCCCCTTTCGAAAGTAAATGGGTTAACCCATAACGGTGTTTATTTTATCTATTTATTTATTCTATTTTATTTTTTTTTTTGTGCGGTTGTTCTGAGTGAGAAAGCAATTTTGTTATTTGAATGCTTACCTTTCTGTTCGGAATTTCTGAGGTTAGGAAACCTCTAAAATTCAGATTTTTGTTTTTTTTCTATTTTCTAGTGTTCAAAGGGACGAGGGTTTGAGTCCCTTAACCAGCACATTTTCACTCTTGTAAAATAAATAAATAAATAAATAAATAAAATAAAAAGGGATACACAAAGTTCACCACATTGATGCCTGGAAAATCTTTCTCGCAACAAGTAAAGGTAGTGCAGCCTTCACAGGAACGCCTGTGAAGCTCTTGTCACCATAAACATAAAGAACTTAAACTCGACTTTCACCTCTCTCTCTCTCTCACCTAATTTCCCACCCTACTCAACTTTATCCCCCCCTCTCTCTCTCTCTCTCTCTCTCTCTCTCTCTCTCTCTCTCTCTCTCTCTCTCATCTATCTATCTCTCTCTCACCTAATTTCCCATCCTACTCAACTTTCTCCCCTTCTCTCTCTCTCTCTCTCTCTCTCTCATCTATCATCTCTCTCACCTAATTTCCCATCCTACTCAACTTTCTCCCCTTCCCTCTCTCCCTCTCTCTCTCTCTCTCTATTTTACCTAATTTCCCACCCCATCTGTTCCCCCAAGTACTCGTACAAAGATCTGTCTCGCAAGCCCTTCCAAAAAAGGCGACTTGCAAAATTAATTCGCCCAGTAATTTCACCCTGG
>NC_134778.1:81139124-81144124 GCF_046742065.1 Oratosquilla oratoria
ACACACACACACACGCACGCACACACTCTCCCACACACAAAGCCAGATTCCAAAGGTCGACGACAACCTTGCGTCCTTATCTGATGACACGTGGCAATTCATCGTTGCATCCTCCCATATGTGTCTCATAATAGCATCATATCGAAATACTGAAAGAAGTAATAGTAAGACCATTACCATATTTGGTGTCATTCATCTGCAGAAGAACAGACCCCAAAACTATTGAGGGAAACTTGGGCATCTCACTCTTTCGCCACACAGACATACAGATTTTTTGGAGACCCGCAGTGGCTCGGTGGTAGCGTGTGTCTGGTAATCGCGTGGGGATTTCGGACGTCTGTTCGAATCCTGGCCACGACTCAGAGTTTGGGAGAGGCATCTACTCTGAGTAATTGTCCCCCAACCGCTGCTCACCTCGGACCAGAGATGACGTCAGCTTCTTCCGGGTATTGTCACTGCAAGAGTGGCGCTCCGTGGGCACACCGTCTCTCCTGAACTCGATCCGGACCTTCTTCAAGGTTGAGGTCCGGCCGGGGACCATCCCCGGAAACCACGGGACTCGAATATCCGCCCAAGCAACATCCGCAGACTTTTTCTTCTTTCGCAAGCTGAGGAAGAATTGCGTAACCTTGGAATCGTATTGGTTTGTGCAATCGATTGTCTCCTTCCAGGAATACGGCAAGAGCTTCTCTTCGGATCAAGAGCAGGAAACCAGCGGACGGGACCGCTGAATGTTCTCGTTCTCTTCCTTCTGAATTCACACAGAGGCTCCCGATCATAAGTTTAAAACGAGAATCGTATAACTTGTTATAAGGTAGGGGAGACTTCACCCTTAGGATAAAACTGATCGAAAAAGAAGAGGGAAAAAAAGGAGAGAAAGAAAGAGAAAGGGCAAAAATAAAAAGAAACAAGATAAAAAAGGAAAGGAAAGAAAGAAAAAAGAAAACTCAACAAGCTGTGTACTTCTCAATGGTTAACCGATCATCCGCCATGTCCCTTCGTGCACGTTCGGTGGGGCGAGGAAAAAGGGACTTAAGAGCCGGGCATATGGTACAATCCCGGAGACGGAAATGGAAAAGGATTCTGAATATGTGGGCAATTAGATTAAAGGAATTCGGGGAAAAAAGGTTCGACTATTACGGTTAATTACACCGCCTAAGTCGGCAGTCAAAGAAATTATGAGATGGCATCGGACTATCAAATTAGGGAAGGTGGAGGCGGACGTGGGGGGGGGGGGGCAAAGGAGAGGATGTGGGAGAGGAACGAAAGCTGTGGGTCCTAAAAAAGACAAGATGGAAAGACTCAACAGATTCAGAAGACCTCAATTTTAAGATAATTTGAACAGGAAGAACCGAAGAATAAGACGAAAGAAATGTCAGCCAGAGACCAACAACGAGATGTGACTCAAGAAGGACAAAGGCCATACTTTGGTCCATCACAGTCAAGCAGATCACATTACGGCTCCCTTGGGCAACATGAGATTAGGAGCTCCTTCAAGTAGATCAAGCTGTCCCAAACCTCCTATTGTCCCATAAAAGCTTAATGGGGGAAGGAAGGAAGGTAATGACTAAGTGACTGGGAGGGAGGGAGGGAGGGAGGGAGGGAGGGAGGGAGAGAGAGAGAGAGAGAGGAAAGAAAGAAATTTAGAGAGACTAAGATAGGGAGGCAAACAAATAGAGAGATGGGGGAGAAAGAGAGAAAAAGTGACTGAGAGAGGGAAACAGAGAAGGAGAAACAGAGAATGAAGGGAGAGAGAAAGAGAGAGAGTGTGTTAAGGGAGAGGGGGAGAGAGGAGAGAGAGAGAGAGAGAGAGTGAAGGGAGAGGGAGAGGGACAGGGAGGGAGGGAGAAAGAGAGGGAGAGAGAGAGAGAGAGAGAGAGAGAGAGAGAGAGAGAGAGAGAGAGAGTGAGTCAAGGGAGAGGGAGAGGGAGAGAACGAGAGCGAGATAGAGAGAGTGTGTGTGAAGGGAGAGGGAGAGAGAGAGAGTGAAGAGAGAGAGAGAGAGAGAGAGAGAGAGAGAGAGAGAGAGAGAGAGTGAGAGAGAGAGAGAGTGAGTCAAGGGAGAGGGAGAGAACGAGAGCGAGATAGAGAGAGTGTGTGTGAAGGGAGAGGGAGAGAGAGAGAGAGTGAAGAGAGAGAGAGAGAGAGAGAGAGAGAGAGAGAGAGAGAGAGAGAGAGAGAGAGAGAGAGAGAGAGAGAGAGAGAGAGAGAGAGAGAGAGAGAGAGAGGGAAGTTAAACCCCAAACCGAAACCCAAAGGTATATCATCATGAAGACTTCTCGTTGTCATGGTAACCAAGACGATATCACCAGCCCCCACCTCTGAGGTCCAATTCAGTTTTAAGAGCAAACACACCACTAAATTAAAACTTCTGAATATCAACTTTCTCTTCATGCAGCCAGGCGATGGGTCTGCATCTTCCCTTCCTCCTCGCTTTTGCCAACTCCTTACAGAGCGACGAAATTACCCAAGACATGTACACTTTTAACTTTATCGAGAAACCTCACTTTATCCACAGACGCACGGACAGTTCTTTCCCTCCTTCTTGGGAACCTCTAAACTACTGACGAAACCTCTGATATTCGAAACAAAATGTTCCGAAATATGAAAAACCCTTGGATGTCAGTAGTCTATTCTAAGAGGACGTTTCTGTTATATCTGATATTTGCTACATTTAAAATCTCAATATAGAAAATTATTAGAATGCATACTCAGAATATAAATATAAATATATATATATATATATATAAATATATATATATATATATATATATATATATATATATATATAAATGGAGAGCGACATTAGCACGGGAGATGAAATGAGAAGGGAGACATAAAAATGGATAGAACAAGAAATAGAGAGAGAATAGAGAACAAAGGATACAGAGAGATATACACACACGTGTAGACAAATATAGATAGACAGAAATAAAGACAGATAGAGAGAGAGAGCGAGAGAGTGAACAGGCTGTACTTCTAGAGCAGCATGTTTTTCCTTCTTGCTTCCCTACTGAGGTCGCCATCTCCATACTCATATTTGTGGTCGGTGTCATCACAAACACCTGTCAAATATAAACAAATAAATAAATATATGTTTATACACACACACACACACACACACATATATATATATATATATAATATATATATATATATAATATATATATATATATATAAGATACACCGCAACCCTCTACCATATGTCTTGTTAACTCTTTTGCAACAAAGACACCTTTTACTGATTCTATTATGGTTAGCAGCAAACGAATTTATTCGGCCCAGGAAACGACGGTGACGCCCTTTGGGACTTTATTCTAACAACAGAGGATTCCATTCAGTTTTGGAAAGAACCTCATACTAAGCGAAGTTGGTTCAGAGGCCAGGTTCTCAATGATTATTTCTGCCTTGATGTTCAGAATCAACCAAAGCAATGCCAAGGATCTAAAGCCGCACTCATACTACGGAGACTTAAGGGTTTTACCTCCCCGACGTAGGTGGTTCCGTGCGTTCTTGAGATGCATTCACACTATGGAGATTTAAGGCCCGTCCCGAGCAGACTAAGAGGGAGTAGCGAGGTCTTTGTCTAAGTTGCCCCGCTTCGGGAAAGGCAGCCGCTGGACGGCAGGGCGGCGGGAAGGGTGGGGCAGGTCGTAGCGGGCTTTAGGAAAATTTGATTAGACGCGAAATCCAAAAATTGAGTCGGCGCCCAGTCAGGTCGGAAATCTGGACGGGACAGTCACGGGACACTTTCGCCGTCATGCGGCAACCATTATGCGTGTTGCCGCGCCTGAAGGCGTGCGGCGGGGACCATTAGTGTCATGTTTGTAATCCTAGGTCACCTTTTGACCCCGTCCAGTCGCTCTTAGACGCCAACTGGACGGCGACGGCGTCCAGAATCCTCCCAGCGATTGTCGTTGTTGGCCTCCAAGGACGCATGCGACCGCCTAAGACGGCGCGGTAAAGCCCCTAAGTCTCCATAGTGTGAATGTGGCTTTATACTTCAAACGAATACAGCGGACACCTGAACACTCAAGTATCAGAGCTGTGTAAAATATATTTCGCTGTTATCTAAAGGTTTCTATATATCGTGGTAATTTTTTGTACACACAATTTCACATGTGCATTATCAACGAATATATTCACGGGCTTCGGGGTGACCACAAATGCAAACATCACAGAACATGAGTGTACGAAAGAAAAGGTGTGAACTGACAGAGGAGCATAAGTCGGGGTACTGCGTTGCACACGTGGGTCCCGGCCGTCGCCGCCGCCGGCAAAACACGGCCACATTAAACTCCCATCACGAGGCAGCGTCCGCCAATCCCCAGCCTAAGGCGCAAGAAGAGATGGGGTACGAGGAGGGAGGTGGACATCAGGAAATTGCACGTGCAGGAGGAGGAGGAGGAGGAGGAGGAGGAGGAGGAGGAGGAGAAAGAGAAGAATGGAATGTGGAGGTAGGAGGAAGGAGATAATACAGAGAAAGGAGGAAGAGGAAGAAGAATAGGGTGGAGGAGGAGAGAAAAGAAGTAACATGAGAAAAATAAGGATGAGGAAGATGGCGAGACTAATGAGGAGGAAGTGGAGTGAAGCTCCTCAAGTGGATGGTTTTTCGTGACAGGAGACGCCTGTGCCCAATGATTCTTCCTACAAGCTCCACCCCCCCTCCCAGCCTCCTGTTCTTGACCCGCAATCCATTTTCTTTCGCCCTTAACTTTTCCAACACTTTGAATGTTGTTCTTGTTCAGAAGCAGATCCTGGTTCCATGGGGAAGGTGGGAGAAATCGAGAGCTCCATAGGAAAATTCGTCACACAAGTTGAATAAAATCGCCCGTTCTTCACCAGAATAATGTTCAAAACACTAAGTCACTGTGTCGATGAGGTTAACCGGTGCGATATAGAAAATGGATCCCCATAGAAAATGGACCATTTTCGGCAGCGGACAATGGACCCCCTAAGGGAAATGGACCCTCCACTCAAAATATCAGAAAAGTCTTTTC
>NC_134778.1:81156624-81161624 GCF_046742065.1 Oratosquilla oratoria
GTGTGTGTGTTTTACGTATTTTCTTTACAAGGTGATGTTTAACTTCCACTACGACCGTAGGGAGAATAAGATGATAATCCTGTATGCATACATTCACACATTAGATTCACACACACACATGCATATATATATATATATATATATATATATATATATATATATATATATATATATATATCTATATATATATATAATTCTTGTGTTGGAGAGATATGGAATAATAGATTCCCGACCTTATTATATATTACTGGAAGATATAAGTTGCGACCACTTATTTACAAAGAAATGCAATTATGTATAAATATCGGATATGAAGAAATGTTATACAATTTCATATTTACGTTTGTATGCCTGACTGTATGCTGTGCCCATGTGGGTGACTACACATCACTGGTGCAGGGGCATATGCGCGCGATTGAGCACATTTGGGCTGGACAGGGAGGGGGAGGGAAAGGGGGGGGAAGGGGGGAAGGGGGGAAGGGGGGGAAGGGGGGACAGAGCAGACAAAAGAAGGAGGATTAGGGCAAGGGGCCCTTTGCCTCGGACATAAAACGCGCACGTAAAAACGCACAAGCCGGACAATAACGCGCGCAGTTTAGTTCATCGGGGGAGACGTAAACGCGAGTTACGCCCGGCGTATTAGACGCACCTAGCGAGGTGTTTACATCCCCTAGCGCGCGCGGCCGCGGACTCTTGGCAGAGACGCGGGTTTTAACTCACACAGACATCAGCGCGCACGAATCCACACACGAGCATGTTATGTAGTAAAGGAGCACGCACGATAGTACTCTTTGTGTCCAATTTACATAATATATTCCTGTGTATTCGCTCCAATACACGTGCAAAGATGTGCACCCGCACCGATTACGTTCGAACGTCCGCACGTCCGGATCAGCCTGTGCACGCACGTGTACCCACGGTTTTTTCTCATGTATGCACACACGCGCCCACACGCACACACACATACACACATACACACACACAAAAGAACAAGCACGTGAGCATGTGTGTCTGTGTGTGTATATGTGTGTGCGCGCGCGTTTGTATGTGTGTTTGTGTGCATGTTTGTGTGTGTGTACGTGTGTTTACACCATATATATATATATATATATATATATATATATATATATATATATATATATATATATATATATCATCCATAATCGAGAGGTACTGAAGAGGGCGCAAGAAAAAAAATATGGAAAGGAAATGAAGATAAACATTTCAGAGGCCTCCGGGGGGAAACTGCTGGAGATTTTGGTGTGACATAAACTTGTCTATGGTGGGAGTGGAAGTGGGAGTGGGAGTAGGGTCATGGGATTATCCTTTCCGCTACGCACCGAGTTTCCCTCGGTTGAATAAAATCGCCCAACGACAACCAGAAGAGAAATGAAAAGAGGACAGATGGGTCTCGAGATGGTCTAAACACGAAGAGCGAAGAGTGGATGATGGAAAGGGAAGACATAGAGAAGACGAATTTTGTACCACGAGACCATGAAAGCCACATCCATCAAAGAGGGGGGGGGGGGAGGAACCCAGGGGATACGAGGTTTAAATGAACCTCGGTTAGGCTCGTTTATCCTCATATTGCATTTTAGTTAACTACTTTTGCTGAGCTGTATGCGGTAGAGCCTTCAACATAACTTACCGCCGTGTGAGAATGAAGTCGTCTTACTGATGACGTCATATCGACGCATCACTGGTGACGTCAAGTCGTTTGAAAACTCCTCTGGATATACAAGACCGAAGCTGCCAGAACAAGAGGGACTTACAACCAGCCTGACGTATTAGTTACGTCACTTTTGACGTAACATTACCTACTATGTCCTCTTTAAGGTCTTGCAGGATACGTCGAAGTTGGAACTCTACGTCTTTCCCTCTTAACTCATTCAACTCCGATGACAAGATGTCTTGTCATTTGGGCAAATAAAACAAAAAATCATAAAACACCAAAATGTTTGATGAAACACCAGAAAAATATGACGTCAGTCCTCGTTTCGCTGCGAGCGAAGCGAGGATTGACGTCATATTTTTCTGGTGTTTGATCAAACATTTTGGTGTTTTATGATTTTTTGTTTTATTTGACCAAATGACAAGACATCTTGTCATCGGAGTTGAATGGGAAGAACGAGCCCGTCCACTTTGATGATTCTATTTTGGCTAACACCCGACGACTTTATTCAGTCTAGTGGTACGACCTTGGAGAGTAAATGGTTAAAAGTTACATTCGACTCCATCGATCCGGCGACCATAGGGCGCCGGTGGTGAGAACTGAGGCTTGCGTCCAGAGAAAGAGCAGTGACCATATTCCTTGTGGGAACTAGTCACGTTCTGGTGTCCACAAGCTATCAGTGACCGGATGTGGCCCTGGCCAACCGAACACAGAGGGCAAGGGTGACCGTTTAGGTCCCTGTGAAGTGCTTTCTGAAGTGATGGTTGTGGTGGTAGTTGTGATGGTGGTGGAAGTGTACCGGGTGGCTACAAGAAATGAAAGTCAATAGTGAAAAGTACACTGTAATCTCTGATACCACTGACAGCTAATGCGTGTGAATACAAAGAGAGCTGGCTCCCAACTGACGCCAAGCCAGTGTTGCCACTTAGCGCGAAAACGTGCATCGCATTTGCGATATCCAATATAATTACAAATATACACAATGATTACACATAATTACAATAAATAATAAAACAACAAAACATATGACAATTTTATAAAGAGGGGGAGACATATAATTCCCCAAATAAGCAACACACAATTACAATGTACGATAATAATGGTATGATATACGACATACCACGCTAACACATCGTAGTGATTATGGTGGTAGTGGTGGTGGTAGTGTAGGTGGTTGTGGTGGTGGTATTGATGATGGTGGTGGCGGTGACAATAACAGCATTGGTGATGGTGACAGTAAAGAACAATCCATTTTCTGTCGGTTCAGCCCGTCAACTGAATAAAACTAACCGGCTTTAGTCAGAACAAGCTCTTTCAACGGTTCGCAACCGGAAACGTTGAAGAAACGCAAGACCGGTTTCAACAGAAAAAAAAAAAAAAAAAAAAAAAAAAAAAAATTGAGAGGATCCTGTCGGCTAAATTTTCGAACTGAAGAGAATCAACTTCGACTTACATTCCCTACCGAGCTCCTCTGTGATTGTAACGAGCCCCCATCGGAGTAGTACAGCTCATCGGGAAACCTTTCATCATTCCTGTGAAATGAATGGGGGCAGCTTCTAATCAACGCATGTACCCGTGGTAGGAAACACAGGACTGCCGTGGAACGCACTACACTTGGAAACTTCTCATTCTGACTTTAGCTAACAAAATTTATTACCAACCGGTGGAAATGTGGATATAATTACAATGTGTGTTCTCAAGTGCGCAGACACAAATACGCATACCAACACGTGTGTACACGCAGACACGCAGACACACACACACACACACACACACACACACTCGATGGCGCAGTGGTTAGAGTTCCCGGGTTCGAATCCCGCCCAGGGCTGAAATTATTTCAGTATCGCTGCGCTGCGAGTCGTTACTCCAACTCTCGTGGATGGAAGTTAGGGGTGTGTGCGTGTAAGGTCACAGCATTACCCATAGATTGGTCATATATGAGCTCTGAGCTCTCTTCCGGGAGGGAAATAGCTGTCGATCACGAGTCCAACACGTGATCCAAGACCATGGTGAATCACGCACACACACACACACACACACACACACACACACACACACAAAACCCTCAAGAACTCGCGGACTCACTCTCCTTCATATAAGGTCAGTCATGGAAGAGCCTTCCTTTGTGCATGGGTCCAGGATTACATACATAGGAGACGTGCCTAAGCTATGAAATTAATACATATCTACAACATGCATGCTGTGTATACATTATTCATATTCACGTGTGTGTATAAACTATATTTTCTGATTCACAGCTTCCATGTTAAGGCGCCCGTTACCCACCCACAGGAATAGATTATAAATTTATAGATTATTTTACCCAAAGAACTACAGGGTTAACCCATTCAACTCCGATGACAAGATGTCTTGTCATTTGGTCAAATAAAACAAAAAATCATAAAACACCAAAATGTTTGATCAAACACCAGAAAAATATGACGTCAGTCCTCGCTTCGCTGCGAGCGAAGCGAGGATTCACGTCATATTTTTCTGGTGTTTGATCAAACATTTTGGTGTTTTATGATTTTTTGTTTTATTTGACCAAATGACAAGACATCTTGTCATCGGAGTTGAATGGGTTAAGAAAAACATGGCAAAACAACTCCGTCGCCACACAGAAAACATAGAACACTGACCTACGCTTATTACTATTAAAAAAAATCTCTTCGCTGAGCGGCTTATGGACTGATTATACGACCGTGGACGGATTCCGTGGGGCCGCGGTTCTCCAGCGAGATCCTGGGGGAACGGTTTGGCATGAATTTAGTCCAACCCAGAAGACTTTTTCTCAGTGTTATTCTTAACATTTTCGCACGTACGGAGTTTACTGACAAATATCCTTAGTATGGCTCTTTTATTTTGTAAATACTCTTCCCGGTTCCATTTCCTCTGCTTTACGTCGTCTCCGCCATTTATTTATTTATTTTTTCCTGCCTGGGTATTTGCACCTACCACCCTTCCCTTATTGTTCACCCCCTTTCCCTTCTCTCCCAATTTGGTTCTGGTCTCCTTACGCCTATCTTTCCTTCCATCTTTGATTCATATTTTGTTACGTTTGCCATCCTATACCTCTTTCATTCTCTTCACATGTCCATACCATCTCAACGGCATCTTGTTTATCTTCATCCGCATTAACCTCATTCTTTATTCGCCCATTGGATAACCAATCCATTTTCCTTGCCCTGCATGCAGTTCCCGCCCAGTTCACTTTTACTACTTTTACGCTGACACAGGCATCCACATTTCACTCCTCGACATAAACACTTGTTCCGCGGCGCTCTCCACTATCCCCAAATTTCGCATGCAGACTGACACTGTTTTT
>NC_134778.1:81166624-81181624 GCF_046742065.1 Oratosquilla oratoria
TCTGCTTTCTGGGTTGTGTAAACCTACGTTTAACATGCTGCATTTTGAGATATTGAAGTCCATTTGCCATTTCACTGACAAAGTGAACAATTTAAGATCCTCCTGCAAAACCTCGGCGTCTTCTCCTGACCTAATTAGGCGTCTTAATTCTAGTGTTGTCCACAAACTTACTAACATCACTATTAATCCCATTGTCAAAGTAATTTATATACATAATGAACAATAAGGGACCCAATTCCGAGCCCTGGGGAACTCCACTAGAAACTCTCTCTCTCTCTCTCTCTCTCTCTCCTGTACAGGATTGGAGCAGATGTCCGTGAGTGGATGACAGCAGTGGCATAGAACTGTAGAGACTGGAGGCAATTGGTGCTAGCGGTGAGGGGTCAGCAAGTGGCCCAACCACCACCAGAGAAAGGAGCGGAAAGAAAAGTGGTGTCCCGCTGTTTTCTGTCACTGATTTATGTTCTAATCAATTCAAACACTTTCCCTCTCATGCCATGGGCTTTGACTTTACTTAGTAGTCCCTGGTGGGGCACCTTGTCAAACGCTTTGTTTAAGTCAAGGTAAAGAGCACCGTACTTATCATATCTGACGCCTTGAAGACATTAGTGTAAAAAGATAGAAGATTAGTTACACATTAATTACCCTTGGAGAACCCATGCTGTGAGTCACGAATCAAATTATATCTCTCGATGTAATATCTGATTCTATTAACTATTATTGATTCAAGCATTTTGCCTGTAACTGGTGTCAAGCTGATTGGCCCGTAGTTGCATATAGACGAATTATCTCCCTTTTTGAAAACAGGAGCAACCTTTATCTGCTCCCAAGCAATAGGCACAAAAACCAGTCTATTGAATTATTAAATACTTCTGTTAACTGGTCGCAGGTTTCAAATCTAAACCCTTTAAGCCCTCTCGGTAAAGTTTCGGCGATACCCAGGGATTTTGTAGCTTTAAATCTATCGATCTGTTTGGCTACTTCTACCTTAATAATGCTGATGTTAGTTAGTCTATTTCCTTCATCCCCACTGAAAATCGGATCGCAGTCAGGTACCATATCTAACCTCGTCTTCGTAAACACAGAAAGAAAATATTTGTTAAATACCTCGCTCATTTTTTCCTCAGAATATCATGACATCTTCGTCGTTTTTAATTAAGCCTATCCTTTCTCTAGAGAGAGAGAGAGAGAGAGAGAGAGAGAGAGAGAGAGAGAGAGAGAGAGAGAGAGAGAGAGAGAGAGAGAGAGAGAGAGAGAGAGAGAGAGAGAGAGAGAGAGAGAGAGAGAGAGAGAGAGAGAGAGAGAGAGAGAGAGAGAGAGAGAGAGAGAGAGAGAGAGAGAGAGAGAGAGAGAGAGAGAGAGAGAGAGAGAGAGAGAGAGAGAGAGAGAGAGAAGAGAAGAGAGTGGGAAGAGGGAAAGAAAACAGAGACCAAGGTAGGATGCGCTTAGCTGCGACAGAAGCACCTTGACCCTGCGTACTTGGAATACCATGGGAAGAGGCAGGTGCCAACGAAAATGCTGATGGTCCTTGAATGAACCCTTTCGCTGATTAAAGTCGTCAGGCTGCAAAACGCCCTTAGCAATGAAAGAAATAACAGACAAGTTGTAACATATAGGGCGCATTAGAAGCTTGACGCTTTATTCATTGCATTACAGTATTTGTACGAAAAGTAACAACACTGTAGTTTTATATGATAAGTGTTATTTCTTCATAATCGACATATTCTGCAATCCTTACGCGACGAGGGATTGAGGCGAGGATGAAAATAAACAAGTAAATATATAGAAAAATAAATACAGCATACAAAATAATTAGAGCAACTGGAAAGTGTGTGTGCGCGCGCGCTGGCGCACCGGGAAAATTTGTACGCATGTCGATGAATAACACTGGATGAAAAAAAAAAAAAAAAATAACATTATATATATGTACATTATATATATATATATATATATATATATATATATATATAAATATATATATATATATAAATATATATATATATATATTAATATATATATATAAACACACATATATATTTTATTATTTGTGTGTCTTTATTATTATTTGCTTGATTTTTATTTATTATTATTCATCTGTCAATTTATTATTATTTACTATTTTCCTGTTTGTTGATTATTTAACTATACTTATGCATTTATTTATTTTGTTTATCATTATGTTGTTATAATTTCTATTTTTTATCTATCATTATTTCATTTTTTTTCCGCATCCGATCTAGTTACGGAACAAAAGGTCTCCTGTCAGCATGCTCCTCCTTTGTAATCCTTTGTAAATATATATATATATATATATATATATATATATATATATATATATATATATATATATATATAAGAACAATGTGAATTTTCTATAGTCTATTTTCAATCTTTTTAACGCCAAATCTGCAGCACCAAAGAAATTCTCAGTGGGCTCGTGAACTACATTTACTGTCCCTCTTGACAAAGACACTGGGAATTTCGTTTCTCTTTACTTCTCGTATCTTGTACAAACACAGGACGCCAAATACACTTGAGTGCATACGTACACAAAAAGGCACAAATACAAACACACACAAAGACATGCACAGGTATACAAATACATAAACACACAAAGACAAATGGCATACACACAAAATACACAGGGATATACAACTACAGACACACACAAATATAGAATGCATGGAGAAAATACACAAGTTTATATACACGCACATGCACACGCAGTGACGAATACACGAGCACACACACACACACACACACACACACACACACACACACAAAATATATATATATATATATATATATATATATATATATATATATATATATATATATTTATATTAACTTGTATGTATCATTATCTCTTCACCCTCCTTCGTAGAGCTCTCGTTTTTGAAGCCTTCGTCAGTGGCCCTCTCGACTGCCGGACGGGTACTTCCACGCCTTTGGCCTACTTTTCTCATCCAATTTTCCTTTGCCTGGCCTTTTCCTTCCAGACTCATTCTTACCTTGTCTGTACAGAAACGCAGCAAATATGATATAATCATGATCCAAAATGACCTTTCGAATAATGACTTTTTACTGACATCCTATGTCAGTGCAGACTTCTGCTATGGAAACTGTATTTAGCTGTGCATCACTATTGCAAACCAGCTTGCCCGCAAGACAGGATATTTTTCTATGCATTGAGCAAATACTTTACAACGTATCTGATTACTCAGGAAAGGCAAGTTTAAGAAAAGGAAGAAATAGAAAAGGAATGAAAAAAAAGGAATAAAAAAAGGGGAATTTAAGAAAAAAATGCGAAATTGAAAATGTATATATATCCACGCACATAGTCGTTACAGATCTTTCAAACCTAAAATGCCCACTCTGTAAAGCTGTATGCCAATCTACGGAATTATTAACATTGTACTTCATCTCGGGTTCGTTAGCTTAAACTCCTACAACGTTTTGCAATATCTTAATTATTTACTACGTCATACTGAGTACAATACTGTCGTCCTGTAATAAAGTCTGCACCTGGATTAATTGTGCAGTCTGTTACTGTGGAAGGTCCTTGCTACAATGAGATCATTAAAATGTTATGTGTCATATTACCGCTTAACATCTCTCTCTCTTTCTCTCTCTCTCTCTCTCTCTCTCTCTTTCTCTCCTTCCTCTTTCAGCTTTTCTTGCAGTCATGGTGGTGGTGGGGGAATTTTCAGGATACAGTGGTGCGACTTTTTTGACTGTCCATTTCAACAATTTAAAGGCAATTTTTTAAAGGTGGGTTCTCCAGTTAACAGGTTGTTGGAGCAGAAGAGTACATTTCTTATAAAAAAAAAAAAAAAAAAAAATCTAAAAGCGTGCTAGCCTCTTCAGCACGCAGAGGCAGTTAACTTGTTTTCATTGTGATTAACACCTTAACACCACATGGCTACGAGGTCCCTCTGACTTTATCTCTTCAACAGTTCGACCGTGACCTGTCCTACGCGGTAGATAGGCTTGAAATCATTCTCCAAATCTTACAGATTTAAAACCGTAAACCCTTACTTGCATTGGCATGAGATCCTCATAGATTCCAAGATTATACTTTATGATTTTTTTTATTATTATTATCATCATCATCATCATCATCATCATCATCATCATCATCATTATTATTATTATTGCACTCCGATGGTAGGGAAAGGCTCAATTGGTTATCAAAGAACAGAAGAATGCAAAGAAGTGTGTGTGTGTGGGGGGGGGGGGCTTTCGTCAACCATTCTTTGTGTCTTAATCGAAACAGAAACCATGAAGAAGGCGATGTCCCTAAATTATGAAGAAAATCGTCTGTCACTTAGCAGAAAAAGCCTACAGAGTACGTCACTACATTGACGGATTTCATGAGACGAATGATTAAAAGTAAACCTTCCTTTTGATCAAGGAATCTTACATATGTGAATAAAATCACTAGGCGGTAGAGAAACAAATACACAATTCGTCAGTGGCAATGAACGGGGTTAAATGTTCGATTTTGCGGAACGGACTTAATTGTAAGATAATAATGATAATTCCAACTTAATGTCTCACCTTTCCATTCTTCCCTCCCCCCCCTCTCCGTTTTCATTCCTCTCGTAATTCTTTATCATTTTTTTCCGCTTCCATGAGCTTCTTCTTTGCTTCTTCCATTCCGCGGCGGACTGTTGGAACTCTCCCTCCCTGAGAAGGCTAGGACGATGCCTCCTGACGCTGATTTTTTTTTTCTTTATTTATTTATTTCAGAGTATGTATGGGGATGGAATGGGCGGGAGTGTTTTTTTTTTTTTTTTTTTTTCTTCTTTTCTTTTTTTGCTACCTAGCTTGTAAGGGGTAAAGAGCTTTTGGTGTATGTATGTATTTATTTTACTTATTTTATTTTACTTATTTATTGATTTATTATTATAATTACTATTATTATTATCATTATTATTAATTATTATTATCATTATTTTTTTTTTTTTTTTTTTTTTTTTTTTTTTTTTTTTAAGAATGGGAATATAATGTAGTCTGTCGTCACGCACCCGCAAACCGACTCCACTCATGACCTCTCGCTCAAAGTACCAACGCTCTAAACCGCTAGGGCCGTGGGCCTCCTTAGGCGAACTGCTTGGTAATGATAAAAGCACAATGAGTCCATTCCTTTCCTGCTAGGACTCTGGACTGAGCGAGTTCAAGATGCGACTATCTGCTCATGAGCTGAACATCGTCTTGGGTTTCAAGAAGAAAAAGGAGGCATATACATATATATATATATATATATATATACATATGTATATATATATATATATATATATATCGTTAAAACCACTGTTGTAGAAAAGACTGGATACGGGGAATCTATATATTTCGATTGTAAACTGCAATCCAGTCTTTTCTACTCCAACAGTGGTTTTAACGTGATTGACAAATGTGTGATTACATTTCTCACCTGTAATATATATATATGTATATATATGTATATATATATATATATATATATATGTGTGTGTGTGTGTGTGTGTGTGTGTGTGTGTGTGTGTGTGTATGTGTGTGTGTGTGTGTGTGTGTGTGTGTGTGTGTGTGTGTACGTGCGTGTGTATTTGTGTTTATATATATAAATATTATATATATATATATATATATATATATATATATATATATATATATGTGTGTGTGTGTGTGTGTGTGTGTGTGTGTGTGTGTGTGTGTGTGTGTGTGTACGCGTGCGTGTGTATTTGTATGTATATACATAAATAATTACCCCCCCCAAAAAAAAAATATATATATATATAGATATATATATATATATATATATATATATATATATATATATTACAGGATTAACGATAAAGGATGACAAAAATAGTTTCTTTTATCGAGATGCTTACTTCGGTTCTTTAAAAACACACACACACACACACACACACACACACACACACACACATATATATATATATATATATATATAAAATATAATATAATACTATATATATGTATATATATATATATATATATATATATACATATTTACTAGATAAACACCATGTGAGGACGGAGACTTTGTTTGTACGACGTTTCGCTTATTACAGCTTTTTCAAGTACAAGTTGAGATACAAATGCTTGAGATTAAATAAGGGGAAAGGAGGGAACGGGGAGAGAAAAGAAGAAGGGGGTGAAGGAAGAGGAGGAGGAGGAGGAGGAGGAGGAGGAGGAGGAGGAGGAGGAGGAGGAGAAGGGAATGGACACTGGGAAAGGATGAGAATGTTGGCCCAATGTATATATATATATATATATATATATATATATATATATATATATATATATATATATATATATATATATAAACTCGTTACTCCCTCTCCCACCCATCCACCCCACTCCGACCTCGACCCCAACCCGACCCCCTTACGGGAGATCCATCAACCCGCTTTGAAACTCAAAACCTCTTATCCCGATTATCCTCAATAGAGAAGACCAGACCGCAGCCTCCCTTCGTTTGTCGGACTGCGGCGTCGCGTCGTGTCGCTGCAGGCAACACAGTTTCTCAACCCCACCAGTTTTCCACCTATTCCACCTATCGAGGTGTACAACGTAAGACAAAACTATTAGTGATGGGACGATACCAAAAAATTGAACGATTCCAACTTCCGATTCCGATAGGAGTACAGATACTTCTCTTATCTTCTGATTCCGATACAAGTCCCGGTACTTTTCATAACTTCCGATTCCGATACGAGTTCCGATATTTCTTTTAATTTCCGATTCCTTTACGAATACCGATACTTCTCTTATCTTCCGATTCCGATAACTGCAATGGTTATGATTAATGGTTATTTTCAGGCCCTGTAGTACATTTATTAATCATTTATCGGAATCTGAAGTTTACATCAGTATCGGGACTCGTATCGGAATCGTTACTTTATCTATTTATTTATCTATTTTTGTATCGGCCCATCCCTAAAAAGTATCTACCCAGGCTTTTCCGAAGACAGATCAAACGTGGTGAAACATTAGGGGAATCAGCTAGATACGTAAAAATCTCGGTTTGTCTCAACCAATTCTCATAATGTTTCGCCATGTGTAATTAATTCACCTTTGGACAAACCTGGGAAGATAGTTTTGTGTGAAAGTGGCAGTTACCGATAAGTCTACGACGTTTCGCTGGGAAAAGATGTACCAAGCGAAACCTCGTCCTAATAAAGACTCCGTCCTAACATGGTATTTATTTCTAAAGACGATTTCGTCTTCCAGTGTACATTCGTCACACAGGAACTATCAGCACGACACACAATAGGTCAATGGGCAAAACTTGACACGCGTGCAAAACCTAGCACGCTAACGACTTTTATCCGGCACGCGAAACCCAGGGCTCACCTTAGAACAAATAACTAATAAATCTCCTGCTTCTTTTGTGTGACCATTGGTAAACGCATGCTGGGCTAGGTGGCGGATTGGGACTCTAGGAGACGAAGGGATGGGCCAATACTCGTATGTAGAGTCTATTATTTTATTCCTCTGGCACACGAGAATATTTTAGATCAAAGGTTTGGCTGAATTTGGTACCCACATTTACAAAGGTTGCCCAAGCCTGTCCTAGGTCATCATCTTTGCTACGAAGAAATTTTTTGCATTTTTCCTTCTGGTTGGCGACACGCGATTTTATTCAGATTAAGGCAGACCTCCGTGGTGAAGAGGTTGGAGGATTTCCTTTTCAGTAAAAAAAAAAAAAAAAAAAAAAAAAAAAAAAAAAAAAAAAAAAAAAAAAAAAAAAAAAAAAAAAAAAAAAAAAAAAAAAAAAAAAAAAAATCTACAACGAGATTCTTCCTTTCGGAAATCGAAATTTTCTTACTTGGGTGTGCTGATTGGTGCTGGACGGTGAACCGATTCACTTACGAGGAACGGCTCCAATTCTACGAAAATAAATATAAGGATCTAAGTAAACCCAGTTAACTAGTTCATTCACGTAGGCCGGTTCTGTTTCCAGTCAACCCAACACGGACGTTCAACTTACTGATCCGAATACGGCTTTAAGTTGATATTCTATGTGCATTGTGATCAAGCCAAATCACATGTCCATGCAGACGAAGAAGTCAAAGAACGCTCACAGGCACGCGAACCTCAGAGGGGCTTTACAGATTGTGAATGTGTCCTTCCAGTGCGCTCTCTTCAACCAAAGAGCCAAAGCGTGTTTATTTGACATCCCAAAGTCAAAAGCTGACATCCAAGGGATACAGTTGTGGGAACAAGTCCCTCAAAGCTCTGCAAACATAGATATCAGCACTGAAAGGGATTTACGAGTAATTCACATACACCGGAAAAGGCGTCCGACAGTGAGTCTTCGTAACTGAGAGAGAGAGAGAGAGAGAGAGAGAGAGAGAGAGAGAGAGAGAGAGAGAGAGAGAGAGAGAGAGTGCGTGTGAGAAAGAGATAAGAACATAAGAATGAAGGAGACTGCAAGAGACCATAAGGCCTACATTAGGCAGTTCCATGGCCATTATTACTTTTCATCCCCATCCATAAAGCTATCTAACCTTCTCTTAAAACTTCTGACAGTTTCAGCTCACTACATAGTTACTAAATCGATCCCATTCATTGACCACTCTGTTGGTAAACCAGTTCTTGCCCATTTCCTAATGGTCACTAATGCCCTGTTTCCTGGATTTAAGGTCAGGACTCACTAGTTCTCCCAAGTCTCTCTCACACTCATTTCTTTTTTTTTTTTCTAAAAAATGTGTTACCTAAGCTAAATCTTCTTTCTGGGTTATGTAAACCTACGATTAACACACTGCAATTTGAGAAGTTGAAATCCATTTGCCATTTCACAAACCATATGAACAAACTGTTATGATCTTCCTAAAGTATCCCGGCGTCTTCTCCTATTTTAATGTCGCCCGCAAACTTACATCAGTAACAATCTCATTGTCCAAGTCGTTTATATACGTAATAAACAATAAGGGACCTAAAACCGAGCCCTGGGGAACTCCACTAGTAACCCTCCTCATTAGGATTTTACACCGCTCTTTTTCTGTCACTAATCCATGCTCTAGCCCATTCTAACACTTTTCCTCCTATGCCATGGGCGTTGACTTTATTTAGTAGTCCCTGAATAGAAATAGTGTGTGTGTGTGTGTGTGTGTGTGTGTGTGTGTGTGTGTGTGTGTGTGTGTGTGTGTCCAAGAGAGAGAGAGAGAGAGAGAGAGAGAGAGAGAGAGAGAGAGAGAGAGAGAGAGAGAGAGAGAGAGAGAGAGAGATAGAGAGAGAGAGAGAGAGAGAGAGAGAGAGAGAGAGAGAGAGAGAGAGAGAGATGAGAGAGAGAGAGAGAGAGAGAGAGAGAGAGAGAGAGAGAGAGAGAGAGAGAGAGAGAGAGGGGGGGGGTAGGTGGAGTGGCGTTGCGTAGTTCTTTACAAATTGCCCGATATAAACTGTATTGCCTTTGGCCGACTCGCCTATATCCATCCGGCACTATACGTACACAAACACAAACTCAAATGTTTTTCTTCGCTCGTAAAGACTTACTAACCTCCTTGGGGCATTCATCAATTCTTCAAGGAAAAGTTCTTATTAATTTCTTTTACAGCTATATCCATGCAAGAAGCGCTGTTTAGTCCGGCAATTCGGGTAATTGATTTTTTTTTTGGGGGGGGTAATTACGTACATTTCTGAAGAGGAACGATTTATTTCTCCGTCCACCTTTCAAGGCTAAAGTATGATTGCTAACTGATAGGTCATCTTCTTTACGATTCCATCCCGTTCTTGTACACGGAATCGATATTGAATAATGAAAATATATTCCACGCCCCTTTGAATGGCCAATTTTCTAAGCTACCTCACAAATGCATGAGCGTAAAAAAATAAAAGGTTCTCGGAAATACACGGCTATATGTGTGGAAATTGAATTGACTCGATCTCCTTGTTTGTAAGATAGATAGATATCGAAGTTGGAAAATATGTAAATATTTTCTTTTAGTTATCCATTGGTACAGCTCATCTCACAACATCTGACGATATCATGCAATTTTCTGGGTTGTTTTCTTCTCTTCATATCTGGGTAATGTTTTGGTGAAAATACATAACATACTGTACAGCCCATTCTACCCCCGCCCACTCTCCTCTCTTTCTCTCTCTCTCTTTCTCTCTTTTTTTTTCTCTTTCTATCTGCCCCGACGACAGGAGGCGCTTGGCTATAACTAAGCCGTCGCCTTTTGCAAATAGACACGGACAACAGCTCAGTCACGTATCATCTCATCATGTCTCGACTGTACACACACACACACACACACACACACACATCACGCACACACATATATACTCATACATACACACACAAACGCGCGCGCACACGCACCCACACGCACATGCACCCACACGCACGCACATGCACACATACATCGTCTGAAAATTTAGCCTCAACTGCATGTACATTACTTGCGTCCTTTCCACAACTCGTCATTAAAGCGGCTCTTACGGCGCCATCAAACCAAATTCTCATTCAGGTTTAATCTACGGTAGTTGGTGTATCCAAACGTAATATTTTGTCATAACTATGCCAAGGCTAATGACTATGTTTCCCTGCCGTAGTTGATGCTTTAGTGTACCCAGTCAAGGCAAAAGTCGTGTAATTGCAGCTTTCTCTCTCTCAGTGATTGAAGTTAAACAAGGGAAGCATGGAATGGTGTTCCACATTTACTGTACGTATCACCTCATTTACACCTTTAACACAGTCCATGCAATAAATGCTATTTCCTTTGACGCCAGAGGCGGGTTTTACTGCCCGATACTAGAAATTGGACAAATTTTGATTTACGAATGAAACAGGCAACAACTGGTTTATCAACAGAATGGTTAACGAATGGAATAGATATAGTCACCATGTAGTGAATGTTGAAACTATTGATTGTCTTAAGAGAAGGTTAGATAAATTTATGGATGGGGATGATAATTAGTAATGGACACGGAACTGCCTAGTATAGGGGTAATGGTCTCTTGTAGTCTCCTTCATTCTTAAGTTCTTATGTTCTTAAATGGGGCTAAAGGAAGATGGAACAAAAAGTAACTACTCCAACTAATTTCTAAAATTATTTGCGAAATATTTAGTCGTAGCAAAAGCTCATTTGAATATCTAAATTCATGAAAATTAGGATAATCCACACACTTATGAATTCACACTAATAAAAAAAACCCTGCGAAATACCTCTACATAATACAATGACAGAGTGTACAATATGAATTAATAGTTATTCATATGAAAATACTACACCCATATTCGCTTTGAACTCATGAAAATATTTGTTTTTCTCTAACCTTGAAATCTGGCCACGATGCAGAATGGAGTCAAAAGCAAGTTGACAACATGTTGCCGACAAGTGTGGACGCCCGCATTCTTGCATGCGACATGAATCAGCAAAGGCCATGATATATGTTTTCGACTAAATCATACCCACATTTTTATACAGTAACTTCACTAGAATAACTTCACCCATTAGGAAATGTAGGCAATACAATCCCTTCCCTCTGCTCTACCTACATCAAGTTTAATGTTCGTATATGAATATACTGTATATATATTTTTTCGGATGTGGTAGGGGAAGGTAAGTTGTTTATACATGAATTCTAACTGAATATCTAGTAAATATCGCGCTTCTAGTTGGGCGCAAATACTTTGTTTATATGTGTGTATGTATATATATACATATATATATATATATATATATATATATATATATATATATATATAATTCTTACAGACTTTCACTTCATCTACGTTTACACTTTAAAAGTATTCTCTCATTATAAAAACATAACATAAGAATGGAAGAGACTACAAGAGACCATTAGGCCTACACTAGGCAGTTCAATTTCCATTACCACCTATCATCCCCATCCATAACTTTATCTGATCTCTTAAAACAACCAATTGTTTCAGCGCTCGCTACATAGTTACTAAGCCTATTCCATTCGTTAACCACTCTGTTGGTAAACCTGTTGCCTATTTTCTTCATGTTAAAATTGTGGGAGATTTTTCGCTACATTGAGCTGCACCTGACTGAGCAGGAGACCCTCTTTAAAGGAGATCGGTAAAGATGAGCTTCCTAACCAACGAGTCTCTCTACCTTTCGAATTTCCAAGAAATCTCTTGAGGTCCCCTCGTTAAACGGAAGACTTTTTTTTTTCTTTCTTTTTTTCTTGGGCACCTCATGTATGGTATGACGTAGTTTTCTTCTCTCGAGACCAGAGGAGCTTGACCAATGGAAGCACAGATATGGGTCCCTATGACCATAACGCTTACTGGCATAGAGGTTAGCGCTGAGTGGTCCCACGCTAAAGATCCGAGTTTGCGCCCCGCTCACAGCATGAAAATTTCACAATACTTCAATCCGTTACTGTTTCTTTGAGCAAAGAGATGGGTATGTGATATGCATAAGGACGCAGCATTACACGTGGACTGGGCTATAGAAGCTCTGAGTTTTCATCCGGGAGATTAATAACTATCGATCATGAGTCCAACACGTGATTCAAGACCATGGTGAGTAATATATAACACACACACGCACACATACACACACACACACACACAAACACAGGACTCGGTGGCGGGGTTGGTAGAGTCCCAGACTGTCAGTATGGCGGTACCTGCGGTACCTGGTTCGAATTCTGCCCAGGGCTGAAATTATTTCAGTATCGCTGCGCTTCGAGTCGTTACTCAAACTCTCGTTGGGTGTGTGTGTACGTGTAAGGTCATAGCATTACCCATAGATCAGCCATATGAGCTCTGAGCTCTCTTCCGGGAGGGAAATAGCTGTCGATCACGAGTCCAACACGTGATCCAAAGACCAAGGTGAATCTCACACACACACACACACACACACACACACGTGGGCGGGGAGTTGGGTGTGTGTGGGCGTGTAAGGTCACAGCATTATCCATAGATCGGTCATATATGAGCATTGAGCTCTCTTCCGAAAGGGAAATAGTTTTCGATCACGAGTCCAACACGTGATCCAAGACCATGGTGAATCACACACACACACACACACACACACACACACACACACACACACACACACACACACACACACACACACACACACACACCGGAAGGGTAATAGCTGTCGATCACGAGTCCAACACGTGATCCAAGACCGTGCTGAATCACACACACAATGCGAGAGCGACACAGAAAGACAGACAGAGAGAGAGAGAGAGAGAGAGAGAGAGAGAGAGAAAGAGCGAGAGAGAGACAAAGAGAGAAAGAGAGAGACAGATACAGAGACAGAGAAAGAGCGAAAGGGAGCGAAAGAGAGAGAGAGAGAGATAGAAAGAGGGAGACAGAGAGAGAGAGAGAGAGAGAGAGAGAGAGAGAGAGAGAGAGAGAGAGAGAGAGAGAGAGAGAGAGAGAGAGAGAGAGAGAGAGAGAGAGAGAGAGAGAGAGAGAGGGTGGGGTCAGTCGAATCATAGTGTCGAATCACGTCTAAAAATGCAATTTCGACTCCATCTGAAAAACACTTTACTCGGCAGCTCTGGAATAATGAATGATGTGCTTCCCCCAACCCCTCCTCTCTTTTTTCCCCCCAATTTTCTCTTTTTCACCCGATTTGCATTGCCAACCGGACCCGCTTGCATTTGATAAATGTTCATTACCCGTACACCATAGTCATGTTTGTTTATAAAGCCTTAGAGGGCAAATGCATTGGGGGGGGGGGGAAACTAGACCATGGACAGATAAACACACCATAGACTAACTCCATCCATCCTGCCATCCTTTCAGCATCAACAACCAACAAACGGCCTTTCGGTAATCTACCAATCCATCAGCAAAGAACCTATCAACTACCCATCGCTTAATCAAACTGAGTATCCACGTCTCTCAAATATCAATCAATTACTTTTCCTGTTTATGTTTCTGGCTGTGGTGTGTGTTCCTGTGTGTGTGTGTGTGTGTGCGTGTGTGTGTGTGTGTGTGTGTGTGTGTGTGTGTGTGTGTGTGTGTGTGTGTGTGTGTGTGTGTGTGTGTGTGTGTGTGTGTGTGTGTGTGTGTGTGTGTGTGTGCGCGTATGCGTGCGTACGCGCTAAACCACAATATACACAAGAGATTCACGGGAAGAAGATAAAAAGAAGAAAAGTAGGATAAAATGAATCTTCAGGGATCCCCTTACACTCCACGATCCTCCCTAGGGAAACGTGGGAGCTCTTCGTGGCAGGAAAGAGGAGAGTTCTTTTGACGAATAAACTCCCTCCCCTCCCCTCCCCTCCCACTCTCTCCCTCCCCCTCCCACTCTCTCCCTCCCTTCGACCAGAAACCCAAAATATATTCTCGTTACCGCCTGGTCTTCAGACAGACCCTCTCTGCCCTGGTCTGACCCAAGCTGGAAGCGCCGCCACGGCCAATCTCGTTTAGCTCTTTGGCCACAACGGATCCGCGTATGGGAGCCTTCGCGTGCAAAGCGCTTAATTCGGCTTAGCTGCAAATCCTCGCAGCTCTTTCGGAAGTACTTCTTGTTCTGCACATGGATGACAGGACTATCAACAGGACGAAGAGGCGGAGAAAGAAGAACACGAGCACCGAAAGATGCACGCGAGTGCGTACGTGCGCGCGCGCGTGTATACATATATATATATATATATATATATATATATATATATATATATATAAACCAAGATTTTTTTTTTTTTTTTTTTTTATAAAGGAGGTAGCCAAAGTCAAAAAGTAAGTACCAACTCCCACCCTTTCCACTCCCATCCACCACCCTTTCCTCCCTCTCGTCTTAGCTCCTCATGGATGACGGGTCATTCCTATATTCCGCCCACTGTCCTGGGTCAGAAGCACTGCAACAAGACACATCACATCCAAAGCAAAGCCGCTTCATTTAACCGGCGAACGCAATCTCCGTCCCTTCATACAGAAAAAGAGAAGACGGAGAGGAATCCTTTCGGGTTGCGTCAAAATATTATTCAAACATAACCACTCCCTACCCTCACCCACCCACTCCCTTCGTTGCTTCACAGTATCGTCTA
>NC_134778.1:81191624-81206624 GCF_046742065.1 Oratosquilla oratoria
TACTTGCAAACACAAAATCAAGTTACTCTAAAATTTCTCAGTTTCCACACCCACTATCGTTGATGTTTTCGACTGGTAACTGTTCTTTCACTGATCATTACTGTTACACTAAGTCAGGAGAAAAATGTATTATCATGTTCACATTTTTTCTTCATTCCAAAGCATGCTTGCAAATTAGTCCTCACCTAAAACAAGCGGTTTTATCATAGGGAAATAACAATTTAACTCCCCTAAAGCAGTACGTTCTCCATATACAACGAATAAAATAATTCAGCAAGGTGGCAAAGATAAATAAATCTACGACGTTGAAAACAACACTAGCGCTATCGACGATCATGCTGTTAACACTAACAATAGAATTATCTATTTTTATACATATCCATCTGTTCGTACTTAGAAAATAAACCAATCTGTCTTTGTTTCAGTTGAATTAAAATCTTTGTTTCAAGATTACAAAGTACCATGAAAGTTAATACTTGATTACGCTTACAAGAATTTGCAGCTTGTGGTCTTACAACTTCACTGTCTTCAGTTTTACAAACATTACTCAAATCACCACTAAGTTAGCATTCAATCATATTTAGTACAAAACTTGAATTCTGGGAAATAGTTTTTGTTCAAATAACAGCCTACTCCATCCTTTTTCATACGTCTCATTGTGGCACCCTATTCATTAAATTCTCTATTGGGATCAAAATGGTTAAAAATATTCTACAAAATGACAAAAAGAAATTGCTGGAAAAGCTAAATCAATGCATGAGCACGACTGGAGCCACAGTCCAGGGAAGAACCTGGAATGACCTTGGACGACCACAGACTCTCTGATACAGCACAACCCGAACTCTAAAGTGGTTATCACACTGGGCTATTTTTCCTCCCACATCCTACCTCCGACCTCCATTTCAATAAGTAGAACATAACTTCGCTTACGGAAATCTAAACTTCTCTAAGAATATTTCAACAGTAAGTCTAACACTCGTTTAAGTTCAGACTCTTAGGTCCTTATTCTGTTTTGCTATATATGACGGAAAGATAATTTGATATTTGGAGATTAGAAAAAAAAAATTGTAACCAAAGTAATTTTTTTATTCAAACGAAATCCCAACGGTCGGCGCTAGTGAAGCACGTGGAAGTAAGTGTAATACCCTTAACGGTCGACTGAAGTCAGTTGCCATATTGTCTATTTCGTAGCTAATTCCTACAATAGGTGCTGTGGTAGTATCTTTGATTCTGAGCTGAACAAATCGCCTGACGTTAGCCATCATGAAATTCTTAAAAACAACGCCCAATTAAGTGGCTCAATAGAGAAATAAGTAGATTCAGGATGACAATCAGGATGAAGAACAAAATCAAAACGCATAACTACTAATTTCGAATGTTTACTTTCTTACTTTCTGATATATTCTCTGCACTGTATGAATTTCAAACAAATATACGTCTCTCATTTCAACAGAGATATCCATTTCTAAAATATAAGGAATATATTCTCACGCGTCTCTTACTTCTCAGTATGTTAAGCTTTTCTATCCACTCCATTCTTTGTAAGTCACTTTTGGGATCAGTGATATGAAATATTTTTCTATCACTTTTTATAGTCATATACAATATAACACTGCCCTAGAATATTTACCGTTGTGTATATATTTGAGCTTGAATACATTCATCATGCCTCATGTATTTCAACTTGGCTGTAACTTACGAGGTTCAAACACAGACTCCACCAGGATGGGAGTGATTGCCATATATGTTCAAATTGTGAACAAATGCACAAATAATGACACATGTCAGGGACCAATCTAATACACAAAACTGGTCTTTGGCAGAACAAAAAACAAATATACATAATGAAGCGGTGGGGGTAAACAAGCCTCTGCTGTTGCCAGGCCCTGTTGTGGTGGTTCTGTGTCTTGCTGCATTGATTCTGGCCCGAGCAGTGGGAGAAGGAAGGAAGGAAGGAATGAAACTCATCCACGAGGAGCTAAGTTGAGAGGGACAACAAATGGATGTAAGATGGGTGTATACCTAGCCTGGGTCAGCCCACTTATAAGGTGGAAAAAACATTTTGTTACACGTATGTATATATTCAATGTTCATATAATTACTTACTTGTAACTGATTACTTAAATCAACGAAGAGAATTAATGTTTATTTCACATAATCATTACTTATGAATCCATCAATACATTACAATGAATTAATCGTTCCGTTCGTAAAAATGACTGACACCAGGTCACTCTAACAAATGAAATGTCCGGAAAAAGATCTTGGCGAGATTAGCTGACCCCGTCAGCAACTTTGGGCAATTACGGAAAAAATGTGATGTCAACTGATTATCTGCCAACTCTTTGGACAAACTAACATGGTGTGTCGATTTGAGCAATCACGCATGACCTCATTCGGCCATGGAGAGGAGGCCATCTCCGTGGGAGTCAATATATGACTCACTATCTTTGTTCCATGCTATCTCTCTCTCTCTCTCTCTCTCTCTCTCTCTCTTTCTCTCTCTCTCTCTCTCTCTCTCTCTCTCTCTCTCTCTCTCTCTCTCTTCTCTCTCTCTGTCTCTCTCACACATACACATACACACATACACACACACACGCACACACTACATACACGCACGATAATATACCCAAACCCAAATACATACATACTTACATACATACATACATACATTCACACACACAATAATATACCCAAACCCACATACATACATACACACACACAAACACACACACGCACACACACACACACACTACATACACACACGCACACACTACATACACAAACAATATACCCAAAACCACATACACACATACAAACACACACACACACACACACACACACACACACACACACACACACACACACACACTGCATACACACACAATAATATACCCAAACCCACATACACTACATACACACACAATAATATACCCAAACCCAAATACACACATACATACACACACACACACACACACACACAACACACACACACACACACACACACTACATACACAAACAATAATATACCCAAAACCACATACACTCATACATACACACACACACACTACATATACACACAATAATATACCCAAACCCACATACATACACACACACACACACACACACACACACACAAATAGCATGCACGCGCGCACACATACAAACCCTTATAACCACATACACACATATGCACACGCATACACATTTGTCGTAAAACAAACACATGTGCCTGCGGCAGAGGCATCTACTCATATGCAAACTGATGTGAGCATTACACTCGTAAAGAGGAATTATCCTCTCTACCATACACACACACCAACAAACCCTACGAGTTTATTTACTGTGTCAGGCTGGGATTCAGCAACCAAGCCTTTTACAAAATGCACGCAAATTGCATCGGACTAATAATTAGACCTTTATTTCCTTCCCCTATCTTTCGTAATGCGAGCGGAAATACATATGCATACATAGGCATAAAACACATCTGCACACGCATACATACATGCGCAAGCGCCCAAATACATATATAATGTTAATGGATAGGCACACACGCATAAGCCTGCATATACATTTACGGATTCTGAAACTGAGCCCGACGGAAATGCATAAACTCTCGGCCGCACAAATGCACATACACACACGCACGCGCGCGCGCGCAACCACGGATAAAGGTCTGTGTTTTGCACTCCTGCCAAAAGTGTGCACGCACATAACACACACACACCACACACACACACACACACACACACACAATGTATATAAATTGAAAGAGAAAAAAGAGAGAGGAGAGGGAGAGAGGAAGAGGGAGAGGGAGAGAGAGAGGGGAGAGAGAGAGAGAGAGAGAGAGAGAGAGAGAGAGAGAGAGAGAGAGAGAGAGAGAGAGAGAGAGAGAGAGAGAGAGAGAGAGAGAGAGAGAGAGAGAGAGAGAGAGAGAGAGAGAGAGAGAGAGGGGGGGGGGCGGGGGAGAGAGAGAGAGAGAGAGAGAGAGAGAGAGAGAGAGAGAGAGAGAGAGAGAGAGAGAGAGAGAGAGAGAGAGAGAGAGAGAGAGAGATGAGAGAGAGGGAAAGAGAGGGGGGAGGGAGAGATTTTTAGCAATCAAGGCCTTATCTCTCAATAATTACCATAATCTCCTGGGCCAATCAACATATAGATATAATAAAAAATGTGATCATAAAAGATAACAGAAATTATAAAATATAACAAAAATTATATAAAATATAATAAAATATGTAAAATAATCAAAAAATTATTTCATAATTGCCCCCGACAAATATTCTCCTTCACTCACATTGAGACCCAGAGAGCAATGGACATTTACTTCTATACTACATAATCCAACCACTTTCTACCCACTTCCTACTATCATTGTGAACAGGTAAATACAAAATCACCTACTCACTCACTCAATCTCTCTCTCTCTCTCTCTCTCTCTCTCCCTCTCTCTCTAGTTATGAGGCTTGTCCTCTCGTTCTGGGTCATCCAAATCCTCCTTCACCTAACTGGTCAAGCCCGGCGACTGAACCGCTTGGACAGCCAATCAGAAGCCAGAATTCCATAACCGTCGCTCTGCCGGCTGCAATATTGCAGCCCGGGTGACGACAGGGTGGCACGAGGAGGGTGACAAAGCGAGGGAGGCCCAAACCTCCCCCGGAAAGGGTGTGACAGCCCCGATCGTACTGTGAGGCAGCGAGGGGGGGAGGGGGCGCCTAACTCGCTTCTAAGAACACATTCAGGTTTAAGAAGGAAATAGGCAAGAACTGGTTTACCAATAGAGTGGTTAACGAATGGGATAGACTTCGTAACCATTTAGTGATTGCTGAAACTATTGGTTGTTTGAAGAGAAGAGAAGATCATTTCATGGATAGGAATGACAAGCGGTAAAGAACATGGAGCTTCCTAGTGTAGGCCTTATGGTCTCTTGCAGTCTCCTTCAATCCTATGTTCTCATGTAGGCCTTATGATCTCTTGCAGTCTCCTCTACTCCTATGTTATGTTCTAATGTTCTAAAAAAGAGGAGACAAAATCCTGCTGGGCTTGCGTGTGATGGATTCTGTCATGCAAGCTGGACAGGCCGCATGACAATGCATGGACTGATCAATCATTAACCCGGTCACTACCAAAAAATGCCTTGCAGTCAAACGGGCTTAAAAGAAACTCAGTTCACCGTTTCACCACCAAAATACTTAACTTTCATTCTTGCTCTCGCCAGTCGATTCTATTCCGATCAGAGAAACCTACTACAGTGAGAGAGGCTAATGAAAAAAATCTACCAAGCTTAACTGAAAAGGGAGAGCAAATGCGATAAATCTGCAAGGATTACAGAGTGCGGGAACAAATGGGCATGATGCAATTGGGATCCGCGGTACAAAACACTCTCTATAAACCTGTATGGCATTTATTTGCATATGTATAACTGCACAGAAAGTTACCTAAAATAAGCAAAACAGTGGGCTCTGCTATATGAATATATATATATATATATATATATATATATATATATATATATATATATATATATACACTGTATGTGTATTGATAGTGGACAAGATGCAGGGATGACCCATCATCCAGGAGGTGCCAAGATAAGAGGGAGGGAAGAGGGTGGAGGGGAGTGGAGTGTGATAGGGATGGAATGGGTAGGACTGGTTTTTATGCCTTTGTTTTTGGCTACCTCTCTTGTAAGGGGGAAAGAAGCCTTTGGTATATGTATGTATGTATGTATGTATGTATGTATGTATATATGTATGCGGAAAACCACCAAGGAAAAAGATAAACTGATGACCAAACGCTTTCGTCTATTCAGACATCCTGTACCCTGAGGATGTCTGAATAGACGAAAGCGCTTGGTCATTAGTTTATCTTTTTCCTTGTTGTTTTTTCCGCATATTTAGAATCACGAGTTTATGTGATTTCTCATGCAGTATGTATGTATGTATGTATGTACGTATGTATATATATATATATATATATATATATATATATACATATATATCATATATATATATATATTATATATATTAATTATATATATATATATATTTATGTGTGTGTGTGTGTGTGTGTGTGTGTGTGTGTGTGTGTGTGTGTGTGTGTGTGTGTGTGTGTGTGTGTGTGTGTGTGTGTGTGTGTGGAGTTGAAAGCGACAGCATTTTTGCAGTTATTTAATTTTTTCTGGTATTGTCGATGTTTCTGATGACCGTCTTTCCTTCAATCGGATGAGCCGCTCGGCCACCCCACCCTACTCCTCCTGGTAGCATGAGACGCACATATAAATAGCCATGACACATCTTAGTTCTCATTGCTCATTTTAGATGTAAGTACCTACCATCAAATGTATTGTTTTTTAATTCGTGTTATATTATTTTTTCATGACACCATTTTGTAATTGTTTGTCTCATGTCATTATAGGCAATCCTGAAGATGTCTTATTAAAGACGAAACATTGAATAAATGGAAGATTATGCAAACTTAATTTATGTTCATCCGATTGAAGGAAAGATTATCATCAGAAACATTGAGAATGACAGAAAAAATAAATAAATACAAAAATACTGTTGTTTTCAGTTCCACATGTTATACAGAAAATATGCTCCGCTCTTTTATATATAGATATATATATATATATATATATATATATATATATATATATATATATATATATATATATATATATATTGTACAGTATATAAATAATATACATGTACATGTCTGGATCCAGAAAAAATATCAAATACATAAACTGTTAAGTAAACAAATAAAAATAAAAAATACTGATTCTGCAGCACCTTGTGTGTTCATCCAAATGGATCTTATGACAAGTGCAGGAAGTTCATTATTTGACAGTTGGGGGAAACTTACTTCCTTCTATATTTTCTTTCGTTCTGATTCTGAACGAAGGGTGAAGAAAACTGATACACGAGTCCTGAATGCTCAAAGATTTAACGAAGGTGAGGGGGAGACGAAGGAGGGCGGAGCTTTTGCAAAAGAGAACAAGATGGTCAAGCGTCTCGGGGTGAGGGCTGATAAGAACAAAAAGTATGTGTTCGTGGTTTAGATACGTGAGAGGTAGAGATCTCGAAAATCTTTTTAAAATAATTCCAAAATAGAATATCATAAGCCACAACTTCGTTTGTCTTCATTCGACTAGTGTATGAGTCAGAGTGGAACCAAAGTATATTCATAACATTGGTAGTGACTTGAATAGGACTGAATCTTTTTCTTGCAAAGAGGAGAGGAATGCATGGAGCAATTTGAAGGAAAAGCAAAGAGAATGGCTATGAAAGGAATATGAACGTAAGAATTGGGGACGGGTGATGGGGGGGGAGGAGAAGACGGGAATTTCTGACCTTGGGTTTCGATGAAATACAACAAGAGAACGTTACAGACAGACGCAGCAAGACACAAAGCAGGCTCATCCTCATCTTCGATCAGGTCTTCCTCCTCCTCTTCCTCCTCCCCCAGTAATGGCAATACTCATAAAACGTTTATCACCGGCACGGGCAAGACCAGTGATAGATGTAAGCACCACCAAGGGTATCACCGGTGTCCAGGAGACGCAGTTTAGCACGAGCACCCTAGCACCAGCAACGTCTCAGTTTGTACCATTAGTAAAAAAAAAAAAAATAAAAAAAAAAAAAATAATAAAAAAAAAAAAAATAATAATAATAATAATAATAATAATGATAATAATAATAATAACTAATCACGCATTAATTTACTAAAATGTATAAATCAACGTATATATGCTTATTTTATATTTTATTGGTTAAAGGAAAAATGATATGTCAATGTATATGGCTATGAAGTAAAATGTAGCCCTTAATAAATAACTATTCTAAGAGTTCGTATTAATGTAAATGTGATGTATGCGCATGTAATTAAGAATGATATACGATTATAGGGTATGTGTTCAAACGATTGTGTGTGTGTGTGTGTGTGTGTGTGTGTGTGTGTGTGTGTGTGTGTGTGTGTGTGTGTGTGTGTGTGTGTGTGTGTGTGTGTGTGTGTGTGTGTGTGTATGTGTGTGTGTGTATGTACCTATATATGTGTGTGTTTATGTGTGTTTATGTGTGTCTATGTGTGTGTGTGTGTGTGTGTGTGTGCGTGTGTGTGTGTGTGTGTGCGCGTGTGTGTCTATGTATGTGTTTATGTGTGTGTGTTTGTCTATATATGTGTGTATATATATGTGCGTGTGTGTGTGTGTGTGTGTGTGTGTGTGTGTGTGTGTGTGTGTGTGTGTGTGTGTGTGTGTGTGTGTGGCTATGTGTGTGTGTGTGTGTGTGTGTGTGTGTGTGTGTGTGTGTGTGTGTGTGTGTGTGTGTGTGTGTGTGTGTGTGTGTGTGTGTGTGTGTGTGTGTGTGTGTGCGTGTGTGTGTACTTTGCATGTGTGCGTGTTTATGCGCGCGCGCGCGCGTGTGTGCGCGCGTGTGCGCTTACTACGTATTCGTGAGCTTCTCTCTTTACATGCGCGCCTGTGTGTGGTGTCCCGGCTGCGTCGAGACATTAAGAGGCGGGACGGGGGAGGTCAGAGGTGATAAGGGACATTAGGGGGATTAAGGGAATTTTAGGGGGTTATTTGGTCGTTCCAACCAAGACTCAATGCCAACTAATATCTCGCTAGGTAAGGAAGAGCTTTTTTTCTTTCTTTTCTTTTTTCTTCTAATTCTTCTTTCTTTCCTTTTCCCTCCTGATGGATCCTGAGGAAGATGATACTAGTAATAGTCGGGGCGGCACTGCATGAGTAACAGTATCATAATCGTCAGGTAACTGTAAAGTAACGATCTGGTAACTGTCATGGGTAACCATAACTCTGAAAACCGAGTTAACTTTGGTTAAGAAGTTCCTCGATAAACGATAAGGCTGAACAGCGCGCGGTTTTAAAATACTAAATAAAAACATCGGGTTTATTACGGTCAAAATGCTTTAGATACAAGACACGCACAGCTGAAGGCAGTTAAGGGCTTGCACCAATGTTTGGGGTTAAGAAGGATAACATGGTTGGAGCAGGGTTGAGCCCCCCCCCCCGGGGGGACGGGGGGTGCACGGTGGGTTCTCTGGGTGAAGGAGTGATGTGACGATAAGAAGTCTCAGAGGAATGGGACTCTCTCTCTCTCTCTCTCTCTCTCTCTCTCTCTCTCTCTCTCTCTCTCTCTCTCTCTCTCTCTCTCTCTCTCTCTCTCTCTCTGTGTGTGTGTGTGTGTGTGTGTGTGTGTGTGTGTGTGTGTGTGTGTGTGTGTGTGTGTGTGTGCGTGCCTATGATATATATATATATGTATATATATATAATATATATATATATATATATATATATTATACACATATATATACACACACACACATATATATATATATATATACATATATATATATATATATATATATATAGAGAGAGAGAGAGAGAGAGAGAGAGAGAAAGAGGAACAGAGTAAAGAACGCGGAGAGATATTAAAGTTGAAGAACACGAGGGGAGGGAAGACCAATGTTGAGGAAAGAGAAGCAGAGATAGCTAGTATAAGACTGAAAACTGAAAAAAAAAAATGTGGAAGAAGACAAGAAGGGGCACAGGAGAAAATAGGAGCGAAGGGACAGGGATTGGGATAATGGGTGACTTATAATGGGTGACTTATAATGGGTGACTTAGAGAAGGGGAAGGGTCGACCGACCGACCTGGTGAGGGAAGGTGCTTGGGCCGTGGCACAGAATTGGGTGAGGGAGCTAAGAGGAGGGGGAAGGATGTGGAAGAGGGGATGTGGAGTAGGATTGGAGAGGGAGCGGTGGAGGAAGTGAGGGGAATCGTAGGGAGTCTGGGAGTGGACTATGAAAGGAATGGGACACAGATGACGGAGAGTCCCGAAAACAAGTGGGAAGGAAAGTATGAAAGGGAAGGGAAGGACGAAGGAAAATGAAAGGGAATGGATAAAAGAGGAAAAGTATAATAGGTGTAACAATATTCTAAAGAATGACGAATGTCGCGGGGGGGGGAAGGTGCATTAAATGAAAGAATGAATAGTGAAGAAGAAGAAGAAGAAGAAGAAGAAGAAGAAAGGAGAACAAGATAAGGGGAAGAACAATGGAATGTGTGGAAAAGAGGTAAGAGAGTAAAGAGAGAGAGATAGAGAGTGGAAGAGGAAAGATAAAGAAAATGGGAGCAATGATGGAAAGAAGAAAGAAGAAAAAGAGGAAGAAAGTAAAGACCGAAAGGATTAAAGATTGAGTGAAATGCGGACAGACGCAGTGGTGTTAAATGAAAGATGAACAGAGATAAAAGGTAAAAGAAAAACAAAACTGAGGGAGAGAAGAGGGATACGATGGACGACGGACCATACTTTAGTAAAAAAAAATAATAATGTTAAAAGATAAATAAATAAATAAATAAAAAAAAAAAAAAAAAAAACGTGTGTAGTCTGTGCAAATCAGCCTAGTTGGTGCTCCGCTCGAGGGGAAAGTCTGTGGACACAGTCAGAAAAGGGCAAAGGCCACTAACGCCTTCCCCTTTCCCATCTGCTCTGCCCCTCCCACCCTTACTTCCCAGCCCGACCCAGAACAAAACATTCCTTCACCCGCCTCCTCCCCTTAAATACAATTCCTTTCTTTCTTCGAACTTTACCCTTCATACAGCTATCCCCCCCTCCCTTCCTCTCCATCTCCCCGCCTGCCCAAACATTCCCCCATATCCCTCCTCCCCCCTGCTCGACCCATACACACCATACATGACTGCCGGCTATTACACACCCCTCCCTATACGACCTTCCCCCTCCCCTCTCGTGCCCTAAATGTGAGGGATTGGAGCCTCGCAGGGTGGTGACGCGGCAGAATGAATCCTGAGCGCGGGCCACGCGCGTCATCAGCTGAGGTCCGGTGTTCCGTGGGGTGGTTTTCTTGCTTCCGGGGTGAAAGAAGACGAGGAAACACGTCTCTCTCTCTCTCTCTTTCCCTTTCCTTCTCTCTCTCTCTTTCTCTTTCCTTCTCTCTCTCTCTCTTTCTTTCCTTCTCTCTCTCTCTCTTTCTTTCCTTCTCTCTTTCTCTTCCGGGGTGAAGGAAGGACAAGGGAACACGTGTGTATCTCTTTCTCTCTCTCTCTTTCTCCTTTTTTTTTTACAGAACGTAATAGAGCGCTGGTGCATGCAAAAGAGACACTACATAAAACTGTCCGAATCCCGCTAGTCAACAAATGACATTAGTAGGCACATACGGTCTAAAACCTTCGATCTTCGACAAGCGTTAAAAAATTATCAAAGTCAACATATTGATGAAGGAAGATTTCTGTATCGCATTTCCACATATCTTGGGGGGTTAACCCTGATTCAAACCCTCACTTCCTGTTCCAATTAATCCTCTGACTGCCGATAGCTGATTCGGTTTAGCAGAAGGAAGCATCCCGTTCAATCAGGATTATGCCAAGGATTACGTCAGAAGGGGAGATCATACAGCTGGAGGTGTTCCAGGTGATTTTCACAAAGAATTTGTCGTCAACATTTGTCGACAGAAAAAGAGTCGACGGTTTTTTCCTCTCGTGTGAAGGGCATTCAAGTCGTCTCTGGCCTTTCACGAAAGCAACACACAATACTGACGTTCATATGTGACGGTCAGCTACTCAAATGCCACAGTCGTAATCAGAATGTTCCGGTCATCAACTGTCGCCCAAAATGGTGAGTGGCAACTCTCAGAGAACGAGGAGTTGCCGAATACCAATTTCGGATGACGATTAATGACAAACATATTTATCACGGTTATAAATTTTCTTTTAGTCAATTACGACATCAATATGTACATATAAGCGAAGCCCCATCTTGTCTCGTGGCCTATAACATGCAATGGATAATTTTTTTATATTCAAAAGCAACTACATGGTTCGTTAAATCATAGTTAATGAACTCATAATGTGGTTAGTTAACTCATGCTAAGCTATCTCCTAACGTGGTCGTTAATTTGTAGCCCGGTTACTAAACTCGCTGCGTGATTACTTAAACGGTAACATGGTAATCTATTCCGAGAGAATCGAACAAATGCAGCGATTGTGTATTGACGTATATGAAAACGGAAAAACATATTTGTGTAGTTTGCACCTTCCACAGCCATACAATCTGCGAATGCAACTGTATGCCGAGGCGCGAAAACACACACACACACACACACACACACACACACACACACACACACACACACACACACACACACACACACATACACACAATTTTCCAATCACACCTCAAAAGCTTTTACTATATGCATACATACATCCTCGTTAAATAACGCTTCCTCTCCTGCCAACACCAACAACTTGTACAAGATTGAACCCCAAAGTTTTCTACACGATAGTTATACTATTCTTTACCGGCAACTTTGCCTAAAATATTTCAAAATTAAATATAAAAGATTTTGAGCAACGTTCGGACCATTTTTTTTACCGCTCGATAGACAGTGAAAAAATAATGGAATCTTTTAAACGTCAGTTCCAAGTACATATTCGATTATGTAGTTAGGTCGTTCTCCCCAATTGTTCTTGTGAACGGAGAATTTGTATGGTGACGACCTGAACTACTCAGTAATATGTATTTCTGTTACCGGTGAGGTGCGTAAACATACAGGGTTTTTCATGAATTTGTGTTCACAGTCGGTATTATTATTTTCATTGTTATTATTATTATTACTATTATTACTACTATTATAATTATTAATATTACTATTGTGTATACATTGTGACGAATGTGGACAGGAGGTAAAGGGAACACGGGCTGAGGGAAATACTTTTATTCCTGACTAGTTTCGCCTGAGTGGCTTCTTCATTCCTCTGAAGAAGCCACTCAGGCGAAACTAGTCAGGAATAAAAGTATTTCCCACAGCCCGTGTTCCCTTTACCTCCTATCCTTTATTACTATTATTATTATTATTATTATTATTATAATTATTATAATATTGGAAGAAGAAACAAAAGAAGAAGAAGAAGAAGAAGCTAAACCTTGCTTACCTCTGTAAAACCCCGGGCAACTCCTTCTAATTTCAAGGGATTAATCCAATCAACCTGACGACGCCAGTTTAGTCTTCCGCTAAGCATTTCTAATCCGTCGAGGGAGACTCGAGGGAAAGGATCAACGTTTGCCTCGACATCAACAAACTGAAAGACTAACACGTTGCTGCATGTCAGACCCCCTGATATCCATCCCTCTGAATCCTCTCTACCCCGACAGGACAGAATCCACCTGGCCAGACTGCGATTCGGACACGGACACCTTATAAGATACCAGAAGATGATGACAGCATGACAGCATGACAGATAACTGTCCAGGATGTAACACTTCGCCCCTATTCTATACAACACAATATGGACGACTGCATCGAGCACAATCATGCACACCAACAAAACTCTGTAAGGGATTTATGGGAAAATCCAGTTCCAACCGTAGCGTTCCTTCAGCCCCAGTTACACCAAGCTTACGACCTGTTTCCGACCACCTTCGACCGAAAACCAAACGATCGGTCGGCGACACAAAACCTATGCAAGGAACTGAAATTGAAAAAGTTAATGTGGTTATTAAGATGAAAATATATGCACTGGGGATTATTCAGTGTGTGTTGTAATATAACTATCTATCTATCGATCTATCTATTCATCTATCTTATAACGAACTACCAGCGACTTCCAAAGACTACCTGCAACTGGCTGGCGACCGCTTGGTCCCCGGTGGACTGGGGTGTTAGAGGGGGTTTATTGGGTCTAACGGTTCGTCGAACGCGGTTCGACAGACACGTGTTTAAAGTGATGTGTGAACGTGTGAACGGGGTATTTGGTTGTCGAACACGTTGGTTAAACCCCAAATACCCCGTTCACACGTTCACACATCACTTTAAACACGTGTCTGTCGAACCGCGTTCGACGAACCGTCTTAGGGAGACGGGACTGCTCGCCAAGACATACGAGGGAACAACACCAACAAAAACGCTTTCCTCGATCAGACCCTTCAGCCCCCCAACGACGTCCTTCACAGGCGTTATTCTGGCTACCGCCTGTCGACTGCATTTGCCTCAGGAACCGGAGCGATACAAGGCAGTGGTGTGTGCACACGATCTTAAATCATATCCGCCCGGAGAAACGCTGAAAATATATCCCACAAACTTTTATCTCTACATGTCCAAATTTTACAACCCAGCTAACTTTCGTTTGACGACGAACCGGTACATTAACTTCCAAACTATCCCAAAGTGTATAGATATCTGAAACAAAGAGGGACGTATGTCTAAGCATTCTAAGAGGATATAGAACATTATGCCCCGTTTAGCGATAAACTATGATGTTTGGCGAGAAACTATGTGCAACTGGGTTAACTTCTAAGTACCTGTACTACAATGACGATGTATTTCAGGTGGCTAGAGCAAGCATACTGGAATACGCTGTATATATATATATATATATATATATATATATATATATATATATATATATATATATACATTTTAACAACCACAATGCACTTTAATTCTAAGCCATCAAAGGCCAGCATGCTGAAATTGAAATGTGGTACTGCCCAGGACTCGAACCCGGCATCCTCATGACAAGTGCGACAGTGACTTTCCAACTAGGCTATCAAGAGAGGGACCCATTCAGTGTTGTACATATATATATATATATATATATATATATATATATATATAATGTGAACAAGTTTATTATGACCAATGAACTATTGAAACTTGGATGTAAATAAATACTTTTCTCGCACTAAACTCGAGTATTACCTGCTGAAATTTCTACATGCAATGTTATACTTTCCAAAGATAAAAGATAAAAAAAACTTTTGAAGCTAGACTAGATGGTATCCACAGACAATTCCTGGAATCCTTTCATAAAAAAAAAAAAAAACGCGAACAAGAACGAATCTGCTTTCACGATTCAGCTCCATACCACGCTATTTCTGCAAATTTCATATTGCAGTGGTTCAGCAATTACATGTGATAACAATATATCCGAACATAGTCGACGAAAGAGGATACAGATACACG
>NC_134778.1:81211624-81231624 GCF_046742065.1 Oratosquilla oratoria
GGTCGTCGGCATTGTAAAGCAAACACAGCCACAGGAAACGCCCCTTTTCAGCAGCCCCCTGCCCCCCTCACCACCCTCAGCAGTTCACGGATATTGGCTGGAACCCGACGGTTCCGATCAAGAGCGGCCGCGTGTGTCCCGGCCGGAAATCGAACTTGAGGCCCTCTCGTCCGAGTTGGAGACACACGATGTCCGACTCTCGTTCGAAGTTATGACAAGCATCCTGTTGGCTTATTAAGCCCTTTGGACGTGGTGGCACCCTTCAGGGATTTCACTCCCGGTGACCTGAGGAGATTTTATTCAGATGAAGAGGGCGGGGAATCAGGAGGAGGATCTTAATGAAGCTGTGACCCTCAATGACGCTCCATAAGGCGAACAAACTCGCCTGGCGCTCGCCAGAATCAAGTTTTAAAGAGTGGATCACCATAGCAATGGGTTTGATCATGCCAGCAGACCTTACGGTTCATAACCAGGCCGGATTGATGAAACAATGAAATGAATAAATGAATAAAAATATATATATAAATCAATGAATAAACAGACAAATACACAAATAAAAATCCACAAATGTAAATAAGTGAATAAATTAAAATAGACAAATAAACAAACAAATTGGTAAATAAAATAAGCAAATAAAGTGACAAACTGAAGCATTCTGCTTCACGCCTCCCCTGCTGCTGCTGCTGCTGCTGCTGCCACCCCTCGTCCGGGTTGCCCCCAGAAGAGCCACAATGACGCGGAAGACCACGTCACAGAGACCCGTTTCTTCACGGACTGAGCCTCCAGGGCCTCATCACACTTATTACACACGCCAATGGGTCTCTCCTCTTTCTGTGGTCTGCATCACCACTCAGCCTCATTCACCTCATCACGCTCCACCGGAGCACTGTCGTCGTCGACCACCAGCAGACTGGCATAATAAACAAGTAAGGTCTGCTAATGGAGCCCAGCGGGGAGGGATGAGGATTCTTTAACAAAGAAAGACGAAGGAGGGGAGGGGGGGGGCGAGGACGGGTAAGGATGGGAAAAAGTTTCACTGTTGTCTTGAATCATGTGCTGAACTCGTGATCGTCTGCCATTACCCTCCCAGATGAGAGCTCAGACTTTGTATAGTTTGATTTATGGGTAATGATGTGACCTTGTTCACACGGCACACTCATGCACAAGCAGATGGTAATGGATAGCAGTATAACTGAGCTTTCACTCTCGAGGCAGGGCATGATCTCTGTACCGCAGAATGACTAGTCGCGACGTTATCCACTAAATTAGTAAGTTGTGGAACGGATACTGACGGCTTCAGGAGAATCTGGGAGAGGAGGTAATTGGCGTGGTCGCTAATGCGTAAATAATGGTGAAATTACGATTTTTTATGTTACCTTCATCGGAAAACTTGACGACAGTGAATGAAATCTCTATATCGGCCATTTGTGTACCTTAAGTGTTGGTTGGAGAGTTCTTCAACACAAACTTGACCAAAAGAACTTGTTGAACAAGATTTCGTTCACTTCTCATTCTCTTTCGCATAAAATGATTGTTTTCCTTTTCGCGCTTTGATTTTTGTCACTTTACATCTACCTTGACTGACATATTCGAGTTAGCTGTCTGAAAGGCGAATATCTTAAGCCAATCAGGAGCCGTTTCACGGTGGCCGTCCCTTTGGTCCTCAAGTGTTCGGACATCACGGGTAAGTGGCAGTCACTGACACCCTTTGTGTATCAGAGACATACAGAGTTAAGAGGCGAGATCGACGTCCTATAACGGCACAATGTGTACGTTTGCTGCAAGGATCCTTTCGAGAAATTCCCCCTCCCCTTCCAGGTCTTCATTCTTTACGTTCTGATGTCGCAAGGTTGTCAATACAATATTCACCAACAAGTGTCTGATCCAGCACGCATAATTCCTTTCTAGTGCTGTCAGGCCATTTATCTCCCTCAGGTACCAAAACTTCTAACGATTCCGATACGAGTTTTGATGCTGTTCTAAACCTTCGATTCCGATACAGTTCCGATTCCGATACAGTTCCGATTCCGATACAGTTCCGATTCCGATACAGTTCCGATTCCGATACAGTTCCGATTACGATACAATTCCGATTCCGATACAGTTCCGATTCTGATACAATTCCGATTACGATACAATTCCGATTCCGATACAGTTCCGATTCTGATACAATTCCGATTCCGATACAGTTCCGATTCCGATACCTGTAATGATTATAATTCTTGATTATTTTTAAGCCCTGCAGGCGGTTTGGGAAACAAATACTTTGGGAACGACGTACATTTATTAATCATTTATCAGAATCGGAAGTTTAGGGTAGTATCGGGATTCGTATCGGAATCGTTCAAAATTTTGGTAACGTCATATCACTAGTTATAGCCTATCTATATCCACCCTTTCTGTGCGGGGATTTGTATTCAGTAATGATACTGACGTAGTGTACCGTGTTTCTTGACTTCTACAGCCCCTGGGATGTTAATGTTGGTGTGTTAATGAGGTCCTATGGGAATTTCTGAAATCGTGCTCCACAGTTTACATCCTGACAGCCTTGGGCAGGCAGGGAGGTGACCCAACCTCGGCTAAAAAATAAATAATAAAAAATAATAAATAAATAAATAAATGAACAAACAAATAAAATAAAAATATATGATAATAATAATAATAATAACAACGAAAAAATATATATAAAAAAATAGCGGCTTGCGTAACTGACAGGGATTTACCCCACCACGGGTTTCCCACTTCCCATTACGTGGAAGTAGGGCGGCGAGTCCAGCCAATCAAATCGTCTGGACTGTGATCAGAGGCAAGGAGAGAAGCAAAGTGATCACCCTCTATGTCTCAGACAGAAGTATGTGAGCAGATATTTGCCAATTACAGCGTCAAGTAAATTACTAGGGCGAACACGTGAGCTTCCGTGTGAGTTGTATCCAGAGTCACCGTTTTCTTCGGAAGCGATGGGTTCCTTCCGAGGCAAGATTTGTCCCCAAAGGCTTAGCGAGGAACAATGAATCCTCCCATACGAATTACGTACCAATTTTGTTATCAGAGTCTTGGAGTTGGAGAAGGAAGAGGAGAATGGAAGAAGGAAGAGGAAGAGGAGGAGGAGGGAGAGGAAGATGAGGAGTAAGAGGAAGAAGAGGAGGAGGAGGAGGACGAGAAAGAGGAAGAGAAGGAGGATGAGGAGAAAAAGGAGAAAGAGGAGAAAGAGGAGGCTAATGAGGAAGAGGAGGAGGAGGTAGATAATGGCAATGTATGAGATATAAGAGTATATGAATGGCCATTTAGAACGTACAAGCCTACCGTGTTCTTTGACAAGTGACCCTATTCAACCTGTTCTTGTGAATTCCACGACTACGATCAGTTGAGTGACATCATATGGCTGGAAGTGGGTGTGGCGAGTTTTTAAATTAATCGAATAAATTAACCATTTTTGATGACGGACTGTTTGCTATTTTACCATATACAGTAGGTTCTGGTAACATTTTGTTTTGTCTTTTTTTTTCTAAAGGCAGTTAATTCTATATGGATTGTACGTGAACATTATTTCGCGCGGTTCTGACGTACCAAGAACTGGATATGCATCGATTTACTGTCCTATTACCAACCCTCCTCCCATCACACAATGTCTTATGGTGTATAAAAGCACAGAAGGGTTTCCAAAAGCACCGCTATAAGTACACCGACCACTGCCTTGACGTCCTGGTCGTCACTAAATGCTAAGATTGGACAGTTTTTCTTTTGATTCGGTTGTTTGTACACTAAAGGCTAACCTTTACTTCTTCAGACACTTGTTTTGTATTACAATAAATGTTTTCTCCCAGTTTTGTTGTATGCTTGTTTCCAAGAATAAAATAATGATGCTGATGATGCCGATGACGATGATGAGGAGGAGGAGGAGAAGAATAATGATGATGATGATAATCGAGTTATTGAATTGACAGTGATACAATGTTACACTGACAATATACAATTTGACTAATTTTAGGACTTGTACATAACGTGCATGGGGGTACTCGGTGTCGGTATCCACAGAGTGATGATGTGTGATGTTGCGACCGAGAGGGGAAGAGGTCGTGGGCAAGTCAGAGATAAGGTCAAAGGTTATTTAAGTGTGAATGATGGCACAGTGCTGAATTTGTCGTCTTGGTGAGGGTTGCAACGGCAAATTATGGCAACAGCAAAGTCGGATGCCTAAAAAGTGATAAAATAAAAACACTAAACAAAGGCCCAACATTCAAATAAAATAGGTTAACAAAACATTTCGCCTGGTGTTTTGACCCACGCTAGTTCTCACAGTGCAAATATATATATTTTTTTCGAATATGTGACATATTTTCCTATGTAATATTTAGCTTACGATTGGGTCATTTTCTTGAACAGATTAAAAAACAAAAAACAAGACAAAGAATTTTAATTACGTATTATGAAAATCTCTGGATGGATCAAAACTTTTGCTCAGGACTGTATATCCCCGTTTTCTACAGCAACAGAAAGACGCACAAGTATCTCATTCATCGTGTCAGTTCTATTGCATGAGTTGCAAAGCAAGCATGACCATTCCCATTCCACAACAAACACTACCGAACTCGACACCAGCCCACATCTGCATTAAAATTTGCTCGTTCACAGCCACAACACCTTCCACTCAACCCCACGCCTACACGAAGAGGCACTTAACACAATCAACACTCCCAACACTTATTCACTGTACAATTGGATTCACTTCTAGGTTCTACAGTGTCCAACGACTGCAGCACAGCTGTAGCAAGCGTATAAATTTAAGTCGAAGGTTTATTATACGAATGTGTCAATTAGACCGTAAAAGACTTATTCACGACGTTAATGCATGACCCAAAGATTCATACCGCCCACGTTTCTTTAGAGAGCATCAACCATTGCAGTGTTTAGAAACGGAAATAACTGCCCGTGTAAAGTACCACATTTATTGACAAAGAGAAAAATATATCTATTCCCTAGTGTGAGTGTGTGTGTGTGTGTGTGTGTGTGTGTGTGTGTGTGTGTGTGTGTGTGAGAGAGAGAGAGAGAGAGAGAGAGAGAGAGAGAGAGAGAGAGAGAGAGAGAGAGAGAGAGAGAGAGAGAGAGAGAGAGAGAGAGAGAGAGAGAGAGAGAGAGAGAGAGAGAGAGAGAGAGAGAGAGAGAGAGAGAGAGAGAATTTATGTAGGAGTGTACGTGTGTGTGTGTGTGTATTCACCTTGGTCTTTGGATCACGTGCTGGACTTGTGATCGACAGCTATTTCCCTCCCGGAAGAGATCTCAGAGCTCGTATGACTGATCTATGGGTAATGCTGTAACCTTACACGCACACACACTTCATACTCCCCACCCACGAGTTGGAGTAACGACTCGAAGCGCAGCGATACTGAAATCATTTCAGCCCTGGGCAGGATTCGAACCAGGACCACCGTAGTGACAGCCTGGGACTCTACCAACCGCGCCACCGAGTCGTGTAATAATGTGTGTGTGTGTGTGTATTTACCTAGTTTACCTAGTTGTATTTCACGGGAAGGAGAGCTACGCTCGTGGGGTCCCGTCTCCATATCTCATTTTATCTAAACTATTTTTAAATTCATGTATTGTTCTTGCACACACTATTTTTTCATCCAACTTGTTCCAAATGTCTATTACTCTGTGAGGAAAGCTGTTCTTTTTCAGATCTCTTCTATAGCTGTCCTTCTTGATTTTCCTTCCGTGTCCTCTTGTGTTTCCATCATCCCATTTTATCAGATTCTCTCTATCAATAACTTCTATGCCTTTCATGATTCTGTAAATAGCTATCAAATCTCCTCTCTCTCTTCTTTGCTCTAATGTCTGTAGTTCAAGTTTTGCTAGTCTCTCTTCATATGATAGTTTTGAGAGTGTTGGTGCCAATTTTGTAATTGCTCTTTGTATTCTTTCAAGTTTTTTTTATACATTTTTTTGTACTTGGTGACCATACTGTTGCTGCATATTCCAATTTTGGTCTTATCAGAGTGGTTAGAATTTTCTTCACCATTTCTTCATCCAGGTATGCAAATGCCACTTTGATTGTTCTTATCAAATTATAAGTTTCTCCAAAAATCTTATTTATATGTTTTTCAGGTGACATATTATTCATAACAATGACTCCCAGGTCCTTCTCATTCTCTACTTTTTTTATTCCTTCTTCTCCCAATTTATATGATCCTATTATTCTGTTTTTGCTTTTTCCAAATTCCATTATACTACACTTTTTAGTGTTGAACTCCATCTCCCACTTCCTACTCCATTCCTGTACTTTGTTCAGATCATTCTGTAGTGACTCACAATCTTCATCCGTTTTCACTTTTTTCAACAGTTTTGCATCATCTGCAAAGAAGCTCATATAACTTTTAATTCCTTCATCCATATCATTAATATATATAGCAAACATGATTGGGGCCAGAACTGTTCCTTGTGGGACACCGCTTATTACTTCATCCCATTCTGAGTGTTTATCTCTTATCACCACTCTCATTTTTCTTCCTTGCAAAAAGTTTTCCATCCATTTAAGCAGTTTGCCCTGTATTCCTCCTTCAGTTTCTAATTTCTTAAGCAACTTTTTGTGTGGTACTTTGTCAAAAGCCTTTTTCAAGTCCAGAAATGCACAATCAGCCCATCCATCTCTTTCTTGTATTATGTCTATTAGCCTTGAATAGAAACATATCAAATTGGTGACGCATGATCGTCCTTGTCTGAATCCAAATTGCCTTGTATTTAGCACGTTGTTTTTTTCTAAATATTTTACCCATCTACTTTTGACAATTCTTTCACAAATTTTTGCTATTGTACTTGTTAGAGAGACTGGTCTATAGTTGGTAGGGTCTTCCTTATTTCCCCCTTTATATATAGGTACTATATTTGCTCTTTTCCAATCTTCTGGGACTTTTCCTTCTTTCAAGGAACTGTTTATTATGCTATGTATTTTGTCTGCCAGTTCTTTCCTGCATTCTTTCAAAATCCAGTTTGCTATTTCATCTGGTCCATGCGATTTTCTAACATCTAGATTACTCAAGTGTTTCAATATTTCATTCTTTGTTACTTCTATTTCTTTCATGGGGGAACTTTCTCTTTCCATTCGATCTCTTCAGGTTGTATGTTCTCTCTTGTAAACACTGATTTAAAATGTTTGTTCATAATTTCTGCCATTTCTAATTCCTCTGTATATTCAACTCCTCCTTGCCTTAATTTTTCCAAATCTTGTCTGTTTTTCAGTTTGTTGTTTACAAATCTGTAAAATAGTTTTGGTTGATCTTTACACTTTTCTATGATATCTTTCTCATATTTTCTCTTTTCCTCTCTGCACGCTTGTACATATTCATTTCTATAACAAGTATATATTTTCCACTTTTCAGGTCTTTTGTCCTTTCTCCACTTAGTCCAAGCTTTATCTCTTTTGTCTTTTAACTCCTCACAACTTTTGCTGTACCAACATTTTATATATTTCTTTTCTTGTTGTATAGATAGATAGAGAGAGAGAGAGAGAGTGTGTGTGTGTGTGTGTGTGTGTGTGTGTGTGTGTGTGTGTGTGTGTGTGTGCACATACAAATCCACCATAAACAAATGCAAATAATCATACAACCTTCTTCCACAACCACCATAGCAATTCCCCATCGTTTGCCCTATCAACACTCCCAACATCTAACTATACTTACCAACACCTGCTCAACGTATACGAACACCAACACAAACACATGGATATCTTTACTAATACTCTCCAGGGTCCTACAATGGTATTTTAACCACCTCCGTACGATGACGCCTACTTAGGCGTCATGAGGTACGTGTGGGTAAACGAGGATGCCGTCATTGGCGTCTAGATTATATATATATATATATATATATATATATATATATATATATATATATATATATATATATATGGTAGTTATACATGAATTACGCCCGAATTCTGTGAACTGGATTTATCACGTTTCCTGTGCTTATTATTACTAAAAGTAAAAGAGAACAAGTAATACAGCAGTGACTATATTTTATAATGCTAGCAGTGTGATGCATCGTACATATGGCAGCCTATGCTGCGTTGACTCGTACTGAAGTGGTTAAGGTTCATGACAAAACGCACATACACAATATTATCATCGAATGACACCAATTTATACCCGAGTGAGCAACTTACACCCGTCAACACAAAAATATGTTCATGTATAAAGATACGCACAATAGAGAAAGAGACTGACAGCTAAATAGGAAGACAGATACAGACACATACATATACACACACACACAAACACACACACACACACTGAGACAACGAATTGATTGATTGATTGATTGATAATTAATTGGAGAGTAGGAAAGATGACCCCACGAACGTTACTCTTTTCCTGCATACCACAATTAGATGATTGAAATGAGGTAAATTAGACAAATACATACACATAAAAAGTTAAAAACACACATACTTATAGATACACACATGTACACACACAAAGAGAGAGAGATGGGGGAGAGGGGTAAAGGGAGAGAGAGAGATAGGTAGATAGATAGAGATATATAGAGATAGAAAGATAGATAGAGAGGTGGGGGAGAGGGGTAAAGGGAGAGGGAAGGGGAGATAGATAGATAGATAGAGAGATTGACAGATAGAGAGAGACTCCGAAATGCTCTAACACTCATTTATCATTTCACCCGCCACCTTGGTTCAAAACAAGTTTGGCATCCATCCACAATACCATTCACCAGACGCACAGAACGATCGTCTCATCCTCATCAACCAGCACAGGCACCAGCAGTGACAGATCAGGCGGTCTGGAATCAACATACTTGCACACCCACAACAATTACTCAACAATTACCGGATTGCACCATCACGTTTGAAGCTCCGACTCCTCTCTTACCAACAAGACAATAGTCTCACTGACTCTTCTTCCCTCATTGACAGTCTTCAACTTCTTCCTGTTTGCCGTAGTACTGGATGACCCACACTCTCTCTCTCTCTCTCTCTCTCTCTCTCTCTCTCTCTATCTATATATATATATATGTATATATATACACATATATATATATATACATGTATGTGTACAACACTGAATGGGTCCCAGTGATAAGAGATACAACGGTAAGTCACTACTGCACTTGTCATGCGCTAGCCGGGTTCGAGTCCTTGGCAGTACCGCATTTCAATTTCTGCATGTTAGTCTCCATCGGGTCTCCCGATGTTGATGGCTTAGAATTAAACTGCATCGTGGTTGTTAAAATGTACATATATATATATATATATATATATATATATATATATATATATATATATATATATATATATATATGAAAATAATCGCCATTGGTAAACTTCAAAGTTGGGGAATTTTAGACTTCCTATAGCTATGTTGGTAGAGCTTCGGCCTAGCGTCCCGCAAGGCCCCGGTTCGAGTCCGGGGGCGACTGTCGGAATTATTCTATATATATATATATATATATATATATATATATATATATATATATATATATATATATATATATATATATATAGTTATTTTCATGGGTAATGTTCTTCGGAACTACCTGAGTGTGTACAGTGAAAGAAGTATATTGCCAGGGTTGACCCAAGATAGATTAAACATGGTGAAACATTATGAGAATCGTCTAGGGAAGGCTCGCCGATTCTCATAATATTTCACCATGTTTCATCTACCTTCGGACAAACCTGGCAAGTTTTGTCTTTGACTGTACCTTCTCGCCTTGGGAGACCATACAATTTAAAAATTCTTTGAAACAATTCTGCGCAAATATCTTTACGTAAGTCACCCAGAACAGCGACTTTTCTTCTTCCACTGGGAGTTTGTCGAACTCTTTCAAAACGAGTTTATCAAAGCACTTTCTCCGTCCCTGTATTTGACTTTAAATTTACAAATTCTTTTTCCTGTTCTTTATGAAATGGTACTTTGAAAGTCTTTTGTTTATTTCTAATTTTCTTAACACTTCTAAACCTATACAAAGTCATACTCCACAATATTACATGTACATGGGTTCTCTCGTACCATAACTACATTATATATATATATATATATATATATATATATAAACACATACTGTATATATATACATATATATATATATATATATACATTATATATACATATATATATGTATATTTTATATACAGGGTCAGGCAAAATGATCTGACACATTTGTAGGTTTAATGAAATGCAAATGAAGTAAAGAAACAAAAAAGTGCTTTTATTTTTTAAAAGTACATATAATGCCATTTTGTTTCATTATGTTTTGAAAATTAAATCAGTCAAATGGGATCCATTATTGTCCACACACTGTCGAAGGCGTTCACGAAAGTTGTCTATAACTCGGCGGGTCATTTCATGTGGAATGGCAGTAATTTCTTGACGAATTGTATCTTTAAGGGTCCGTCAGGGGCAATTATTCGAAAAAATCTGGTACATGAACGAATTTTAGGAAAACATTTAAAAAGAATCTCTATGATGTTGGCAACACTCCTACAAAGTTATAGAGCTGTATTTCGTTTCTATCTTTTTATACAGAATAAAATAGATAAATTATTGGCAACCTCTGGCAACCCCATTGCGTATCAAATATTCTGTATATTGGAATAACGTTAATTTTTTCTATAGCTATTTTGTTTTTTGCTACGGAATTGTGTTTATGGAGATATTTAGCAACTCCTCCCACAAGCATAGATCCAGAAATAACACAAATCAGGGCATCAGTACCCATCCAAACGTCAAAGTGAGGTCACGTTCTTTTGAAGCTCTCACCGTGCTTCATATTTTTGATTCCTCACTGTAATTTCTTGCGGTAATCATGGCAAGATTGACGAAAAGCCAGCGAGCAAGGAGGAAGAATGCAGTGAAGGCCCTTGCGTGCCAGATGAAGAAACGAGAAGGAAAAAAACAAACAAACGAAGAGGACAGCATCCAACAATGTTGGTTATAAAGAAGGATTTGTTGTTCCTCTTCTTGAAGAACCCTACACCCATATTCATAAGTCTGCCCTCGAAAGAAGAGACAAGAAACGAGAGGAGAAAAAAAGTGAAAAGTAAAAGTGGTAAAGTGACCAAAAGCGGGGACTATGGGGCTGGGGCCTTTTAAAAATGTCGCGCAAAATTTAAATGCCTTCTCATGTACATTTAATGTTTTTGTTCTTTTTGTTGTTATTTCTTCGGTTGTTCTTGATGGATTTTTGTCATTTTTGTTTCATTTGAAAGATAAAATTATGCTCTTTATTTCCTATATTAAAAAATAAAAGAAATTTTATTTAATTTTTTTTTACTATTTATGAAACCTGAATTTTGCAGCATCTTTGAAATGTTCAGAAAAGAAAATTCACAATAAATCAGAGGTATAAGTTTGGTCAAATGTACAATATAACAAATATTCCCCAGAATCTAAGCTTGCAATATATACCAAGCTTAATTATGTGGAAGGATTTCCATATGATTAATTACAGCTTCATTAAACTTCATTATATCTTCACTACACTTTATATATACATGTGAGGAATACAATACCCAGGGGAATTATAGACAAATGTAAATGGTAATTATACCTAAGTTCATCAAAGAGATTCAAAAAGTTATAGGACATGCTCCCTTATAAAGCAACCTGACGGTCCCTTAAGTTGTTTAATAGATCGAGGGCGATTTATTTATACCTTTGACTTGAGGTATCCCCTGAGAAAAAAATCGCCAGGATGGAGCAACAGCCCACACTTCTCGACGTGCGATGGGGATTTTAAGGAAGATGTTCCCTGGTCATTTGATCTCATTGCGTGGTGACATCGGTTGGCCCGCCCGTTCACCTGATTTAAATCCGTGCGATTTTTTTCTCTGGGGATATCTCAAGTCAAAGGTATACATTAATCGCCCTCGATCTATTGAACAACTTAAAGATGCAATTCGTCATGAAATTACTGCCATTCCACATGAAATGACCCGCCGAGTTATAGACAACTTTCGTGAACGCCTTCGACAGTGTGTGGACAATAATGGATCCCATTTGACTGATTTAATTTTCAAAACATAATGAAACAAAATGGCATTATATGTACTTTTCAAAAATAAAAGCACTTTTTTGTTTCTTTACTTCATTTGCATTTTATTAAACCTACAAATGTGTCAGATCATTTTGCCTGACCCTGTATATATGTATATATATATATATATATATATATATATATATATATATATATATATATATATATATATATATATATATATATATATATATTGAAGTATGTAAGACAAATGAGTGGAAGGGTGGTGAGTTAAACACAAAGAACAGTTGGAGTTTTATTCACTGACGTTTCGTCCTTACCAGGACATTCTCAAAGTACATACAGTTTCAGAAAATTAACAGCTTATATAATCCATCCTTGCCGTGTTCCCCTCCTTCTATACTCCCATCCGTCCTCTACCCGACTCCGACTATGTCACTTCTCCCTCCGTTCTCAATTGTCCTTTTTATCTCCTTGACAATCAGAGTACTTACCGCTCCTGCTAATTTTATAAACCCTTCCCTATGGTTGATGCAGGGGTGGGAAGTAATGTAGGCTGCCTCCACTATTTTTCTTTTCTTTTTCTCTAGACCTTTGTGGAGCACCTCTATCTTTTTCCAATCTGGAAGATGACCACATTGGTCTAAATGAACTACTAGCGAGTTGGAGGTTCTGTGAGCTCTGACGTCATTTTTGTGCTCATATGTCCGTAGCTCCACTGATCTTCCCGTCTCTCCATAATATCCTAACGGACAACCACCACATGGTATATTGTAAATCGCGCCCTTCTCTATATCCTTTTCTGATTTATTTCTATTCTTGACAACTTCTCCTAATTTTTTACCCGTGGAGAAAGCAACGCTCACACCCGCTTTTGTGAGAATATGTCCCAACTCCTCCGCGTACTTCGAGTTGGGGACGGACAAAAACTCCGCCCTGCCTTCTCCGGACCAGTCGTCCTTCTTCCTTCTCATTATTGCCGTTGCTTTCTTCCTCAATCTGTGCAGTAGTCCTTCCGGGTATCTGAGTTTAGTGAATACTTTGAAAATATATTTGATTTCATCCTCTAAAAATTCTTCGCTACAAATACGGTACGCCCTTAAGAAAAATCCTATAACCACTCCGTTTTTAATTTTGTTGCTATGCGCTGAGTAGAAATGAATCACATCGTCTTTATTGGTGCTTTTCCTGTAGACAGAGAAAGATATCTTATTATCTCTCCTCCAAATCACCGTATCCAAGAAAGCTAGTCTGTTATCCGTCTCGTGTTCGATAGTAAACTGGATGTTTGGTTCGACCTGATTCAATCTACTCAACTTGTCATCTAATTGTACCTTTTTCGGAGCGATGACAAGGACGTCGTCCACATACCTCAGCCAAAGCGTGTCTCTACCCATTATCCTTATGAAATAATCTGTCTCTAAAACTTCCATATACAATGAAGCTAGAACCGCACTGAGAGGACTACCCATTGCAAGTCCTCGGTGTTGTCTGTATTCTTTCCCGTTGAACATGAAAGGACCAAACTTCACACATAGAGACACTAATTTCAAGTAATCACTTTTGCCCACTGGTAAATCAGCCTCATCCAAACTGTCTACCACCTTCTTTGCCGCTGCCAACGCTCCTTCTACCTCGACATTCGTAAAGAGCGCAGTTACATCATAGCTAGCCATTACTTTTTCTGAAAGATCACCATTCTTTAACCTCGTGATCAGATCTCCGGAGTTTTTTAAATGGGCATTACTTATCGAGCCTAGCCTCTGTGATAGTGGTTTGGCTAAGCACTTGGCTAGTCTGTGCGGGGCGCTCCCGATACCAGAGGTGATGGGTCTCATCGGGACGTTTGGTTTATGGGTTTTCGGAAGTCCCCGCATTCTGGGTGGTTTAGGGGCTTCCTCTAACAGACCTAGTAGCTTTTTCCCCCGGCTGGTTCTTGTGAGTATCTTCCTTGCTTCTTTCTTAAATTTCTCCCCTTCTAAAGCTGCGTGCCCAATATGTTTCTCTTCATATGTATTGGTGTCGCTGAGCAAGTCTAACATTTTTGCGTCATAATCTACCCTGTTCATGACGACAACTCCTCCACCTTTATCCGCACTAGTGATTACTATATCGTCGTCTCTTCCTAGTTTCTCTAAGGCTAATCTGAACCGTCTTGGTATGGAACATTGATTGATCGTGGCTAGAGCATGAAAGCATGTGACTAGACCTTGTTTGAAACCTTTTTCCACGTCATTGTCATTCCATTTGTAGTTTCTGTTTAAATAATCAGTTATAGAAAAACAATCCCTCTCGCTTGGTCTTAAGTTTGATATCGGTGTGAATAAGAGAGGTTATACTGATTATTTAAACAGAAACTACAAATGGAATGACAGTGACGTGGAAAAAGGTTTCAAACAAGGTCTAGTCACATGCTTTCATGCTCTAGCCACGATCAATCAATGTTCCATACCAAGACGGTTCAGATTAGCCTTAGAGAAACTAGGAAGAGACGACGATATAGTAATCACTAGTGCGGATAAAGGTGGAGGAGTTGTCGTCATGAACAGGGTAGATTATGACGCAAAAATGTTAGACTTGCTCAGCGACACCAATACATATGAAGAGAAACATATTGGGCACGCAGCTTTAGAAGGGGAGAAATTTAAGAAAGAAGCAAGGAAGATACTCACAAGAACCAGCCGGGGGAAAAAGCTACTAGGTCTGTTAGAGGAAGCCCCTAAACCACCCAGAATGCGGGGACTTCCGAAAACCCATAAACCAAACGTCCCGATGAGACCCATCACCTCTGGTATCGGGAGCGCCCCGCACAGACTAGCCAAGTGCTTAGCCAAACCACTATCACAGAGGCTAGGCTCGATAAGTAATGCCCATTTAAAAAACTCCGGAGATCTGATCACGAGGTTAAAGAATGGTGATCTTTCAGAAAAAGTAATGGCTAGCTATGATGTAACTGCGCTCTTTACGAATGTCGAGGTAGAAGGAGCGTTGGCAGCGGCAAAGAAGGTGGTAGACAGTTTGGATGAGGCTGATTTACCAGTGGGCAAAAGTGATTACTTGAAATTAGTGTCTCTATGTGTGAAGTTTGGTCCTTTCATGTTCAACGGGAAAGAATACAGACAACACCGAGGACTTGCAATGGGTAGTCCTCTCAGTGCGGTTCTAGCTTCATTGTATATGGAAGTTTTAGAGACAGATTATTTCATAAGGATAATGGGTAGAGACACGCTTTGGCTGAGGTATGTGGACGACGTCCTTGTCATCGCTCCGAAAAAGGTACAATTAGATGACAAGTTGAGTAGATTGAATCAGGTCGAACCAAACATCCAGTTTACTATCGAACACGAGACGGATAACAGACTAGCTTTCTTGGATACGGTGATTTGGAGGAGAGATAATAAGATATCTTTCTCTGTCTACAGGAAAAGCACCAATAAAGACGATGTGATTCATTTCTACTCAGCGCATAGCAACAAAATTAAAAACGGAGTGGTTATAGGATTTTTCTTAAGGGCGTACCGTATTTGTAGCGAAGAATTTTTAGAGGATGAAATCAAATATATTTTCAAAGTATTCACTAAACTCAGATACCCGGAAGGACTACTGCACAGATTGAGGAAGAAAGCAACGGCAATAATGAGAAGGAAGAAGGACGACTGGTCCGGAGAAGGCAGGGCGGAGTTTTTGTCCGTCCCCAACTCGAAGTACGCGGAGGAGTTGGGACATATTCTCACAAAAGCGGGTGTGAGCGTTGCTTTCTCCACGGGTAAAAAATTAGGAGAAGTTGTCAAGAATAGAAATAAATCAGAAAAGGATATAGAGAAGGGCGCGATTTACAATATACCATGTGGTGGTTGTCCGTTAGGATATTATGGAGAGACGGGAAGATCAGTGGAGCTACGGACATATGAGCACAAAAATGACGTCAGAGCTCACAGAACCTCCAACTCGCTAGTAGTTCATTTAGACCAATGTGGTCATCTTCCAGATTGGAAAAAGATAGAGGTGCTCCACAAAGGTCTAGAGAAAAAGAAAAGAAAAATAGTGGAGGCAGCCTACATTACTTCCCACCCCTGCATCAACCATAGGGAAGGGTTTATAAAATTAGCAGGAGCGGTAAGTACTCTGATTGTCAAGGAGATAAAAAGGACAATTGAGAACGGAGGGAGAAGTGACATAGTCGGAGTCGGGTAGAGGACGGATGGGAGTATAGAAGGAGGGGAACACGGCAAGGATGGATTATATAAGCTGTTAATTTTCTGAAACTGTATGTACTTTGAGAATGTCCTGGTAAGGACGAAACGTCAGTGAATAAAACTCCAACTGTTCTTTGTGTTTAACTCACCACCCTTCCACTCATATATATATATATATATATATATAAATATATACACGTATATGCGTTCAAAAGGTTTCCCTGTCCCGTACTCGATATTCACCATGTCTTGCATCTGCAGTGTTCTGTCCCTAGTTCCTGTCTCACCATCTACCTGCTTTCCTCGTTCTATTACTCTTATGTTCCATCTTCCACTAACATCCTTCCTCCCTCCGTTTACATAATTCTTTTCTTCCTTCCCCTTTCCCTATCCCCTTCATCCCACTTTTTTTTTCTAATCTTTCTTCTTTCTCTTTCCACCCTCTGGCTTTGCTTCAACGACTTCTCCGCATCTAAACCTCTCCTATTCTTCCTACGGGCATCGGTATGCACATGTTTGAGTTGTGCCTGAAGTGCAAGTAACTTTTCCATTCCCCAACATGGACTTGAAGCCAGGCTCTTCGGTAAACAGGGTCCAAAACTCCGAAAACTAGAATTCACGGCACCATTTCACACCGATAAATTCAAAATCTTCTGTTTAAATGTGTGGGCAGCAACGCCTCCTTTGCTTGTAAAGGGGTAGCCTTAATCAATGCAAATTGTCCATCTCGCGCCGACGACTCAAATTCTCATCCACACAATGCAAGAGCAACATTTCCCAGAGAACCTCTGAGCGGAGTTTAGGAATTCGGTGCGAGAGCTGAGGAGGGCCGTAGGAGGAACAAGACATTTCTGAAGAGTTTGTTTTCTTAAGCCATAACTCATTCTCGATGCATCGAGTCTGAGGCAATTCTTATTTCTTCGATTTACGATCCAAAACGTTCCGTCGCCAAACGGTTGTTACTCAAATGCAGATCCCCCCCCACCCCCAAGGGAGACACGCTCCCGACGACCTAAAGGAAAGATGCTTCGGAAGGCGTCATCGTGTTGTCTTTGTCAAAAATGGAGTACCGCCGTGGTAATACAACACCATAACATTTAAAGTTACACGCACCATGTATTCTCTACGCCAAAGTGTGGTATTTTTTTTTAAATAGACAAGAGAAAAAAGTCACCAATAATCTTCCCGTTTTCTTTGAGGTCTCGAGTGATACTTCACTCCCAAATTTCGAAAAAAGAAAGAAAGAAAGAAAGAAAGAAAAAAAAAAAAAAAAAATTTATATATATATATATGTATATATATATATATATATATACATATATATATATATACAAATCTAATATATATATATATTATATATATATAGATATATATGTATCCAACCCCCATCCACACGTGGTGATCTTCCCCGAACTAAATAGTATATTTCAGTGTCTAACAAGAAAAAAGAAACGGTGAACTCCTATCACAATGAAAAGGTTAATTGTGCTCAGATGAGAGGAAGGGTGGGAGGGGTGTGGAGTGTATTTAGGGATGAAATGGGTGGGAGTGTTTTTATGCCTTTCCCTTTTTGACTACCTCCCTTGGAAGGGGGAAAAAGCCTTGGTATATGTATGTATGTATCTTAATTATGGTGGTGAACCATTTGTGAAACAAAATATTCAAATGCATCATCGAACCCATGTTCTAATATTTTTTAATTATCTTATTGCAGAGATCCATCCACGAGAAGGTCGCGTGTGTCCTACAGTGACGTACTTCAAAAATGTATTGCCTGAAGCGAACAAATTTCTATCAGAAACGGCTCTTTCCAAAGAATCCTCTCGACACGTTTGTACATTCTGTGAACTTCTCGGCGTCACTTTTACACTTTTTTTTACAGTGTATATATATCAAAGACGAATATAGTGTTAACAAAGGACTTGCGTGTATTACCTCAACCTGAATTCCTTAGCAAGTTCATCAAAGCTATGGAAATCCACGCCTTCTGAGACTTTTTTTTTCCTTGAGCGAGAGAACGCCTATGCACCCAATTCAAGCCATCTGAGAATTAATTACTTGATCCCTTTGACCCGTACGAAGTCTATATATCCTTCTTTCATACCGCAGACGCTGTTCCCAAGAATCATCTTCAATTCCTTTGCCCTTGAACCCCAAAAGGTGCATCTACCAGAACCGCTTCTTTGATTGCCACCCTCCGAAACCCGGGTCCCGACTAATGGACGCTCCGTGAGATGCCCTCCTTCATTTCCTTACGCAGCCAACTTCCCCCCGTCTCTCGCCGGCAACGAAGGCTCCTCCTCGAAGGACGCCGTCTTTGATTACTTCACCCGACGTCGAGGTTCCCTCAGCCGTAAGTGCTCGTACAAAGGCGCCATTCAATCTAGTTCTGTAAAAGATGGCGCCTTCTTCGGAGGATTGGGACGGTGGACCACTGCCTCCTCTGAGTGGCGAGGCACCTTACGCGGCAACCCTCAGTTTCTTGAAGGCACGCCCTCCCCCTGGGGCTGTCTAAGGTCGAGGGGTGACCTCCCTTCCTGATCTCCTCCGGTTACTACCACTTCTAGCAGAGGTATTACGTGGACAGCGCCTCCATGTGCTGTTCCGGACCATCTGCAAGGTTAAGTTCCGGGCGGGTCGGCACCCGTCCGGAAAAAAAAAATAACAATAAAATTAAAACAGCCACCCCTTGCACTTCTGGTAATAATGCTTTCCAGAAGGCGACAGCCAATTTCATTCAGCTCTGGGGCCGTTCCCGGAATCAAGCGGCTTCCCTGAACCCAGATCTCCTTCACCCCCGGAGCCGGTTCCTCTTGAGTAAATAACGTCTAACTCTAGTCAGAAGTCTGTAACGTATGTCACAGTGATGGGAGTCGGAGGAAGGGTCCATAAGTTAAAGTCTAATAGAGTGTAAATGCGTAGCATATACAATTTCCAAGAAGATTCTTCCTATCCCTGAGGCAAGGCATGGGCGATACTTTTCCTTTAATTATGGTTCAGCCGACAATCTAATTTGTTCTCGATCGCACATTTTCGGCAGCGAAAACGTTATATCATATGTCAATGAACATAAGAAAATGAGAATATAAGAATGGAGGAGGTTGCAAGAGACCTACGCTAGGCAGTTCCATATCCCTTACCACCTGTCATCCCTATCTATAAATTATCTAATCTTCTCTTAAACCAGTTGTTTCAACGCTCACTACATAGTTAAAAAGCCTATTCCATTCATTAACCATTCTGCTGATAAACCAGTTCTTGTCTATTTCCTTCTTAAACCTAAATTTGTTCAACCTAAGCCGATTAATACGTGTCCTACCCTTAATATAACAATAACCTTGCCTGCATCACCCTGTATGGACCAGAAGGCACTCTTTTATTCCAATATTCTGGATGTCGTCAGCTTATTTCATCCATCTCCGTGGTACCTCCTCCTTCTCCTACCCCTCCACCTCAGCAGCGGCGAGAGTAACGACTTCTTTCATTGTTCTTGTTCGCGTTGGCGCCTCGTCTCTCTCGCGATGCGATTTCGGTCCATTCAGTACTACTCGAGTAATGACAGAACGGCACCCGCATTGGCCCCCGAGGTCCTCCTCCTTCACCACAAGTGCGTCGTCGTTTTCTCATTCTTCTTGTCTTCAATCTCTTCGTTCTCGCCCTCCTCGTCCTCCTCCTCCTCCACCGCAAGTGAGTCGTCGTTTTCTCCTTGTCTTCAGTCTCCTTGTCCTCGTCTTCCTCCTCCTCCTCCTCTTTCCTCTTCTTTTTTTCCCTCTTCCACTTTTTCCTTGCTCCCCTTCC
>NC_134778.1:81236624-81251624 GCF_046742065.1 Oratosquilla oratoria
GAGGGGAACGGGGGAAGAGGAGGAGTGGGGGAAGGGGGAGGGAAAGGAGAGGGGAGAGTACTGAGAGATTATGGGAAGGGACATGAGTAAGAGGGAGAGGTGAGGGCGGAGGGGGAGGGGGAAGGGGAAAGAAGTGGGGTGGGGGAAGGGGGAGGGGAAAGGAGAGGGGGAATATTGAGAGATTATGGGAGGGGGAGGGGGAGTGAGAGATTTTTTGAAAACGTCAAGTCCTTGTCTCGCAGGAGACAAAGTCCAATTCTCTTTTGGTTACAATTTCCTAATACGTGAATTAAGACGAGATTTTTTTTTTTTTTTTTTTTTTGTCTGACTTCCATCCTCTTTACAGTTTCTGGGGTCAAAGCGTTCGTGGATATGCGTCGCAACACGGTTGTTTGTCATCTGAGTAAAAGTTAAACGTTAAATTTTAAAACGCTTCGCTCATAGCCCGGCAAGCTCAATGATTTTTTTTTTTTTTTTGGGGGGGGGCGCGTTCCAAAAACACCCTCGGAAGCACGCTCTGGATTTCTCCCTAACAGACTTCTCTTCGCCAGGCTTATGCACACCTTTGGATTTCAGGCTTAAAATTATTGGTTAACAAGATCTGATAATCCACAATGTCGCTGAAAGTGATCACCTCAATCCGAAGGGATCCAAAATGTGTTCCAAAACGTAGCGGAGATTTCAGTTATAACGAGACATCGATGATTCTCAAATCGAGTGTCTGAACGAACAGATATGGAGATCATGCCAGGAGGCACTTTGCTCCGACTATGGCCGTCACCTTTGCCTTATGTGTTCGGACTTCCAGGTGAAGTAGAAGCCAACCGTAGGTGATGGGATCCGAACGCAGGATGCACGAACGAAACCCGAAAACAACCAAAACGAAAAACATGTGATCATATTTTTACATCCCTCTTGGGCTACATATTACGAGAAAATAAGCTTTTATAAATGCCCTACAATATTACATACGTCAATATAAGCACATCACACGTGCGCATACGCAGGCACGCACCCCCTCACGCACACACACACACACACGCATAAGCACATGTACACAAATTCACACATTCATACACACAGATACGCACGCACACAAGCACACATACGATATAGAAAGGAGTAAAATGAGTTGAACCCAATTGCCGGGGGTCACAAACATCTGGAAGCGTGAAGAATAAAAGTAAAAATGTCCCCAGTACAACCAGAAATAACCACGAAGGGTTTAGATTTCGGGCATGTCCCTCCAAGATTTTCTTCCAGCTACGCAGGATCCCTTGTCTTTTATCTATCAGCCCTTATTACAAAGGATTACAAAGGATTACAAAGGCGGAGCATGCCGACAGGAGACCTTTTGATCCATATCTAGGTCGGATGCGAAAAAAAAATCATATTAATAATAAAATAATAAATAAAAACTATAATAATGTAAATAACAAATAAAATACATAAATAAATGCATAGGTATAGTTAATAAACAAACAGGTAAATAGTAAATAATAATAAATTGACATATAATAAATGAAAATCAGACAGACAAATGATAACAAAACAAAAACAAATAATATAACCACCTCCAACTGTTATCTTCTTTTCCCACTTCTCAGTCTTAACGGCTCCTCCGGGAGGAACAAGGCGCCTTCCGGAGTCTATTGGGCACTCTTGCCTCGCGTGGGCGCCGAAGACTATAACGGTCTTCTTGTTCGTATCCACCGGTACGCTGCCTCCCGCCTGTTTGTTGTGGCTGTTGATCCTCGTCAAGGAGTCTGTTGTTACAGGCTACGGCTGTTAAAGTTGCTCACGCTCGTAGTCCTACTTTACAATGCTGCTATTGTAAGTATGTGTTGTTATTAAGATAGCTACTGCATCAAGTGCTGGAGCTCACTTGTTCCAAACTATGGAACTGTTTCTCTTGAGTCACACTCGAGAGGGGGGGGGGGTTGGGTTAGCTGCAACGTTAATATTAGTTTGGTGCAGTCTGTCACACCCCTGTGGACAGATCCCCTCCCCCCTCGCCTCGGTGGGAAACTTTTAAGGAATATCCAAGACCCGTTGGTGAGTTCCCTTGTGTTACACAAGAATGACCCGCCTTCAGTGAGACACCGAGGCACGTCTGAGTGGATACACAGATGGAGAGAGATGAATGGGAGTGAGTATGTGTGTGTGTGTGTGTGTGTGTGTGTGTGTGTGTGTGTGTGTGTGTGTGTGTGTGTGTGTGTGTGTGTGTGTGTGTGTGTGTGTGTGTGTGTGTGTGTGTGTGTGTGTGTGTGTGTGTGTGTGTGTGTGCGCGCGCGCGCGTTGTCTGAATGAAGCATCAGGCGAGCCCGCATGAAACCTTACTACCATCAGCCATTTTTGTGTCCGTCCCGGTATCTGATGTTAATGACGATTTTTTTTCCGAGAGGAGAAAGATGAGAAGTTTTTGAGGCAATGTTTCACGAAACATGGATGATGATTCAGTGACTTTAGGATGATGTTGGCCTATAAATGAAATGTATTTATGACTCTGTAGGCTGGATATATATGCTTTGATGTATCATAACCCTATTTCTTCATGTTGCTTGTTGAGATCTTCGGATAGCAGATAAAACAGGCCTTCTGGCGTATGTTCTTCACCACTTTCCTGTTCGGTCAAGGTATCCTAGATTTGGCGTTTATGTTCATGGTTGGAGAACTACCTTACCAAGTGGTAGATGCTGCACGCTTTCAGAAGCGTGTCGGATTCCCAAGAACGGAACTTTCAGTTCGATGATGACTTCGGTCTTCTGCTCTCTACAAATGGTTCCTAATGTTGTGGGCGTCGCAACCCACACAGGCCACTGTCATCCAAAGCTTCTTCCAGAGTTCAAACAACAACATCGCAATTTGCTCTACCAAACCCAATTGAGTAAAAAGGAAGCCTGAGGCTAAGCCTTATGGGTTTTTTCGAAGAACACTTCAGAACCTTGAAAATGGGGTGAAGCCCTATTGTCCAAAGGCCCGTGAACTTTTCAAGAAAAACGAAGAATTCTGGTTACCATCGAAGGTCACACAGGAGACAAGAAAGCCGAGGGCAAATAACGCCGAAGAACAAACAAAAGCGTGGATACTGTGCAGCGAAGCAGAATACCACAGAGAAAGATTTTTTTCCGTATTTTGTTTTCTCATTCCAACAACAACGCCTTAACCATTCTCGTGAAGAGTGCATCTAGCCTGTGAATATTCTCACTCTTCCTAGAACGACTTTCCTCCCCTAGTTTCACATCCACGTTGGCTAGAATGATACCTGCCACGGTGCATGTGGCAGCAAAGGTATGAGACGCAAGGTTTCCGGAAGATTCAAGTCAGATCACAATTATAACGATACACGTAGTATGTGTATCCTTCCTCCTCTGAATGAAATTGCCTGGCTCGTCATAGTCAAATCCTAAAGGTTATCAGTATTTCTCAATGGGTTACTTGAAGCAATCCTTCAGTTTCCCGGGTAGTGGACGGGCCGCGCAATACCTAAGTGGATAACGTCTTGAATTCATGAGCAGGTGGTCGTGAGTTCAAGTCCCGGGGCCCTAAGCGGGCTTGCTGCGTTGGTTCCCGACAGTCCTGGTCAGGCGGGGAGGCGACCCAACGTCGTTAAGAAAAAAAAAAAAAAATTCTGTCGTAAGAGACGGGTTTCTCACTTCCCACTGCGAGGGATTGGGATGAAGAGTGGACGTTCCTCCTAGCTGAATAAAATCGCCTGGCGTCACCCAGCTCAAAATCCTCAGAGGCGACGACACTCCCGATCCGGGTTAATTACTTTCCACCCCGTTACGACTCCTCATGGCACGCTGGCCACAACAAGTCTCTTTTTTCAGTCCTCCTCACGTTGCTGCAGCAAGAGCGTCGCAGCTGTTCTTAATTGCGGAAAGAGTATTTGTCACGCGTTTATCTTTATTTGGCGCGCGCGCCTTTGGCTCCTCGAAATTGGTTTCCTGCCTCCGTCTGCACGAATTATAATCACCGCCCGTCTCGCGCCTTCAGGCAAGCACGAAGACGCCTTGGCCCTGAAGGACTGAATCAATCTATTCTTCAGCTAAGAACACCCTTAACCACCAAGAGCCTTCAGTGCTATTTACACGGCCAAGCGGTTTGTCAAACAAGCGTTTGAAGTGTTTGACAAACGTGTTTGACAACCAAATACGCCATTCACACGGTCAAACATCACTTCAAACACCTGTTTGACAAACCGGGAGAAAGAGAGAGAGAGAGAGAGAGAGAGAGAGAGAGAGAGAGAGACTGCATGCGTGAATGTGTATATGTGTGTGTATGTGTGTGTGTGTGTGTGTGTGTGTGTGTGTGTGTGTGTGTGTGTGTGTGTGTGTGTGTGTGTGTGTGTGTGTGTGTGTGTGTGTGTGTGTGTGTGTGTGTGTGTGTGTGTGTGTGTGTGTGTGTCTGTCTGTCTTTTCGGATCCCAAAGTCTCGTTGTCCAAGAACACGGCTGGCAGCTTCAAGATTGGGCAAAGTCCTGTCTTGACCGGCATGGATGGAGGGATCGAGGGATCGAGGGATGGAGAGAGAGAGAGAGAGAGAGAGAGAGAGAGAGAGAGAGAGAGAGAGAGAGAGAGAGAGAGAGAGAGAGAGAGAGAGAGAGAGAGAGAGAGAGAGAGAGAGAGAGAGAGAGAGAGAGAGAGAGAGAGAGAGAGAGAGAGAGAGAGAGAGAGAGAGAGAGAGAGAGAGAGAGAGAGAGAGATACGTAAACAGATAGATAGAGAGATAGCCTTTCAATATCACAGCGTACTATGCACACTCCACTGCGTTTAATACCAGACGACTACATTCAGCCGGAGAGACGAGCCTTGTTTCAGTGAGGTCTCACAAGGGTAATAAAATCACCTGACGACCACTATTACATCCCCTTTGATCAACATTGGTGTATTTCTCTTTCATTTTCCTCCCAAATCTGATCTCGCAAAAAAAAAAAAAAAAAAAAAAGTAATAATAATAAAATTGCTGATGGAGAGAAACCCTTTGCTTTATCACGAAGATGACAACGATTATTATCTTATATTTCTTCTGCCCGGATAGAGTGATGGATTTCTTTTTTTTATACATTCGGATTCCTGACATTATATAGAAATGTATAATTTGTTAAAGCAGGTCCCCTAAATTCTCGTCATGGTTTCTTTAGGGAGTTGATAGACATGTCCAACAGAACCTTCTCTTCCCTTTCACCAACCTAAACCTAAAAATGACAGGTCCCCTAAATTCTCGTCATGGTTTCTTTAGGGAGTTGATAGACATGTCCAACAGAACCTTCTCTTCAGACATGTCCAACAGAACCTTCTCTTCCCTTTCACCAACCTAAACCTAAAAATGACAGGTCCCCTAAATTCTCGTCATGGTTTCTTTAGGGAGTTGATAGACATGTCCAACAGAACCTTCTCTTCCCTTTCACCAACCTAAACCTAAAAATGACACAAATCTGGCAACATCCCACAAAACAACACCAACATAAAATACAACAAATACAATAATCCTGCTAAACGCTTCATCCCACACCAAATCCTCCAATCCCATTCGCGCCATCCTGCAATCAACTTGACCATCCTACCGTGCAATCGTGCAATCCGGGCTGGATGCGGAGTAGACGAGGAGAGAGAGAGAGAGAGAGAGAGAGAGAGAGAGAGAGAGAGAGAGAGAGAGAGAGAGAGAGAGAGAGAGAGAGAGAGAGAGAGAGAGAGAGAGAGAGAGAGAGAGAGAGAGAGAGAGAGAGAGACAGAGATCCGTGGTGAGAAAACGGATGACAAAGGAGAAGGAAGAGGAAAAGGAAGAGGAGGAGGAGGAAAAGGAAAAGGAGGAGGAAAAGGAAGAGGAGGAGGAGGAAAAGGAGGAGTAGGAAAAGGGGGAAAATGAGGAGGAAAAAGAGGGGAAGGAGGAGGAAAAGGAAGAGGAGGAGGAGAAAAAGGAGGAATAGGAAAAGGGGGGAAAAGGAGGAGGAGGAAAAAGGGCAGGAGGAGGAAAAAGAGTAAGAAGAGTAGGGGAGGAGGAAAAGGAGGAAGAGGAAGAAAAGGAGGAGGAGGAGGAGGAGGAGGAGGAGGAGAAAGAGAAGACTCCGAGGAAGTTGATTCCTGGAGGTGGTAACGGAGAGAACTGTGGAAGGCAGCAGAAAGGAAGGAGGAGAGATCATTCTCCTATCATGAGGGAATAATACGTGCCCCTAGTCCGTAGGGGTTTCACTAAGGCCCCTGAAATATTAACAACATAAACCTTCTATAGTCAATACCACGTATGGGGAGTATGAGGAGGAGAAATAGGAGACAGAAGAGGAGGAGGAGGAGGAGGAGGAGGAGGAGGAGGAGGAAGAGGAGAAAGGAGAGGAGGAGGAAGGAGAGGAGGAGGAGGAAGGAGAGGAGGAGGAAGGGGACGGGTAGGAAGTGGAGTGGGAAAATTGAGGTTAGAAAGGCGGTTCAGAAACGAAGGAGGAATTAGGTGAAAGGGAGAATACTGGGGACAGAGGGATGGAAGACGGGTGAAAGACGGATTTAGAAAAGTAAGACTGATGAACGGTACATGGTGTGTGTGCGTGTGTGTGTGTGTGTGTGTGTGTATGTGTGTGTGTGTAAGAGAGAGATAGAGATAGAGATAGAGAGAGAAAGAAAGAGAGAGATAGAGAAGGGGAATGAGAGAGAGAGAGGGGGAATGAGAGAGAGAGAGGGGAATGAGAGAGAGGTAGAGAGATAGATAGAGGGGAGGAATGAGAGAATGAGATAGAGATAGAGGTAGAGGTAGAGAGAAAGAGAGAGAGAGAGAGAGAGAGAGAGAGAGAGAGAGAGAGAGAGAGAGAGAGAGAGAGAGAGAGAGAGAGAGAGAGAGAGAGAGCGAGAGAGAGAGAGATAGAGAGGAGAGAGGGGGGAATGAGAGAGAGATAGATAGAGGGGGGAATGAGAGAGAGATAGAGATACAGGAAGAGAGAGAGAACTATGAAAAAGAAAGGGAGAATGAGAGAGAGAGAGAGAGAGAGAGAGAGAGAACTATGAAAGAAAACGAGAAAAATAAGAGAAAGAGAAAGAGAACTATGAAAGAGAATGAGAAGATCAAGAGTAAGAGAAAGTGAACATAGAGGCTGAGAGAAAGAGAGCGAGAGAGAGAGAGAGAGAGAGAGAGAGAGAGAGAGAGAGAGAGAGAGAGAGAGAGAGAGAGAGAGCGATAGTTATCATGAAGAGAGGGGAGTCGGGGAAGGAGCTAGCAAAGGAGACTGATGACGGTGTGTGGAAGAAGGGGGGAGAGGGGGAGAGGGGGAGGAGAGAGGGGGAAGGGGGAGAGGGGGAGGAGGAGGGGAAGGGGGGGGGAGGCGTGGATTGGACGAAGCTCCTCCACATCACATGATACGGATTAGTTTTATCGGGAGACTCCCCGCGTCTCGGTGGAAGAACCATTACACATAATCCAATTCCACCTTCCCTTTTCCACCAAGATCCACCAATACCCCTCCACCCACATCAACCCCAAACCACATTCCTACACCTTCCTCATACCCATGCATCTCTCTGTATTTTTGTCATCCACGAGTTTTTACTTTCTATCTTCTTTAAGTTTCTGTTACCAAGGAATTTATCGTCCTTTGAATTTTATCCAGAACTCTTCCCCAAGACTACCCTAAAAGAGTGGAGACCATGCCTTCGATTGATAACGAAAAGAAACAGAATAACAGTAATGGAAGCAGCAACAGTAAATGGTGATGGTGGTGATGGTGGTGGTAGGCATATGAATGTTAGTTGGTGTCAGTAGGCGCAAAAGTTAATATAATTCGATCGGCGTTTCTCACCTATTTCCCTTGAGAAATGGCCTATGACTTCCAGACACCTTGAAATTCCCTCCCACACAATCCTCGACATAAAACTATATTTCCCCTCTTTTCCTCTCTCTTCCCAACTTCGGTCTCTCCATCATCTCCCTCCCCTCCACCCACATTACAAATTGATTATCTCCCATACTCCCTTTTCCATGACCACGATCTACCCTCAAGCTTCCTCTCCCCGTATGCCATGATACATAAAAAGATGAAAGCAACCCTCCACCTATGTATTTCCTATACCAAGAACCATGACCAAGTCATTGCCAGAAATCGAAGAGGAGTGCGGCAGTCGAACCCGCGACTAGGAAGATCCGAAGCAAGCAAGCAAGTTCCCGAATGCGCGGACAAGAGACCTATTCTAAATTCAGTACCCTTGGACAAATATATATAATCATGTATCCACTTCAGTATGTTATCATGACCCACGCTGTGTCCGTTAGTAGCCAGAGGAAGTTCTTCAAGGGTGCCGACTTAGCTAGTGAGTTGTTTGAAACACTTTTAAGCCCTCCAATTCGAGAAATTGCCCAAAAATTATCAAAATAGTGTGACAGCAGCTTGAAGTAAATCCGTACAAGTGCCATCATATGGACTGTGCTTAAGATATTAATTCGCACTGCTACCGATCTTTGAATAAAATAGAACATTGTACTAGATCCCTGGTATATTTCATTTCATTAGAGCTATGATCACGCTTCTAAATTTGCTAAAGTGCTCACAAAGAAAAATGTCAACATTGCACGAGAGCCTTGTCGCTATATTATCATGCCACAGTGGACATGAAGAACAAAACCCACGATAATATTTTTTTCCCTTCCAGAAAACTATCATTACCTTATTCTTGCGATATCCTGAAGAAGATCGTGTAAGTCACGCCAAGGGAGGAGAAAAAAACGTATGATCTTTTTCGAGGGTAAAGTAATGGAGGTCTACAGACTGATGCTCTGTATGGGGGAAGCCGCGCGTGGTCTCTGGGGATCGTCCTCGTTAGGTCGAAGTCGAGGGGAACCAGTCCCACGTGGCGCTGGCCTGGTGTCCAGTGTCGTGTAAAGTATCTGGTGCTGTGCGTCGTCTTTCCTCTGTGCTGGCATCCACGTATTAGTCGATCTCCTTTGCTCCCGTTCATAAGTCGACAAATTTAGATTTAAGAAGGAAATACGCGAGAACTGGTTTACCAATAGTGGTTGACGAATGGAATAGACTTAGTAACCATGTAGTGAGCACTGAAACTATTGGCTGGTTTAAGAGATGTTTAGATAACTTTGTGGATGAGGATGATAGATGGTAATGGACATGGAACTGCATGCTGTAGGCCTTATGGTCTCTTGTAGTTTCCTACATTCTTATGTTCTTGTTCCTCATAAAACAACCTCAGATGGTACAAAGTGAGCTCACGACAGAATTGCTTCGCTGCAAAAGGAACAACCACCTTTGCCCAATATGTGCTGCTTGGACAGCCTGGGTATGTAACAGTCACCAAAGTTCGAACTACAACACAGCACTGTGGTGCATATATAACAAAAACTTGTACATGGCAAAGACTTGTCCCTACCTTTCAAACATTTGAGTTATTCTGGAATTCATCTGTCCTAACCAATCTAAAGAACAAACACAGTTATACAATCAAATATAAATGTTATACAAATGTTATACATGCTATGCAAATGTTATATAGTTATACAATCAAATACAAATGTCCGCTTGATTCATCTCTCCCACCAACACGGTCAGGGTCCACAGACCCCCTTCAGCTTCTGTCCTGAGGAGAGGAAGGGAAATGACAACCAAAACAAAAGGAAAACCGTCACTCGAAAGGGTTCATCGCCGTGGGACAAGAGACCTCTTTATGGATTACTGTTTATGGAACAACTGAGATACGAAAATGACAACCAAAACAAAAGGAAAGACGTCACTCGAAAGGGTTCATCGCCGTGGGACAAGAGGCCTCTTTATGGATTACTGTTTATGGAACGACTCTGACCTGGAAAGAACCTCGATCAACCAAGATCCCATCAGATGAATAAAACCACCTGTCCTCTATTTGGACCAAAATCCAGTTAAGGGATGGGAGGGAAGTGAAGGAGTAAGAACGGATGGGGAGGGGAGTGGTGGGAGAGTAGAGGGAGTAGATTTGAGGAGAGGGAAAGGAAGTGAGGTGGAAAGGGGGGAGAGGAGGAGAGCTCAGGGAATTGGAGAGGAGGGGGAGGGGAGAGGTGTGGCAAGGAGGGGGCATGAAGGGAGGTGCCTGTTGGCGGGAAGGTTGGGTTTGTGTTACCCTCATGTTGATTAAGAAACTGTGCGAGAAGACAAGCCTTGAGAAAGTGGCGGTGAGGAGCCTACGCCAGGAAGCGCTGAGTAGCCGTCACATCTGCCATATTGTGCGCTTGGACTGTTGGGGCAGGTAACAGAAGCTGCTGGGAATTAGAGAGGAGTGCAGGATTCGAACCCTCAACTAAGCGAATGTGAGACCAACACGCTTCCGATTACGCCACCAGCGCATATTGAGAGAGAGAGAGAGAGAGAGAGAGAGAGAGATTCTTTTTATGATTGTAATAGCAAAATCCCTTCAAGTCAAGATACACTTTCACGAAAACTGTACAATGTCCAGTCACATAATGCGTCAAGTTCTATAGACCTTGTAGGGTGGACCTCCACCAGCGTCCAGATGAAATTACCCGGATTTTTTTTTTTTTTTTTTTTTTGCGAAAGTATTAAAACCCCTTCCGAGTTCGCCATAAGCAGTCTAATCCTACTAGACTTATTCGTTAAAAGTTACAGTCGTCTAAGAGATATTTCTATTATAACATGTATGAATTCTAATACATTACTGTCACCCAATCTAACCTACAATGATGTTTCCAACACCGATCAACTCACCATTTCATATCACACAATGTGTGTAACAGTCAAACCTGTTCAATGTTTCAAATCACTGGTTGTGGACTGTGTTGTCTTCGGCAATAACGAAAGCTGACGTCACTGAAGAATCTTGTCCTTCCTCACCACTGAAGGCCAATCAGTGACAACTCCCTACCCCACTCCCCACCGACCGTGAGAATATCAACAGATAGCAGAGACTGGCAGTGTCAGCAATTTAGTGAGAGCTACCCAGCGTCAGCCTGCATCTGACGCCACCGTCAGTCAGGTGGTGTCCCTAATATTAGTGAGGCGATAGACAGAGGTTGTCAATTCTATTGAAATCCAGTTTGCGAGGACGAATTATTACCGGCGACGAGTTAGTGCGAGCCACTTAGGTGAGTGGGTAACCGGATCTTGCCCGTCCCTCTATGCATGGATTACCGGGGGAGGGTGGGAGAGGGGAGGGTGGGAGAGGGGAGGGAAGAGGGGGAAGGACACAGGGGGAGGGATGGGAAAGAAGAAAGGGAGTGGAGAGGAGGGGAAGTACAGGAAGAAGGGTGTGGATTCCTTCAATGGAACAATAGTGGTAAGGGACATGGTGGTGTGGGACATGGAACTGCAGAGTATAGGCCTTATGGTCTCTTAGTCTCCTCCATTCTTATGTTCTTATAGTAGAAAGGAAACGGAGGAATGATTAAAACTAAAATAGAATATGTACAAATGATCCTATGGTTAGTGGCGTCTAAGAGGTACACCAACATAGAAGAGGGAGAGAGAGAAAAAAAAGAGAGAGACGGTGGACAAGTGGGGTTGACGATGAGAAAGGCGAAAAAGCAAAAGTGGATGTAACAAGGCAAACAGGAATATGAGGAGCGAAGGGCGTGTATAACGCAGACAAGAAAGAGAGATGGACGATGTGAAAAGGGTAAAAGGTGTATTGGCGATCAAATATGGGAGAAAAATAGTGGACACACACACACACACACACACAGAAAAAGAGAGAGAGAGAGAGAGAGAGAGAGAGAGAGAGAGAGAGAGAGAGAGAGAGAGAGAGAGAGAGAGGGGGGGGATGAGGGAGGGGGGGTTGTGAGACTGAGAAGAAAGGACACGCTAAACACATAGAGCTGCTAAAGCTTCTAGAGGGTTGGAGGGGGGGGAGGGCGAAGATGGAATGGGCTGCAGATCAAAGACATCCTGGAGTAGTTCTTGTACGTGAACCCGTTTCCCCTCCCCCTCTCTCCTTCTCTCTCTCTCTTTCTCTCTCTAGTAGAAAGACCTCGTCGTCTACTCCTACCGATAATCGATGGGGGGGGGGGATATGAGGCTGGAACTCCTCGTCTACCTGATTATCCATTCCTGGAATCCTAGCGGCCATCGGGGTTCATTACTTCAATCCACAATGAGTCCAGCTAAGTGATTTACCCATCCAGACCACTCCATTCCCATTCCCATTCCAGAGGTAAGGTAAACGCGTCAGGTCCCTTTAGCCTTATCAACTCAGTGACGCAATTCGAAGTCTACAGACTGTTTCAAAGAGATGGGCCCGATCTGGAATCGCTATATCTATGCAACCAGGAGCCGCTCGTGAATATGACGTTTACCGCAAGTGGAGAGCACAAAGAACATTTATAAGACGGTTAATTAAACTTGATAACCCACTAAACCATTTGTAGCTTTTTGTGTAATTGTCCCGTGTTGCTATCAAGAAATATAATGCATTGAGATCAGGTCCATCATTTTGAATTACTGAATTGTTCTCTCCAGGGTTGCTACTGTGATCTATGACAGTTCCCACAAATGAGCGGGATTTTCCCCACAAAATTCCCACAAGGAAATCTGGATTTCCATTTTTTCTCCACAAAAAGAAAGAATTATTCCATACATAAATAAGTTCATTGCAACATATAATTCTTCATATGTTCATACCATGTGAGCAAATTTCTCACACAAATTTATGGAAATCCCCACAAAATGGCATCCCACTTCTTGCCAACACTAGGGCAATCGCATTCCCTCTGAGAGAACTCTGATCAAGTTCGGGGTCTTGACCTTCTGCCCGGAGGTTCACCTACGAAGTGGTTCCAGTCGCCTGGCATTGGCTACAACAAGCTTCCGTGAAGGGATGCCATAGTATTAAATGGGTCATCACACTGGGCTATTTTGCCTCCGACATCCTACCTCCAACCTCCATTTCAATAACTAGAATATGACTTCACTTACAGAAATCTAGACTATAACATTTCAATGTCTAACATTCGTACAGGTTTACACTTTAAGTTCAACATTCATTTCTGCTATATATAAGACGGAAAGGTAATTTGATATTTGGAGATTTGAAAATTAAAATATTGTAACCGAGGTCGTTTTTATTCAAACGCACTCTCGACGGTTGTCGGCGCTGGTGAAGCACGTGGAAGCCCAGTGTGATTACCCCTTCGTGGAACCCCAATGTGATAACCCCTACCATAACAAGTTTCCACAGCACATTATCGTATAGAGCCAGATCGTACCCGCACAATACTCTCTATTGTAACACAATTTCCCTGTGGACAAACCCCGACGACTTCATTCAGGTGGTAGGGGAACAGGGATTCCTTACTCGATCTCAAATTCTCTCTTCGTATGATCGCCATATGGCTACTTTTGTTTGCCTGTTTACTTACCAGTGTCATTCCTCTAGTCTAAGGGGTATGCTGATTAATCGGCATCGGCATCAGCATCAGCAAGAATCAGCACTTCTTTGGTGAATCGGCATCGGCAATATTCTGCCAATGAGATACCAATTCTTAAAAAAAAAAAAAAAAAAAAATCTCGCCGATGACGATTCACCACAAAAGTGCCGATTCTTGTCAATGCCGATTAATCGGCACACCCCTAATTCCTCAGAATGATCTATTTCTCTCTTGAACCTTTCGCTACGGAATATTTTATAAATATCTTGTTTTCGGCTTATAGCAGGCGGTTTTATTTACCCCAAACGTGAACTTGGGACAAAACGGCTTCCTAATCCCCCACCCCCCAGCATAGTTTTGTGTAAACCCGAACAAAATGTCTGAAAATAACGTCACCAAGTTCATTTTAACGTGTCCATTTCTCCATCGAGTTCACTCAGTCACCTAAGCTCATTTTCTAGCCCTCACATATCTCTGTCAAGTTAAGAGGACGTGGCTTAACGATCTTCTTCAAGTATATTTATGTCTTCCAATCAGTTATTTCATTTGCTTGTTGATATGCCTATGTGTAGTTATTTATTACACTAGGCAACAAAGATTTTGTTACTGAAGAGCAAATAGATGGTTCTAGCTAATTTTGGTATGCTAATTTCAAATCTTATAATTATATCTTTTCTATCATGTCTAGATTTTGTGTAAAACGCTAATCACTTTTACTAAACTTATCTTCCCCTCGTCCTCTTCCGAACCTAACTTGAACTAACATCACACCTTTTTTATCCTCTCTCTTGCACTGTAGGATCGTTGTTATGTATAATTCTTTATTACTTTTCTTCTCCTCTGCTATGTAGAAGCACTGATAAACTACAGTCCTCTTCTGCAATGAATCTTTGGACTCTTAGTCTCCCGAAGCCTGTCTTCCTAAGATCCTCTTTTTCGCTTACACTCTTTTCAATCCACAAGCAACGACGACGCACTTTTAAGACTGTGATCTAATAGAGGTATTCAAATGCGTTAAGGGTTTTAACAAAAATAATGCAGACAAGGTCACTATACTAAGACAACAGGGCAGGACTCGCAGTAATGGATTTAGATTGGACAGATATATATTTAAAGAGAAAATAGGCAAAAACTGGTTTACCAACTGAGTGGTTAATGAATGGAATAGACTTAGTAACAACTATCGGTTGTTTTAAGAAAAGGTTAGATAACTTTAGGGATGAGGATAAGTAGTCATGAACACGGAACTCCCTAGTGTAGACCTTATGGTCTCTTGCAGTCTCCTTCATTCTTATGTTCTTATGTCACTACGAACACTACATAATTTTATTTAGCTGAAGGTGATGTGTGGGGGGATTTTCTTAGACCCAAGCCCGCCCGCCGATGGAATAAAATCATATGGCGTTAACCATAATAAAAGCTAAAAAGTGCGTCTCTTGGACAAAGGGTTACGTAACGCCCACGAGCCTCTCACCATTTCATTCATTTTCGTTCATTTCAGTTCTTCAAACGACGGAATCTAGTGACGAAATCCAATTGGTCGGCGGGAGCCAAATTCAATCTGTAGCCAAAACATCCCACCCTGATCTAGTTCAACTACACAAAAGATAAGCCACACTTACTTCCACTAATGCCACTAGCGTGTGATTTAGTTATACT
>NC_134778.1:81261624-81301624 GCF_046742065.1 Oratosquilla oratoria
CTCATTTCAGAGGTTCCCAACAGAAAGAACTATCGGCAAACTCTTCAGCCTAGTCCCTCCCAGCCACCACGCGCCAACCTTCCCGTCCCCTTCCATCCCCCTCCGATTACTCCCCTTCCATTTGGATTGGCCTTCAATTAATCCCTTCCACCCGATCGCCCCCATTGCCTCAGTGCTAAGTCCTTTTCATCTGGCATCCCACCTCTTCCTCCTCTCCTCACGAGCCTCCTCTCTTCCTTCCTTCCTTCCCTCTGCTTCTTCTCCTTTCCCTCGTGACCTCAGTTCTTTTCTGAAGCCGTGTATGCTCTCGTAAATCCCTCTCTCTCTCTCTCTCTCTCTCTCTCTCTTTTTCCTCTAGGCAAGGATTCCCTATACCTCTCCCCCAGCCTTCTTTCCTTCTCCATCTCTTCTTTCCTTCTTGCTGCAACATGAATCCTTCTTTGTCTTCCTTTGAAATACCCCCACACTCTCTCCTTTCCTTGTCGCCACAGGATCTCCTCAAACTCCTTTGTACTCTTTCATTACTACTCCTGATTGTCGTCAGGCGATTGTATTCAGCCGAGGAAAATCCTATTAGGTGCAGCAAATGAATGAAACTCATCTCGACGGATCACTTCCCTGCCACTCACGACTTGAACATTTGACTCTGTTGTTGCCAGGCCACTTTCTTCAGCTGCGGGGAGCCCCCTGCGTAGTCAGAGGGTCATCCACTTCATACTCCATTCCTCCTCCTCCACTTCCTCACTCCACCATTTTCTCCAATTTCCCTGACAAATCCTTTTCCTCCTCCGCCTCTCTCAAAATGACATTCTTCCAGACCTCTCCGTTTCGCTCTCCCTTCCATATAATTCCAATTCATTTTACCAACCCTTGGTCTCATCGTTCTTCTCTTTTCGCTAAGCCTTCAATAAAACTATTTCATATCATCTACCATACAATCTCCATCTCTTCCTCTTTGAACCACCCTATTATACCACCTCCTCCTCCTCCTCTTCCTTCTCCTCCTCCTTCCCCCTTTCCGCACCATCGAAACGCCTTCGACTCCCCATCCATTTATGGAAATTTCGTTACAATAAAATAATAATTTTACCAAATCCATATTGGTCTATCCTAGGATTTATTACATTCCCTTCTCTTCCGTCTTTTTCGTTTTTGTTTAAGTCATATTCCAAGATTCCTTGCCTCTGATGACTGCAACGCCAAAAAAGGAAAAAGGTAATTCATATAAAGAAATATTTTCTTCACGATTCATCACTACGCTGAGGACACCGTAACCGGACTAATTCTTACTGTGAATGTCTGTCTGTCTTGATTTTTCGTTTTTGTTGTTGTTTATTTGTTATTTGTTCATTTATGTATTTGTTGTATTTTCTTCTTATTTGCGTAGGACGAACTGTTGTGCTGTTACATTTACTTCATCCCAATGCTGGTTTTCCTTCAGTAAGGTCCCTGTCCAGGCCTCCTAGAATCATCAGTGCTGTGGGCATGTTAAAACGTAAGGCATAACATATATAAATACACAGTGGATACAATCTCACCCAAATGAAGACCACAGGAACAAGAGCACTGTTCAGGTGGTGATGGATACGGAGCTGCCTAGTGTAGGCCTTATGGTCTCTTGCAGTCTCCTTCATTCTTATGTTCTTATGTAGTATACTTTTTGGAAGTCATAAGGTTGCTCAAAACGATGTTCTTAACTAGGAAACATTTGTACTTCTACTAGTCTTTCAACAATACGTGATCATCCTCAAAATGGAAAAATTACAACTTGTGGATACATGAGTTCATATTCAAATTGATACACTAGGAGAGGTATCCTAATTTGAACAGATACACACACGCACACACACACACACACACACTATATATATATGTGTGTATATATATGTATATATATGTATGTATATATACTGTATATATACTGTATATATATACTGTATATATATATATATATAGTATATATATATATATATATATATATATATATATATATATATTCAGTGGAAGGTAATGCAATGTCTATAGTCACCCCTGAACGATCATTTCAGCTGCCATACTTATATAGTTTACTGCAGGAGGCTATTCGACAACCACTGGGAAGGTCTGAAAAAATTAAATTCTAATTCTTCTCCACCAATCGGACTATGACCATCCAAGGTTGATGTCTGTGACAGTTATCAATCTTCATTAGGTCTGATTTTCTATATGATTAATTTATTTATCTAATTATCTACATATTTATCCATTCATTTATTCATTTAATTCAATTTTATGCTCACCTTTACATCATACCATCAATCTGTCTCGAAATTTGTTCTATATAATATCTATTGTTGGTTACTACAACTACCCAAGAGTGGAACAATACAACACATTCATGCACCCTCCCCACCCCACACACTTCCAAATCTTGTTCTTTACAGCTCGCCGCTGGTGATAAATATACATGTCACCGAACAAAAGAAAAATGCGCGTCCGTTGCGTCGGTCACTGGTGCATGGTGGAACACCTGTCATGCATCCTTTCATCCTGCTACACGAGTCTTTTTTTTTTCCACCTCGCCGTTACCACATGCATTAAATGATGTAATGTTTCGATTAACTTGCTTCCTGTCACTTTGTCAGGAGTCACAATGAAATCTGGAAATGGCGTGTCAAAGTGATCTGTGGTGATCGCTCTGCTGAAGCGAGATGAAAAAAATACGTGTAAATGTGTATATAAATATATATATAATATACACACATACATACATATGTGTGTGTGTGTGTGTGTGTGTGTGTGTGTGTGTGTGTGTGTGTGTGTGTGTGTGTGTCCATATACATACATATCATATACGTTCAACAACCCAAATGGTATTTCAATCATAATCTAATATGACCCAACCCACGTTCTGACTATGATTCCACGCAGTGTACGATTTTTTTTTGGTCAATGACTCGACATAACTTTCCACAAAGAAGATCAGAATTATGGGGACGTTGGTTGGGGTGGGGGTTCGGGGGTGGGAGTTCTTACTTTGATTGTCTTATCTGATAAAAGACGAATCCTATCCCATCTGCTCCATTTCAGCAATTCTGCATTAGGGACTTCAAAGGACTCCGTTATGCATTACAGAAATGAGCACTGAGTAAAAGATTATACGATGCTGCCTAGACTGGTTCCGCAGCATGGATATGTACCTTTCTCTAGACATCTTCTCGTGATGTACCCTAGTGGACGAGAAGCTCGTGGCACGTGGTTCGAATCCGCTAGTCACCGCGTAACATCAGTCAAGGCACAAGGTTTTCAATCCCAGACAAAGATTATTAATGGACATTAAGGAGAACGAGAGTGGACGAGAAGCTCGTGGCACGTGGTTCGAATCCGCTAGTCGGCGCGTAACATCAGTCAAGGCACAAGGTTTTCAATCCCAGACAAAGATTATTAATGGATATTAAGGAGAACGAGAAACGGCCGAAATTTTGAAGAAAAAGACGAAGAAATGTGCGTTCTAGATCTCTCCTGGGATTCTTCTAATCCTAATTACTCCAGGCCTTTCCTTAATGTCATAAGAAACTCACCCAGACATTTCTCCCTGATGCTCCGGTTTTCAACCCGTAGTGCCTCAAAGTGGCCTTGAACCCCTCACTGATAACCACTTGTTCATAGCTGTCTCCAGGCGATTTTATTCAGCCGAGGAAACCCACTGGGCAGCAAAGGGGTTGAGACTATCTCGAGGTTTAACCTCTTGACTCCTAATTATCCATCTGGTGCCCCCGAAGGCGCAATGGAAAGATGACGTCTTTCCATGTATATAAACTAGATCTGACATAATATTTACTTTAAGAAGCGCAGGAGAAACACTGAACAAGTTCCTTTATAGCGAAAGGAAACGAAACTTAATGACCAGAAGAACAGAAGAATGGAGGAGGCTGGAGGATACCATATGGCCTACACTAGGTAGTTCCATAGGTGCACATCCCACACTGACCAATTCGAAGACGAAGACATATACATGTCTGAATTTACAGTTCTCTTTCATCAGCGTGATATATGTACAACATTACCGTGTACAATGTACAAAGCAGTGATAATAATTCGTGCGGTATGTGATGTCCGTGCGCATTCACATTTATGCCCTATTCACACCAGCGGTTTCAACCGTGGCGGTTCAATAACAATGTAAGTCAATGGAGGCGTTCACACGCAATCGCGCAGTTTTTCTTTGAGAATGCAGTACCGCCACGGTTCCCGCGCGGTTCAAACCGCTGGTGTGAACAGGGCCACAGTGTTGGCGCTAGTGCCATCACGCGTTCTCTATCTTCGCACTTATTCATCGTCTCGGTCCTGACGTGACAAGTCCGCATGCTGATCCTCAATCCTTGGGTATTCATCAGGTGTCACTGCTGACATATTTCCTCAGGCGGTGGTCTTCCTCAGTAGGTGACATACTACCCTAAGTGGGCCAGCTTATTTATTCATTTTCACTTTTCATAAGCTGTAATATCTCCCAACTCTTTTTTGATAGTTTTATTTTCCTGTTTGCGTGTTTAATTATTACTTTATCTATTTACTTGCTTATTCACACATTAATTTATCTATTTACCCATTTATCTATATTCATCCATCTTATCCATTCTTTATGTTCTATAATCAACGCTATAATAAACCGGAAGGTCTCCTGCGGGCATGCTTTGCCATTGCCATTGCCATTCAATCACGTGTCATGTGAGAACAATAGTGGGGTTCTGTCAATGATGGGGAGAGTATTTTAGTGTAGTACACCGTCAATAAGTGTTTCATTGCGTTGGAGATGTTGTGTTGTGGAAACTTAATGTCCTTGTTTCACGTGACTAAGTAAAGTAAGAGCACTGGTAACTAAAATGTACACACGACGTCACGTGGCTGTGACTGTCATGGTGATGTGATGACAGTGATGTAGCGTGGTGTATGACTGCAAACGTAGCACTGTGATATTGGCGTATCGTGCAAGAAGTAGTTTATGATGATCTGTGGAATGTGGTGATGATAGCATACAGTGTTGTAAAAAACATGATGACATATTTCCATGTGTGACTAAGATCTCTGATATATTATTTCCTCCATAAGAAGCGCAGGTGAAGCAACGACCAATGTCCTCTATGATAAAGAGAAACGAAATTTCATGACCAGGTAAGAGCGCAACACTGCACTTACAGAAGAACTTAAGAGTGAAGGAGACTGCAAGAGACCATAAGGCCTACACTAGGCAGTTCCCTTACCACGTTTCTTCCCTATCCATAAAGTTATCTAATCTTCTCTTAAAACAACCAATTGTTTCAGTGCTCACTTCATGGTCACTAAGTTTATTCCACTCGATAACTACTTCGTTCTAAAAACACAAACCTCAGACCCATTAGGACTCAACGAGCATTTCATGGTGGTGCCTTGTCAATTTTTGCCGCTGAAGGAATGTGTGTGTATAGTTCAGCCTTAATGGTCCATTGCAGGACCGGTCTATCCCCTGAGGGACGATACATCCTCTGTATCTCATCAGGGTGGCTTAATCCGGCTTGGTAAGGTTGTGAATGAAGTCTGAAATCAGTGTAAACAAGCTCGACCACAGTGATTAGGTAATAGCATATACCTAAGACACTGATCTGAAGGAATGGAAAGGGGGTTTGGTAAGGCTGGGTACTCTGGCTGCCAGGAAGCCTACATTGTAAAGGTGAGGGTTTGTGTTAATTGAGTAACCAATGTCGTAAATTTTCATCATGTTGCATGAGTGTATTCGAAAGAAAGAACTCGTACAACTGCTGAAGACCTCGTAAAACTCTGTAGACTAATCTAAAACAACGAAAATAATATTAGGGCTGAAAGAAAAGAAAAAAAAAAGAAACTTGAAGAGGTAACTCCATCAAAGTATATCATCCAATGTAGAATTAATCACATGAGTAGAGAGACCTTTGATTTCATTCTACCAACACGAGCACTCGATAGAACAAAAAGACGTTAATTTTTGCAACTAGTTGTTGGCATTTATGCATTCTGAGGACGAGGCAGAAGTGGTGGGAGAATATTCTTAGCACGAGCGAAAACTACTGCAAAAGCAATCAGCGTGTTTATTCTTGTGATGGATTTCTTCTTGTAGCCCTGGGATGACTCTCAACATTCGTGGTTCAATTTGCGATGAAGGCTCCCCTGCCACGCGAGGAAAAACAAGTTACGTTTTGTGCAACAAAAAGACAAAATGCTGCGACGTACATGACATAGGAAAATTACTTGGATGGTGGTTGGCTTAATGGGATTTGGTTAGGCAGGGTTAGGTTAAATCAAGGCTGGGTTAGGTAGGCTAAGATGTGACAGAACAGGAAAGGTTAGGTTAGGTTATGTTATGCCTGGTCACAAATACTGAGAAAATAACAACTAAATAATAAATAAGAAAACATAGATAAAAATTAATAACAGGAAAATAGTACGAATATATTTACCTCTTCTTTCTTTAAATACCATCAATACTAAAGTAAAATCCTAAACACTTTCGGTTTGTTAAATGGCCTATAATTAGTCGCAATAATCTCACATTTTGTTGTTACTCCACGAAATCAAGTGTTCTGTGTCTTACATCTTCATACTCTTTCTGTGGATTACTAGAACGACTATATAATGTTTTGCCGGCTGTTGTGCGAGCAGTAGGTGCTACCACAGGACGAGCCAAGAATTTATTTCTGTTTCTGTCAAGAAAATCAGAATCAGAGGTGGGTTTTTTTTCCACGCAGAAGTGGAAAAACCCTTGGTATGATGAGCGGCCCTTCTAAACGACAAAAAGAAAACGAGCAGATTCATGGACAATTGAACAATTCTGTACTTATTGCCAGTATTTTCTGTACTGTAACATTCTTTCTGAAGAAGCATCCATAGTGCGAAACTAGTTAAAGAATAAACTCTCGTTCTATTTGTGTGTTTTCCCCTCTGCCTCTCTCACAATTGAGTAACATTAATGACTACTTCGAAGATTGAGAGTTCAGTTGGTTCCTTCTGTCCCTGGCATGTGTATTCAAGCACAGACGAATTACCTCTATATACCAAGGGATTTTTCCACCTTATAAGGGAGGTAGCCAAATCAAAGACATGCATCCACTCCTACCTATTCCACTTCCATCCACCACCCTTTCCCTCCCTCTTATCTTAGCTCCTAGTGGATCACGGGTTATCCCCCTCTCCTACTCACTTCCCGGGTCGGAAGTAATGCAGCAAGACACAGCACAGTTGAACGGCCCCATCAAAGGAACATCAGTGAACATGATCACTGTCAGTGAGAGAGCTATCTACTTCCACCCAAAAACTTCCAATGTGGATAATCGCACTGAGAATGGGAATATTGTTAACATTCCTTTTCTAGACGAGACTGCTGGTCTACAAGTGTCCCTCGTGACTGAGGAGAAAGATCATTTACAACAGCTGATTAAATTCTTCCACGAACACTTTCGCCATAGAGATGATTCTATGGCACAGAGGTGAAACCCGTTTTCGTTTTTTCTTTTCAGCCTCGACGGCTTTGATATCTTGTCGGGCAATCTTGGTCACCTCCCAACGACAGAACCAAATGGAGTCCGAATGAATCTAAGTAGGCATTATAGAACAAATCGCTCGTAACAGCGACATAATTCAATTAGGCCCGGCCTTGGCGAGCTTTGAGCTCGGGTCCCTCGGGTCCCACTCAATGATCTGAGTGGCGGAATGGTCATGCTTGGGTCTAACGATCACAGGGACCTGAGTTCAAAGCTCGCGAAGGCCGAGCCTGATTGTTCTAACTTGACATGTTTCGGTTTGTAAATTTCAAATGTTCCTATGAGGACAGTCAAATGCCAGGGACAGTTTTGAATACAAATGAAGATATGAATGTGGCACTTGGAAAAAATAGTTTCATTATCAGAATTGATGAAAAACATTAAATTGTAAATGTGTTATTGTGCACTAAATCTATGTGGTCTGTGAAACTAATAGCTTTATGAACAAAATGGTCTATTCCTATTCATCTTAACAGGAGGTATGATTAAATTTCAGAGCAACAAAAATCTCTTATGTTTCACCCCAGATATTCTCTTGTGCTGACTTCGGAATTTCTGTCATTTGGAACAGTATTCCAGGTTTATGCAATATTCTAGTATTCTGTATATTCCCTATCAACACAGCATCTTGCAGGAAACCTTCTCCTTTTAGCCCTGCACATTTCTTCTATTTTTCAAGGAAAAGCGACTTCCACGGCCATTATCAAATGCAATCAGAACCGTCAGACTCAAGTCTGAACTAGAATATTCGTTACATAACATCGCCACTCACTGATAATGCAATCATCCAAGCCCCTTGCTGTCTATCAGGGGGCCAATGCCATTTTCAATTTGCCGATTGCTGCCAATGTCTATAAGATCTTAAAAGTTTCTCACATATTCTCTGACTATCGGGATTTCCGTGCAGACTCTGATTACTCGCCCCCCATTTTGAATCTCTTGTTAAATTGATAACTGATACAGTGTATGATTTACCGGAGGAAGGGGAGAGACAAGCTGGAGCTGGAGTTGGAGTGGTGGGAGAAGAGAAGGCTAAAAGACGAGGGGTGCCTGAGGAAATGGATTCCCTGACGCTCTGCTAACATACGCCAGTATCAAAAAAAAGGTTCTATACTTGAAAAAGCGTCCGCGAATGATTGCCCTGGTAAATATGACCCCTCGTCTGTTCGCCTGTGACGAGTTACTTCGACAGTGTTCTACGTCGTAAGGGACTATCACACTGGGCTTCACGATCCCCGACAGTTGAGAGTTCGTTTGAGTGAAAACGACTTCGGTTACATTATTTTATTTTTCAAATCTCCAAATATCAAATTATCTTTACGTCATATATTGCAAAGATGAACGATGAACTAAGAGATTGTAAACTTATATGAATGTTAGCCATACTATTGACATGTTCTTAGAGAACCCTAGGTTTCTGTAAGCGAAGTCATATTCTAGTTATTCAAATGGAGGTTGGAGGTAGGATGTAGGAGGAACAACAGCTCTGTGTAATAACCCCTTTAGCTACCAGACACCGCGAATAAAAACCGAAAAGAGTCCAGGAATTTGTATCCTCAAGTGTGCATCCTCCAGGAAGCGGATCGAGTTCATAAGAAAAGAGGTGAGTTACAAGACGTGCCTTTCTCCATTTCCCTCCATCTGTTTCTTGCTCGTCTTTTATATCTTCCCGCTTCGTTTCCTCTCCATAGTACCTTTCAATTTTTTTTCAATTCATATTTTTTTCTGTCCTTCTTCCTCGAAACATCATTACTTGTTTATTTCTCCAAATCTAACTTTGACCCATTCTCGACACATCTCCCTTTTCTCGTCTTTTCCTTGACTTCGCACACGTCCCTTTCCCTAAAACAATCAAAACAATCTCTTTTCTTCGTACACATTTAACCTTTCCTCACCTCAACCACTATGATCTAAGAACCCAGTTAATCCCTCCTCCCCCTTTCCACCATTCTAGCTTCGCTCACTTCTAGAGTCATCTAGAAACCCTCTTCTATCCCTTCATCATCACCATGTCCTTTGGCTTCCCCCATTTCGCGGCCTCTCTCTCTCTATTTTCTTTTCTTTCCCTTCCCTATCTTTCTCCATATTTCTCATTCCTCCATTCTTCACCTTTCCGTTATATATCGCCTTCATATTTTATCGTCTAAGCTCAGACTCTTCAATACCCTACGCCAACTGCTCTTCCTCCTCCTGCCCCTCTTCTTCCTCCTCGTCCATTTCCTCCCTTCTTTTTGTCCAACGCCTCCTCCCCTCTTCTTCTCCTCCTTTTCTTCCTCTTCCCGCCTCCTCTTTCACCCCTTCTTTCTCGTCCACCTCCCCCCCTTCTTCTTGTCCTCTCCATTTTTTCTCCTCCCCCTTTTCTTCCTCTCCTCCTCCTCCTCCTTTTCCTCATTCTTGGTCACTTAGTGAATCATACTCTCTATCACTTCTACTTCTTTGTTCTCATTTCCATAATTACCATCGTATACACAACTCTCGTTGTTTCCGAAGGGGTGTTACGGATATGAATGAAACCGCTTGTCAAGAGACGTAATCAAAAGGAAGGCCCGACCCGTAAGGAAGGAATTGCGTGAAATGGACAGTGACCCTTTCACTACCGACGGGGCGTCACGGAGATGCATAAAATGGCCTGATATTCAGTACACCTTAGTTCTCAACATTTCCAATTCTTTCACTATCTCTCCCTCTCTCTCTCTTAAACACACACACACACACACACACTAACACGTACACAAACACGCACACACATACACACACAATGGTTGCTGGAGTAGTGGTTAACTTCTTGACCTCTCACGAACGTGGTCCGAGATCGCGCCCCAATCAGGTATTGAAAGCCTCACTAACACTGCAACTGTGTCGTGTATTGATCACTTGGAAACGTGCAGCACGCATACAGGGACGCATTCATGCATAGACACTAAACACAGCCATGCCTTCACACTTCTTATTTACTTGAGTGCGTTAGCTGTACCTGCCCTCACTCGTATTCACTGTTTATTCTCTGCTCCATCCTGGATAACTAAATTGTTCTTTGATTTATACAAAGTCTCGGAGACCAGGTTTATGTTTATTGTATAGCTATAAACATAGAGGTCTTCAAATGGGTCAAGGGCTTAAACAAGGGCGATGCAGGCAAGGTCATCATATCAAGACAGCAGGGTAGGACTCGTGGTAGAGGTTTTAAATTGGACAGATTTAGGTTTCAGGAGGAAATAGGCAAGAACTGGTTTACAAACAATGGTTTATGAATGGGATAGACTTAGTAACCATGAAGTGAGCGCTGAAAAATTTGATTGTTTTAAAAATTGATTAGATAATTTTAAGGATAGGGATGACAGGTGGTAAGGGAATGGAAGTGCCTAGTGTAGGCCTTATGGTCTCTTGCAGTCTCCTCCACTCTTATGTTCTTATGTATCATCTACGTTTGAATGCCCTCTGACGACTTCAAGTTCCAGGTTGCAAATCTTGGCACGCTAGACATTGGTGCCATGGCCCGCTTGTCATTGGTGCCATGGCACGTACCAGCCCTTGAGCCAGCTGGCCCGGTTCTCTGCCATCAGAACACTTTCCTGCCAGCGAACCGGGAACCAGGTGTCCGGCAGTACGCCGTCAGACGTGAATCGGTGGCCTACATCCAGAAGGCGCAGCAATCTGATTTAGGATGCAGGTGGAATCAAGAGCAGAGCAGTGAGTTACCGTGACAGTCGCCAGGGGAAGAGGAGGGGAGGGGGAGGAAGAGGAGGAGGAGGAGGGCCGGAGGGGAAGACTGAGGAGGAAGAGAAGGAGGAGGAGCAGAAGGGAAGACGGACGGACGGAGGAGAAGAGGTGGGGGAGAAGGAGGGGAGGAGGAGGGAGGGGATGGGGTAGAAGAACAGAGGAAGAGAGGGGAAGACGGTGGAGGAGGAGGAGGAGGAGGAGGAGGAGGAGGAGGAGGAGGAGGAGGAGGAGGAGGAGGAGGAGCAGGAGGAGGAAGAGGAGAAAGGGGAGGATCACGGGGAAAGACGGACGGACGGAGGAGATGGAGGGGGAGGGGATGGGGAAGGACAGAGAAGGGGAGGGGAAGACGGAGGAGAAGGTGGGTGAGGAGGAGGAGGAAGAGGAGAGAAGAAAACGGAGGAGTGGGAGGTGGAGGAGGAGAAGGAGTAGAAGGAGGAGAAGGAGGAGGAGCAGGAAGAAGAGGAGGAAGGTGGGGAAGAGAAGGAGGAGGAAGAGGAGAGAAGAAAACGGAGGAGTGGGAGGTGGAGGAGGAGATGGAGTAGAAGGAGGAGAAGGAGGAGGAGCAGGAAGAGGAGGAGGGAGGTGGGGAAGACAAGGAGGAGAAAGAGGAGGAGGAGTAGGAGGAGGGGGATGGATCGAAGAGAGTGGAAAATCACAGGTTGTGTAGTTAGAGGAAGGAGAGAAAGGTCAAAGATGAAGGGAACCTTGGCCGTGGCCTAAGTCGAAAACAAGAACGAATAAAAATGAGGATTTTATGGAGGAAAGTGGGAGGGAAGGAAAGAAGAGAGAAAAAAGGCAACCAAAGGACAAATAAGGTGTTTGTGCATGCATACGATTCACCATCACGGTCTTGAACTAAGTGCTGGACTTGTCATCAACAGCTCCTACTTCCCCATCCCCTTGCTCAAGGTGGATAGTGACGAATTATAGTATTAGTGGAGTTTTTTTTGTCGTGAGAAGGACGCGAACTCGGTACACCAGCGTGCCACTCCACAACACTAACTACTATACCAGCATGTCGTGCGTGCGTGCGTGCGTGCGTGCGTACGTGCGTGCGTGCGCGTGCTCACTCGCAAACCCTTTGGGATGGATGTGACAAAATTTCAATGCCTCATACAGTAAGTGAACTGCACCCCAAGAATATAGTTTTCTTAAACAGGTTATGACACTGGGCTTCCACGGGCTTCACCAGCACCGACAGTTGAGAGTTCGTTTGAGTAAAAACAACTTCGGTTAAAATTTCTTGTACATATCTCCAGATATCAAATTATATTTCCGTCATACATAGCAAACCTGAATGATGAACTAATATATTGTAAATCTATACGAATGTTAGACTCACTGTTGAAATGTTCTTAGAGAAGCCTAGATTTCTGTAAGCGAAATCTTATTCCAGTGATTCAAATGGAGGTTGGAGGTAGGATGTGGGAGGAAAAATAGCCTAGTGTGATACCCTCTTAAACAGGCGACCGCTCCTCAGTTGTCGCTACATTCTACTGGACCCCCGCCAACACCCGGCGGCGCGCAGATATGAGGGGATGCCTTTCTCTCCTGCCTAGCTCCAATCCCTGATCTTCCTGTCACTCCATGATGCTTGTCACTACCAGCACGTAATCAGCACCACCACTCTATTCACATTAATTACAGGACTATGTTAACAACATTACACTTCGCATGCACTCCACGCTATGCATGCAGGCTTGGAAGGCAAAAACGAGTCAGTCCAAAGATAAAACTAGTTGTAGCGTCCCATCAAGGTTAACCCAGCGGTCCTGCAATGGAGTATAAAGAGTGACTAAGCCCTAATTCCATCTACTGTAACAATATAAAATCTTTCACTAATTGTTGTTTCCCAGCGTCTGAATAAAGCTGTCAGGTGGCAGAGAGGAGCCGAGTTAGGACGTGCTGGTCTAGCATTCGTTTAGTCATGGGTTCGAATCCCGCACTCCTCTCCGATTCCCTACAGTCCAAGAACATAGGACAAAGGTAACGGCTTCGGCCTCAGCTATGCGCCTCCTGGCGTAGACCCCTCCCCCTTTCTTCTTTATCCATTAACATCATCATCGTCATCATTATCATCATGATCATCAACATCATCATCATAATAATAATAAATAATAATAATATTGATAGTGGTAGTGATGACAAATTTACTAATAGGTTAAGTACTGAAACAGACATATAAGAACCAATAGGTCTATTGCTGTTCGTTTGTCCGTGTAAGTCCATGTAAAACATGACAATTTTATTCAGCTAAGATAAAGCCTTACATTGCTCGAAAGCCGTTGGTTCTATTTCACAGACTTAAATGCATCTTTCCTACGCAGTTTTACACAAAAATTGAGCGCAGGATATGACTACACCTGGACATCTGGACGATCTTGAACCAAACGCGTTGAGACGAGTTTGGGCAAATCGGTTTGCGCAAACCAGCTTGATCATGTCCAGGATTAAAATTGAAACTGCGTACGAGCTTTCATTGGTTCCCTTTCGCCCACAGACCCCACTTCCAACTCCTCAAATCCTCAAACTAGTTTGTGCAAATCGGTTGGCGCAAAACAGCTAGAGCACGTCCAGGACAGAAATCGAGACCTCTACAGGTGAGCTTGAACAAGTTCAGTCCGCAAGCCGCCTCAATGACTTTACAAACTCAAATATAGAAGCACCATGTGATGACGGGGTATTTATTAACCCATTAAACTCCGATGACAAGATGTCTTGTCATCGGAGTTTAATGGGTTAAGCACGACGTTTCACTCTTGGTAGAGGTTCACACGTGCTTGATTGACAAAGCTGTAACAAATCGAAACGTTGTACTAATAAAGGCTCCCAAAGCGGTTATTTCGACAGACTTGTCTACAATTGCCAATTACGTACAAACTCAAATATGCCTGACACAACCCGCCATGAATAACCTTCTCCTTTCCACTGACGCCCGTGCCTCACGCCCGACGCCCCGGGGCCAGTTCCCGACTTCCAACACGCCCATGTCGACTTTATATCACACCCACGACAGCCATCTGAGGTCTCACCGTGAACCACCCATCTGGCCCATCCAGGATAACTTTTGTCGGCTTTCTGATTCAATTTTCGTTATCTTTCATCTGAGTTGAGTGCCCTTCTCCACCTACTCTCCTCCTCTTCCCGTCCTCTTTCTCCCTCTCTCTCTCTCTGTGATGAGAACAAACACACGCACTACGGTAATAGAAATGAGGTTGAGAATGGGGAAAAGGAAGGAAAAGGGATAATGTACATGAGGCAATGATAAAGGACTACAGAAAAAGAAAGACAATGAATGACGAAAACGTGGGAGCAGAGGGAAGATTAAATCTGCAAATACACACACACACACACACACACACACACACACACACACACACACACACACACACACACACACTACACACACACACATATACATATGTGTGTGTGTGTGTGTGTGTGTGTGTGTGTGTGTGTGTGTGTGTGTGTGTGTGTGTGTGTGTGTGTGTGTGTGTGTGTGTGTACGTACGTACGTTGAAAATTTATGAGAAGTTGAAGAGGAAAAGAATACACAGTTCTAGTTCTATCTTTATTCCTGGCTGGTTTCGCCCTAAGCTTCTTCAGAGGAAGACGCTTAGAGCGATACTGGTCAGGAATAATCTCGGAACTAGACCCATGTCTTCTTTTTCCATCTTCATATATAGATACATATATGTATTCATATGTATGTATACATATATGTATAGTTTTGAATGTGTGTGCTGGTGTGCGTTTACGTGTGTGCGTTTACGTGTGTGTGTGTGTGTGTGTGTGTGTGTGTGTGTGTGTGTGTGTGTGTGTGTGTGTGTGTGTGTGTGTGTGTGTGTGTGTGTGTGTATGTGTGAGCGCGTCTGTGCATGCGCGCACACGTGACTTCACGGAAGACAATAATGCGGAAGGCGTGTTTTCGAGAGTGTGTACACATTATGGAAGATTGCCTCATCTATACCCGATGGCATAATCGGCTTGACTCAACCTATACGGAAGAGGACCCGCAATGCCAACGGAGAAGGGCGAATGGCAACAACGCTACACTTCAATCCTGAGCTGGTCGGCCTGTGTTGACTAGCTGCTCTCTCTCTCTCTCTCTCTCTCTCTCTCTCTCTCTCTCTCTCTCTCTCTCTCTCTCTCTCTCTCTCTCTCTCTCTCACTGACGGACCGTTCTGACTTGTAATGTGTATATGTACCCCGTTCACATCCATTAATAGAAAGAAAAAAATGAAAGAAAGAAAATGAAAGAAAAAAATAAAGGAGTAGGTACCTCCCCCCCCCACCCCCGTCCCACAGTTTGGTAGGCAAACTATTGTGATGTTCAACGGACACAAATTTGAGTTTAACACAAACATTGTATCGTCAGACTAGTGATTCAACGGTCCAATATTCACATTTACCATCACACACACACACACACACACACACCAGAATGTGACCATGTTCCCTGGATGAAACCTCCTGGACTATGTCTCCACAACAAATCCATTGCCTCGTCGCTGGTCTGTCAAGCCTAACTACCCAGCCTGGTTGGCTGATCGGTTTGTGTCCTGGTTCATTGATCCCGAACGGTCTGGGAATCGACCAAGCACGCTGACAGGTCGATGGACTGCCTGCGAATTCTTTCGTTGCTGCAATCGTCCGATTTTTTTTTTTTTTCTTTTTTTTTTTAGCTTTTCATTCCAAATATTGGAAATTTCCTAAATATAGATATATCAAATGGAGAGAGGGATCAAGTTTCTTCTGAATATTATTAATATGATTTTTTTTTTTTTTTTGCATCCGACCTAGATATGGATCAAAAGGTCTCCTGTCGGCATGCTCCGCCTTTGTAATCCTTTGAAGTCTAGTCTGCTGCTTTTCAGCCAATGCTTTGGACATGTCTCAAGAAACCACTCCGTTGTATTGTAAAGTATTTCGTATTCTATTTTGGATGCAGTCAGATGACCTCATCCCAATGAAAGAGAAAATAGCAGCCAACAGATCACAAGTATTGGTGACTCAGAGTTCCCTTGCTATATTTATATATATATATTTCACTCTGTACAATAATATGAAAAGGTGGAAGACGTAGCAGAAGAAGTAGAAGCAGCAGCAAAAGCACAAGAAGAAACAAAAAAAGAACAAAAACTAGAAGCAAAGCAAATGAAGATGAAGAAGTCAAAGAAGATGAAACTGACGAGGAGGACGCAAATGAAAAGAAGATGAAGATGAAGATGAAGAAGATGAAGAAGAAGATGAAGAAGATGAAGAAGAAGATGAAGAAGATGAAGAAGATGAAGAAGATGAAGATGAAGATGAAGAAGATGAAGGAGATGAAGAAGATGAAGAAGATGAAGGAGATGAAGAAGTAGAAGATGAAGATGAAGAAAATGAAGAAGATGAAGAAGATGATGGTGAATCCGAAGAAGACGATGAAGACGAAGAAGAGAGAGAGAAGATAAGAAGGATACAACGAATAAGAAAACTAACAGAAAAGTTGAGGCAAAAGCAAAAACAGAAGCACAAGAAGCAGAGGACGAAGAACAGGTAGAAGGGCAAGACGGCAAAGAAGAAGAAGAACATGAGGAAGAAGGCGAGGCAGAAAAAGTAAAAGCGTTACAAAAAAAAAAAAAAAAAAAAGAGGAAGAACAACGGGTTGGTCAAATTTTATTCGAAATCATAAAAGACCACAAGGTCCCAAATGCCGAGGTCATTACACCACAATAACTGAACGAAATATAGCACCCCCCAACCCCCAACCCCACCACTCACAGACACCCTCCTCCACCAAAGGCACGCAAAAGGTACACACACGAGATATACGCCCTAGACTAGAGCAACGTTTCTTAGCCTAGGGTGCTAGCAACCCCTAGGAGTGCTGAAATCACTCTCAGGGGGTGCTGGAAAGTGCATAATAAATTGTGATACTTCACTTTCCTTTACCATTCTAGTAATCAGATATTAACTAGAGTTAGAGTGTGCTACACTGCCTAGACCTGACTACAGGGGTCCCCTCAGGGTCGTAAAAGGTCAAGTAACGCTGCCCTAGAGGGTCGGGTCACCTATACTGTAGCAACTGTACAGTCACCTTCACTTCTAAGTGCCACATCGGCCATTTAGGACCTGTAGTTGGCAAAAGATATGCGCTTGATGCAGCTTCGCCGAAGACAACGGCCAGTGTAGTGCTCAGAGGTGAAGCCAGCTGTACAAGTACATGCAAGAGGTCCATCTATCTGCTTGGGAGAGTTCCAAGTCTCCACCTTGGGGCACTTAACCTCCACCTAGGCAAAAAAAAACAAAAAAAAACAAAAAAAGACGACGACGACTAGGAGGAAGAAAAAGGAGGGAAAAGGGAAAGAGAAGACGAAAGAAATGAAAAGAGAAGAAGAAGAAGAAGAAGAAGAAGAAGAAGAAGAAGAAGAAGAAGAAGAAGAAGAAGAAGAAGAAGAAGAAGAAGAAGAAGAAGAAGAAGAAGAAGAAGAAGAAGAAGAAGAAGAAGAAGAAGAAGAAGAAGAAGAAGAAGAAGAAGAAGAAGAAGAAGAAGAAGAAGAAAAAAAATCACTGAGACGTGTCGTGTCATCACTGTCAATTATCAAACGTATATCGAAGACGAAAATCCAAGAAATCCGGCCCCCCGCGATCTCCGGATCAAAGTGGATTAAAAAGATGCCAAGCGATCAGTCAAGGAACTCGTTCGAGCGATGTCCGATGAAATTCGAAAAAAAAGAGACCAAGTTCAAATCCAGATATCTTTGAGACAAACGAAGATGCCCCCGACTGGTAAAATGAAAAGTGAGAGATAGAGAGAGACAGAGAGAGAGAGAATGGGGGAGAGAGAGAGAGAGAGAGAGAGAGAGAGAGAGAGAGAGAGAGAGAGAGAGAGAGAGAGAATGAGGGAGAATGGGGGAGAGAGGGAGGGGGAGGGAGAGAGAGAGAGAGAGAGAGAGAGAGAGAGAGAGAGAGAGAGAGAGAGAGAGAGAGAGAGAGAGAGAGAGAGAGAGAGAGAGAGAGAGAGAAAATAAGGGAGAATGGGGGAGAGAGAGAATGAGGGAGAATGGGGAGAGAGAGAGAATGGGGGAGAGAGAGAATAAGGGAGAATGGGGGAGAGAGAGAGAGAGAGAGAGAGAGAGAGAGAGAGAGAGAGAGAGAGAGAAAGAATGAGAGAGAGAGAAAGAATGAGAGAGAAATAATGAGAGAGAGAGAGAGAGAGAGAGAGAGAGAGAGAGAGAGAGAGAGAGAGAGAGAGAGAGAGAGAGAGAGAGAGAGAGAGAGAGAGAGAGAGAGAGATTGTAAGGAAATGGCAAGTGAAGAGAAACGAGCCAAGTTAAAAAGGAAAGTCTTAAATGACAAATCCTCCTATTAACGGACATTAATATTCGCTTCTTTCCTCGTTTATAAGCAATATCGTTATGACATTGCAACGTCGTGAAGAGAATGTCAGATATTTTCAGTAACATATAAATAATAATCGCTGAACAAAACATGGACAAGACTTCTTCAGTTTATTGTACATTAGCTACCTCACGCAAGAGACCCCATCCACGGTACGATCTGGTCGGATCCGGATCGTACAAGTCCGTCGCACAAACCAAAATCAGTACACACACGATCCAATATGGCCTCAAGACTAGATCGTACCGTGAATGGGGTCCCCAACAGAATTTCCCGGACGGTTATGGCAAGAGAATCACGTTTTCATTTAAAACGTGTTTTCCCCTAAGAAAGTATATTTCTCTTAAAGTCTATGATTCTATGAACACACCATCACCCTCGTTCTTAAAGCCTGAGAGAATCACCTGACCCTCTCTCATTACGACTAATGGAATACATATCCATGCAGTTCAAAGCCATCCCATTTGCATTAAATGAATTAAATTTCGCGAAAGGTTAACAAAGAAAACGATTGCATTTTCCAGAATCGACGTAATTTGTTACCGAAGTTCCCTCCTCGAGGGAGAATACACGTTCGACCCATCGCCGTGGCAACCTGAAACTTGCTTCAGATTCTCAGTTACAACACACGACTCCAAAGCCACGGCTCAGCATCAACACTGTAATTAGGTTTGAGGTCTGGAGTATACATCTTTTTACTCAACGCAGCCGTGGGGATTGAGTAATGCAACGCGCTTCCTGGCGTATAACCCCCAACTGATGAAGATCATGGCTCCTCAAATCTATAGGATGTGAGGTTCCTTTGCCCAACAGGATGCAAACCAAGACAACCTGTCTCTCATCCTATGGACATGGTCACTCGTTGCAGAATCACTCCTCATCGACTTCTATCATGTGAGGAAGACTTGTGTGTGTGTGTGTGTGTGTGTGTGTGTGAGAGAGAGAGAGAGAGAGAGGGAGAGAGAGAGAGAGAGAGAGAGAGAGAGAGAGAGAGAGAGAGAGAGAGAAACATCCTACTCACTCGCTCCTTCAGGTCAGATCTTCTCCTATACCTTTCCCCTTCGAGCTCTTATTCTTTTCTTTCCCCAAAGGTCCTTACTCGTTTCCTTCCTTGAGGTCCTTCTCTCCTTCCATCCCTTCGCCCTTCATTCTTCTCCCCTACGGACCTTATCAAATCTCCTTGGTTTCGCCCCCTTACTCCTCCTCTCTCCGATCGTTATTATTCATCATCCCTCCTTCATTTCTCACTACCCCTATACCTTCAGCCCATACTTCGGCTTTCCTTTCTTGCCCTTACTCTTCCCCACGGCTGTGATCTAATCCTCACTTCTTCTCTGATCCATTCTCTCCCACCCTCTCACATCTCTTGTCTTTCGGTCATCCAGTGCCTCCTTATTCCTTTAACATTTTCTAATCCCCATTCCAGGTTCCCAACTTCGCCCTAATCCCCAGCCTCGCACCCTCCTGTTCCTCTTGGGCCACAAGACTCTTCGCCAAGGCCTCGGCCAGACACGTTTCCCGCGCTTGTTGCCGATGCTGCCCTTCCACGGCGAGGGACGCCGCTCGCTGATAAATAGAATATCACGGTAATTGTTTCTCTATAACTTAATGACCGTTCAAACTGAGATTATCTCAATCGTGCAGGGATTTCCCCCAACGAAGACGAGGCGCAAGCGAACACACACACAAACATACGCACATACACATATGTACACACACGCTCATATACACGCACACACACGTAGGCAGACAAATACAAAAAAAAATGTACCGGGATGCTAAGACACTTGTGCATGCACACGCGGATGACACAAGCAGGCACAATTAAACGTCCGCAGACACTTCGCACATATGACACAGACCTCTCGAAGTCCCTCTTGTCGCATTTTTTTCTGGATTTCACGGGTTCAACATAGTGACGTATCTTTCATGGATTTTGTCCAGACTGTGGACAGGCGATTTTACACAGCTGAGGTAGTGGTGGTGGTTGGGAGGGGGTGGGGGATCTTGGCTCTTGAGGCTAGGGTCTACCCCCTCAACTGCACAAAATTATTTGCCTTCAGTCGTCGTTGTTGTCGTCAGAAGAAGAAGTAGTAGTAGAAGAAGAAGACGAAGAAGAAGACGAAGAAGAAGAAGTAGAAGAAGAAGAAGGAAGAGGAGGAGGAAGAGGAGGAGGAGGAGGAGGAGGAGGTCACCGGGTTGAAGGGTTTAATCCCAATTTGCTCGTTCCCATGAGGTCTACGTGCCCCGACGCCACTTCCCTGCCCTGTTGACCCAGCGGGGCGAGAGGTCACGCCGCCTTTCAGGACAAAAACACCTCATTGACAGGAGCCTGAGCTTTCAACAACACTCCACAAATTTACTCCGAGTATATTTTAGTGGCAAGGTTCTGCAATGGACTTTATGATTACTAACTCACACACAAACGGCTCGACGCCGCAGTGGTAGCGTTCGAAAACGCTATTTCAGTAGTGCAATTTCGAATCCCACCCAGGGCTGAAATAATGTCAGTATCGCTGCGCTGTGAGCCGTTACTCCAACTCTCGTGGGTAGGGAGTTGTGTGTGTAAGGTCACTGCATTACCCATAGATCGGCCATATATGAGTTCTGAGCTCTTATCCGGAAGGGTAACAAGTGTCAATCACGGGTCCAACACAGGATCCAAGACCATGGTGAATCACACACACACACACACACACACACACACATATACGGCTCGACGGCGCAGCGGTAGCGTTCGCAAGCGCTATTTCAGCGGTCCGAGTTCGAATCCCACTCAGGGCTGAAATAATTTCAGTATCGCTGCGCTGCGAGCCGTTACTCCATAATTCGGTCCTATACGAGTTATGAGCTCTCATCCGGAAGGGTGATGTTGATCACGGGTCCAACACGTGATCCAAGACCATGGTGAATCACACGCATACACCTCGCTGTACCTGGATTTTATATCCATCCTGAACATCAGTTGTTACCTTATGCACCCGGAATGCAGTACTGAACCGTAGAATAAAATAACGATATTGATTTTATTCTGGCTAATGCGGGAAAGAGGTGATGATCTGAGGGGCAGACTACAGAGTGGGGTAATGCAAGCCTGAAGACTTCAACTACGAGACAAACACAGGGTTTTCTTCGGGAAACTCTGCCTTCTCTCACGTCCGTCCCAAAAACTGAATAACACCGTCTGGGATTCGCCAATACAATAATCTGTAAAATATGCCCTCATGTTGAACGCGTATAATGTAAGAAGAGACGAAAATATGTAATTGGTAATCTCTAACGAGCGAAACGTCGTAAGGGCATAACGGTGGTATTCTTAAAAAAGAATCTTTCCTTATATAAATCTTTTATAAATCCTTGGAAGGAAATATTTATATAAGGAAATATTTTCTAAGAATATAACCGTAAGAATCTTACGGTGGTAATCTTAAAAAAATCTTTCCTTATATAAACCTTTCCCTTCCAAGGATTTATATAAGGAAATATATAAGGTTTATATAAGGAAATAATCTCTTTTAAGAATGCCACCGTAAGCTACGTCCTCACGCGGTCTTTCTTTTGAAAGAGAAGAAAGAACACAATGCGGCTATATAGAGGCAAAAGCACTTAGAAGCACGCAGCCACTATAATATCCTAACGATGATCCTAAACTCAAATACACTCACGCAACTTTTAGAACCTACTGTGTAAGCAAAGGGAATTTATTTTCAAAATTGAAGTCATGAGCGGGAAAGGCCTAGTGAGAAAAGAGAAAAAAAAAATAATATAATACATTACATATATATATATACATATATATATATATATATATGTGTGTGTGTGTGTGTGTGTGTGTGTGTGTGTGTGTGTGTGTGTGTGTGTGTGTGTGTGTGTGTGTGTGCGCGCGTGTATGTAAATATAAACGCAATATTGAGATATTCATCTGCACCGTAACGGATCAAAACAGGAACAATAGTAAGCAACACAAGCAAATAAACAAATCCAGGAGTAATGCAGTGCAGTAAACAAATAAAGACTAAATAAATCAGAGCAAACATTTTATCGGGACCGGAAAAACACGAACGCACGAGTCCGAACGAAAACAATGCCGACATATATATAAAAATTGGATTTACTTGCATATACATTATTCGTCTACGAATATACACATAAACGTGTACGATTGCGAAAACACGCATGCACGCGCGCGCGATCACACACACACACATACAAGTACACACAAACATACAAGTACACACACAAACATACAAGTACACACACACACAAACACGTGTGCACAAAAATTATCTGCCGATGTAGTAGATAGTGTCGAGGGGTGTCCCGCTCTAGACCCAAGATTATTCTATGGTGAGGGTAAACTTTACGACACTAAAAACCCTTACTGTCCCCCTTGAGGAAAGGGATGGGTGTGGGATGTCCACAGTCCCGGTCACACTATCACGACTCAAGTCAGTTCGTTCGAACAGAGACGACTTCGGTTACGATTTTTTATTTTTCGAATCTCCAAATGTCATAATTCCTTTGCGTCATATGATGAGAAAATGGATGACCAACTAAGAGAAGTTAAACCTATACGAATATTAGACACATTGTTGATTTGTCCTTAGTGAAGTCTAGAATACTGAAGGCGAAGTCGCCCTGCAGCCTTTCAAAATCACAACATTTGACGAGAATCGTGACAGTGTGACTGGGGCTTTAGGTCCCTGCATTACCAAAGACTACACGAACGCTGAGCTCTCACCGGTAGAGTAATAGATGCGGGTCACGAGTCCAGCCCGTGGTCCAAAAACACAGGATAATAACAGTAACATAGGACAACAATAACAATAACATCTCTCCCCCACACACGCACACATACACTACTGAAGAAATAAATATATTCCACTTAATAAACTCCGAAAAAAATCTACATCGGAACCCAGACGTCACACGCGATCTGCAAGGTATGTTTTGGAAAGTACTCAAACTCCGTCAGCTTGTGTTTGTGTTTCAACACGTACAACAGCAAAGGCCCAACATCCAACCTAGCGGGACGGTTTGAATCACCGAGATAGGGACGGAAAACACATTCTGGGAGCATCGAACTACATAACAAAAGGTTCTAGAAACGGCTCCGAAACGCAATAAATGAATAAATAAATAAATAAATAAATAAATAGATAAATAAATAGAATAAAAAATTGAAGCGGATTCCAAACGCAAAAATGAAACAATGATGGAATCGCAGGCGAAAATCGCGCCTGACGATAGAAATGGCGGGGTCGGGGGTGCTAAACTTACAAGGAGGAGGTTGGAGGGGATAAAATGGGTATGCACGAATAAAAAAAAAAGTAATATAAATAAAAAAGGGTGCACGAGTACTCGCAACTGTAATATATACATACATACATACACACACCTACACACGGACACACACACACACACACATATATATACATATATATATATATATATATATATATATATATATATATATATATATATATAAACGAAGGAAACTGCGGGTAGATCTGTAAGTGGTAGAATGGTTGGACGAGGAGAAGCCGAGGGAGAAGAGGTGAGAGTGGAAGACTGGACTGAGAGAACAAGATGTGGGGAGGGAGGGAGGAGGGGAGGAGGGGAGGAGGGGAGGAAGGAAAGGAGGAAAGAAGGAAGGAAGGAAGGAGGGAAGGGTGGAGGGATGGAAGGATGAAGGAAAGAGGGATGGAAGGATGGAGGGAAGGAAGTAAAGAGGGAGGGAAGGCAGGTAGGGAGGGAAGAGAGGGAGGGAGGGAGAAGGAAGGAATGATGGAGGGGAGGAGAAAGGAATGGAAGAAGGAAGGGGGAAGAATGGAGGAAGGAAGGAAAGAACAATGGAGGGAAGGATAGAAGGAAGGTTGGAGGGAAGAATGGAGGGAGGAAGATAAGGAAGCATGGAAGGAAGGATAGAAAGAAGGATGGAAGGATTGAGGGACGGTTAGAGGGAAGGAAAGTTGGAGGGAAGGAAGGAGGGAAGGAAGGAAAGAAGAAAGAATAGAAGGTAGGAAGGAAGGAAGGAAGGGTGAAAAGAAGGATGGAAGGAAGGATAAAGAAGGAAGGAATGAAGACTGGATGGTTGATAGGAAGGAAGGAAGGATGGTTGGAAAAACGGATGGATGGAAGGAAGGAAGGAAGAGAGGAAGAGAGGAAGGATGGAAGGAAGTATGGAAGGATGTAAGGAAGGTTGAAAGAATGGATGGAAGGAAGGAATGAGAAAAGGAAAGAGAGTTTGGCGAGAGAAGGGGCAGAGAATTCTGGAGGACAGAAAAGAGAAGCAAAGTGAAGATGGCTGGCAGGGTTCGAAGTTGGGCCGAAGGGTTGAGGGGAAAGGGGGAAGGGGAGGACAAGGAGTGAAAGGATATAGTGTTGAGGGGTGGTGGTGGGGGAGGGGGTGGGAGCAAGGTCCATCAGACGATGGGGGGGAGAAAGGGGCGATGGATACCTCAAGGAGACGAGACTGTATCAAGTCCGAGAGGTGAGAAAGGAGAGGTACGAGAAGAAAATGTAAAGGGTGTAGTGGTTTGTAAGGTGGGGGAAGGGACATGGGATGGAAGCCTAGGAAGATAGACGGAAATACAGTGAAGAGTGTATATGTTACAGTAAGAACACTTACCTAGGGATTACGCGTAATCCCTGAATGTTTCAGTGAATACGCGTAATCCCCGTTTCACTAACCTAACCTAACCTAACCTAACCTAACCTCACCTTAGGTTAGGTTAGGTTAGGTTAGTGAAACGGGGATTACGCGTATTCACTGAAACATTCAGGGATTACGCGTAATCCCTAGGTACGTGTTCTTACTGTAACATATATAACATACAGACATATTGTATAACGAATATGGCCGTGGGATTCCCAAGGATTTTTCGCAAGGTGGTGGGGGGGAGGAGTCAAAAGTATAAACAGACACCTTAATAAGAGGGAAAAGGTCATTTGGTATTTGGACCTATGTCACTTTTCAACAAGAATATTGTAAATTTTTATTAATCTCTTCTCGCACTGTCAAGTGGATAAATTACTCAACAGGTTGTATGTACAATTTGTGACACAAACGGTGGTATTCTTAAAAAATATCTTTCCTTATATAAATCTTATATAAATCCTTGAATGGGAAATATTTATACAAGGGAAAAAATTAAGAATACGGTGGTATTCTTAAAAAAATCTTTCCTTATATAAATCTTTCCCTTCCAAAGATTTATATAAGGAAAGATTTTTTTAAGAATACCACCAAAACGTCCCCCAAGTCTTCAAGGGGGGGGGGAAATTCCCCCTCTTGCCCCCCCAAGAAGAGGACGTACTAGTCTGAGCGTGTAGGCAACTGACGACTGGTACGATGTTGAGATCCAAAGACCACTGAAACCTTTACAGAGATTTTACCCCTTTCGGTTGAATACCGTCGTGCGTGATTGTTCAGAACGACACAGTCTGTCGAAAGAACTGACAGTTCGTCAATTAACACCCCAATTTTTTTACATTAGCTGTTCCAACCTGCACGTGGGAGTCAACCGTTTCAGACAAGATATAATTTGCCAGGTTGCATTTCTCAGAACGAATTGGTATAAACTCCTTTACGCATATTATTGGAAGACAATTAAATGCTATGAAAGATGCAAATTGTGTGACAATTGAGATGTGTTGTATGTTTAGTGTGAATAAATGTTTTGTTGATTCAAAGAAGATATAGTACTTATCAATAACACAGATTAATTTTTTCCTACCAATGACTTATTTGTTCATTAGTTTATTTCGTTTCGGTCGAAATGCAGAGGCCATAGTGAAAAAGACTAAATTCAACGTGATACATGAAAAAGATAAAAATACGTAGTTACCAAAGTAGTGACAGAAATAGACATTTTATTATTCCAAAAAGTGATTTATACTTTAAGGGACCAATAGCTCCTACTCTTACTTAGTTTTATATTAAGGAACCAATAGACTGAGACTAAGTAAAACGGACCCTATTATGCATAATTATACCACCGAGTTATATTTCAAAAGTGAAAATCCGTTAAAATATTATTAACTTATTTTCTTCAACTTCGGTAGAATAGACATTCATAATTTGTGGTAACATTTGGGATTTTTGTTAATGATCAATATGAAAACCTAATTACTTTAAAACTGGGTGTATTTTTGGTTCATGCCTCCGACTCTCTGACGTCATGTCGTCGTTACTCAACGTCGTCATTCTGCATCAAGTTCTTTCGTTGTCGCTTAACTTTCGATTAATGAATTAAGTTGAAACGTTGCTTTATAGGGTGAGGCTAGCTGACATCAAGTGATTTAATTCTGCTCAAAAAGAGTTTCCACGACGCAAAGTGTTAATACATGTGATAGAGAAAGAGCAAGACAAATCAACTCTCTACCCTACAAGTAACCAGGAGAATTATACAGTTGCCCGCAAAATAAACAAATTGGCAACCCGACCCTAGTTGACTGTGTGGGGAGGGGAGTGAGACGGATGCGCTTAACGATCTGGTAATATTTTCTTTTTCTCAATTACTCTCCATGTATATCTTAACTGTATAGGTTTAGGTGAATAGAGAGCTCATTCCTAAAAACGAACAAAGAGAGTTAAGGGTGAGAGGAGGAGAGGAAAGAGGGATGGAGGGGGGGGGGTAAGAGAGAAGGGGGATGGGGGTGAGAAGAGGGGAAGTCCGGCACGGGATCAAGCATCCCCAAATAAAAGTTTGATGGGTTTGGTCCAAAGTTTCCGTGTCTCCGACTCAACTTATTGAATTGGTCACTCGTGTACGGACGCATGCACACGCTCACGGCGTCACAAAAGCCCTCACACAATCACACGTACACGTATACATACAGAGCACCATTTAAACGAGGCGTCTGTGTGTAGATACATTTACGCACACAGGAACAGGCAGATGCAAACACAAAAGCAAGAACGAAAACAGAGAGTAGACGAGTGAATAGTGCTTTGTTGTAATAGTGGCAAGCATTTTGAATTATCATCATGCATCTCACGGATTGAAAGTCTCACTAATACTTCAAGTCCTTAATGAACCCCTTAAGCAAGGAGATGGTGTGTGTGTGTGTGTGTGTGTGTGTGTGTGTGTGTGTGTGTGTGTGTGTGTGTGTGTGATTCACCATGATCTTGGTTCACGTGTGGGGCTCGTGATCGACAGTTTTTAACCCTCCAGTATGAGAGCTCAGAGCTCGCATATGACCGACCTATGGGTAATACTGTGACACACACACCCAATTCCCTGCCCACGAGAGTTGGAGTAACGACTCGCAGCGTAGTCGTGTGTGTGTGAGTGTGTGTGTGTGTGTGTGTGTGTGTGTGTGTGTGTGTGTGTGTGTGTGTGTGTGTGCGTGTGTGTGTGTTTCACAACATTATCCATAGATTGGTCTATATATATGAGCACCGAGTCCAACACGTGACCCTTGACCCTGGGTTCATACCCTGGGTCATATTTATGCCCAGTAATACATTTGCACTTTTCCAGAGAAACATTAGGTCTGAGAGAAGAAGCACTACTGTATTGTATTTATTTTATTTATTATTATCTATATTATTATATTTTTATTGATTTATCTATCTATTTATCTATTTATAATTATTATATATTTTTTCGTGTCCTACCTAGTTATGGACCAAAAGGTCTCCTGTCAGCATGCTCCGCTTTTGTAATCCATTGTAATTATTGAAAAAATATGTATGTGATGCATCAAAATATGTTATAAATTACAAGATTCTAGTTTATTGATGTTATCACCATTAAGATTCTAATGCAGTCTACACAGATTTCATAATGAAATAATATCAAAATATAAATTTTATTTTTTCCTTGATTTTTCGGGCTACAAATTTATAAAAAAAGCCCATGAGGTGAAGAGGAACAAAAACGTTGTGAACCCCTGCCCTAGACTATGGTCGATGACATAATTACATGGCCCAAGATTCCAAAATGCGTGTGTATGTACATATATATATATATATATATATATATATATATATATATATATATATATATATATATACACATACATACATAATATAATATATGCAAAGCAATTACATAAACACGTGATAAACTATATCTGCCGAAACCACTGAGGAAAAAAATGTACCCTTGAAGATGTCGTAATACATGAAAACGTTCGGTCACAGTTTTTCATTTTCCCAGTGGTTTCGGCATATATATATATATATATATATATATATATATATATATATATATATATATATATATATATATATATATATATATATATATATATATACATGCAAAAGGATCTTTCGATGTCAGTGCACAAACACAAGATGCTTAACGTAATATCGTTTCGATTTTAGGTGAACTACTGTACAGTGAATAAAATAATAAAAACAATCAGGATATACTTTGGTTGGGGTCCGCCTGGGTGCCAGTTATATACATACATATATACATACATATAATTATATATATATATATATATATATATATATATATATATGTGTGTGTGTGTGTGTGTGTGTGTGTGTGTGTGTGTGTGTGTACACACACACACACACACACACACACACACACACATATATATATTATGTGTGTGTATGTGTACACACACACATACACACACAAACATATTCCTGTGTCAGATTCAGGTGTCCGCAGGTATGCGGTCACACTGGAGAGGGCACCAGGTAGCAGGGGGGGGGTAAATATAACCTATTTTCTTGATTTATTTTATTTACTTTTCTAATTTGCGTATGTTTGTCGAATCAACTGCAGTGTCCTAACAATATATCAACTATTAATGTCATCAGTAAACATATGTTATTATAGTTTAAGCACTAGTATATTAATTCTATTTATTGGAGTCTAACTTGAAAACTACACAAAATAGAATACCTGAAGCTCAATAAAATAAATAACATATCACACTATGCCCTTGGAATAATAGAAATACTCAAAATGAAAAGGTGTGCATAAAAAACAGAAATACGATTAGGAAAATGAATCATATAACATACTAGATATAAGATATATATGAAATATATAAGATATAAGATACAAAAACTATTCGACAGACCTAAGTACACACACACTCGCCCATGTGAGCGTATACAAACGCGTATATGCACATACCGGTGCAGTCAAATTACTTACACAAGTTGGTATATAGAAATAAACGAACTCAAAACTATTAACTTCACTAACACCGCAAATCGCAACTGCGCCCCCTTGGGCAAAGGGAGGGAATGTATGTATGTATGTATGTGTGTGTGTGTGTGTGTGTGTGTGTGTGTGTGTGTGTGTGTGTGTGTGTGTGTGTGTGTGTGTGTGTGTGTGTGTGTGAAGTCACAGCACCACAGTATTGCCCATAAATCGGTCTATCTACGAGGTCTGACCTCTCATCCAGGAGGATAATAACTGTCGATCACGAGTCCAATACGTGATCCACGACAGGTAAATCTCTCTCTCTCTCTCTCTCTCTCTCTCTCTCTCTCTCTCTCTCTCTCTCTCTATCTATAACACACACACACACACACACACACACACACACACACACACACACACACACACACACACACACACACACATACACATACGTACACTAAACGTACAAACTCACGCCCGCTACACATACAAAACAAGCACAAACAAAAGCAAACAAAACCAAGAACCATGTAGTTTTCAGCGTCAAACTTTACCGCTACGAATTAAAAGCTATCATAAATAAAATACATTAATTCATACCAACAGATATCACACCGACGATCTTATTCTGAAACGATAATCAAATTGGAGAAAGCAAAAGATACAGCAAAGGAAATTAATGAAATAATCTAAAACTGTCTTCAAATTAATTACTTCATCAGCTCGCCGATCTTCACATTTATGTTCCAATCAATGTTTTATATCCATAAATTAAACAAAAACCACGACACCCAAACGACATTAAACGACACACACACACACACACACACACACACACACACACACACGCATACACACTGGACTGCAGGCACTGTACTAATCATCGATGACACCAATCATGGATTGGCATTCATCAACTCCCGATCGAGGTATGACAGAGCACAACGGAAAATGATTAGAATTGAGCAGAACCAATCACCACTCTATGTTATTAACTTTTGGCAAAAGTGCGCCATTAAGTTAATTATTGTACATGAAAGATTCTTTTTTTTTTCATTCCAGTGTGCGTGTGGAGGTATGAGCGCGGCGCTGGCGAAGACTACAAACTGACGCAGATTACGTCATTAGCGTGCGTGCGTGAGCGCGCGCGTGTGTGTGATTCACCTTGGTCTTTGGATCACGTGTTGGACTCGTGATCGACAGCTATTTCCCTCCCGGAAAAAAACTCAGAGCTCATATTTGACCGATCTATGGGTAATGCTATCACCTTACACGCACACACACACACAACTCCCCGCCCACGAGAGTTGGAGTAACGACTCGAAGCGCAGCGATACTGAAATAACTTCAGCCCTGGGCAGGATTCGAACCAGGTACCGCCGTGTGTGTGTATGTGTGTGTGTGTGTGTGTGTGTGTGTGTGTGTGTGTGTGTGTGTGTGTGTGTGTGTGTGTGTGTGTGTGTGTGTGTGTGTGTGCGTGTGTGTGTGTGTAATAATAATAACAACCATATCGGTTTATTGGGTTAACAGTGATACAGTGAATCATTGACATATACAGTTAGTAGTAATTTTAGGACTGAAGTAAATTATTGAGTTCATAAATGTGTGTGTGTGTGTGTGTGTGTGTGTGTGTGTGTGTGTGTGTGTGTGTGTGTGTGTGTGTGTGATTCACCATGGTCTTTGGATCACGTGTTGGACTCGTGATCGACAGCTACTTCCCTCCCGCAAGAGAGCTCAGAGCTCATATATGACCGATCTATGGGTAATGGTGTGACCTTACACGCACACACGCACTCAACTCCCCGCCCACGAGAGTTGGGGTAACGACTCGCAGCGCAGCTATACAGAAATTATTTTATCCCTGAGCGGGATTCGAACCCTGACCACCGTAATGGCAGCCAGGAACTACCACTGCGCCACGAGTCGTGTGTGTGTGTGTGTGTGTGTGTGTGTGTGTGTGTGTGTGTGTGTGTGTGTGTGTGTGTGCGCGCGTGTCTCACTTGACCAGTCCGTCCTCCACGTGAGACACAACTCCTGACACAAGTCCCTGTGTTGCGTAAAATCACCCGTCCTTCGCCTCATCCGGACAATACGTCATCGCGCTCTGTTGGAGCAACACTCCGTGGGGTGCCCCGTCCCGCGGACCCCGGAAGGTTGTCACGGTTATTACAGACCATTACGTTCGCAATAACCGTATTACCCTCAGCATAAGCAAACATCAGTCATGGAGGTCAACCAAAACGGAGTACCAAATGCAATAAGAGATCTTGGTAAGTGTTCATTTTTTTCATTCTTTTCTGTGTGGCCTTTTTTTACATATGAAAGCATATCATTACTCTGCTGAAAGCCTAATTCAAAGCAGAATTTATTCAATTCAATTTCTGTAACTAGTGCTTCCACGTTGCATGCACGAGTACATACGCGTTTACTATTTGTGCCAAAGAGCATATATACGCACACATATACTCTCACACATACGACTATCTATGGAAGATAATTTCAAGTCAACATTGGCACTAACATAGGTCCGTGGACACCTGCAAGCACACATAAATGCAGCCACAAACGGCAAAGTCCCACCTCCAATGGAACGTCCAAACACAAACCTGCATGATGAACCGGATTATATGGCTTGGGTCTAAAGAGAGAGAGGAGAGGCAGGACGGGAGGGAAGAAAGAGGGGGACGTGCACAGGTCTGGGTTAATGCGCAACCAGAAGAAAGGGAAGCAAAATACCAAAGAAAATGGGGAAGGAGTGAGTGAGAGCAATAAATAATGCGGTGGTAGTGGTAGAAGAAGAATGAGAAGAAGAAGAAGAGAAAGAAGAAGAACACGAGGAAGAAGAGAAAGAAGAAGAAGAAGAGGAAAAAGTAGAAGAAGAAGAAAAAGAAGAAGAAGAAGAGAAAGAAGAAGAAGAAGAAGAAGATGAAGGCGAGGAAGAGGAAGTAGAGGAAGAAGAAGAAGAAAGAGAAGAATAGGGCGAGGAAGAAGATGAAGAAGAAGAAGAAAGAGAAGAATAGGGCGAGGAAGAAGAAGAAGAAGGTATACTCGCCATTTCACTCACGTGCTCCCAACCGACCCCAGTACTCACCCATCACCCTGCTCCCCCAATGTCTACCATTGGACACCCGTCTCTACCTATCCTTTCCCAAGTCGTCTATCCCTTCCTATTACTCATATTTATTACCTGGATTCATGGTTACTTAACCCATTCAACTCCGATGACAAGATGTCTTGTCATTTGGTCAAATAAAACAAAAAATCATAAAACACCAAAATGTTTGATCAAACACCAGAAAAATATGACGTCAGTCCTCGCTTCGCTGCGAGCGAAGCGAGGACTGACGTCATATTTTTTCTGGTGTTTGATCAAACATTTTGGTGTTTTATGATTTTTTGTTTTATTTGACCAAATGACAAGACATCTTGTCATCGGAGTTGAATGGGTTAAGCTTTTGACCCCAGTTCTAGTCTCGCATATCCCGGTCTTTGCCTTCTTGCCCTTACTTCAACCGTGCTTGTCTCTGTCCCCTTGCGACCCCCCCCCCACCGTCCAACTTGCCGTTTCCAATAAGCTGCACGTCATCTTAATGGCTCACATAATGAAACACCTGGGAACATTTAACGCCCGGAAAACCAAAAACAGCCATAAATAATTTTGAAAACCATGTAGGCAAATAACCATTAATTATAACATACGCGTGAGGGTGTGTGTGAGGGTGTGTGTGTGTGTGTGTGTGTGTGTGTGTGTGTGTGTGTGTGTGTGTGTGTGTGTGTGTGTGTGTGTGTGTGTGTGTGTACATGCGTAAGGGTGCGTGTGCTTCCTTGTTACATTCCCCAATAATTTGTATATGGTTCCTAAAAAAAAGATTAAAATTTCTGTGAAACCTCCATTACCTTAAATAAAACACACACACACACACACACACACACACACACACACACACACACACTCTCGGTGGCGCGGTTGATAGAGTACGGTGGTGCGGCAGTACCTGGTTCGAATCCTGCCCAGGCCGAAATTATTTCGGTATCGCTGCGCTTCGGGTCGTTACTCCGACTCTCGTGGACGGGGAGTTGGGTGTGTGTGTGTGTGTGTGTGTGTGTGTGTGTGTGTGTGTGTGTGTGTGTGTGTAAGGTCAGCATTACCCATAGATCGGTCATACGAGTTCTGAGCTCTCTTCCGGGAGGGAAATAGCTGTCGATCACGAGTCCAACACGTGATCCAAAGACCAAGGTGAATACACATACACACACTATATTCTATATATATATATATATATATATATATATATATATATATATATATATATATATATATACTCGTGCATTACATAATCGTCCCTTGCCCTTCATGGAATAAACACTCTTGGACATTAAACTGCATCAAAGTTTCAGTCGTTTGTGCCTATGATCAAAGCCTGACCTTTTGCTCACATCTCCAAACTTTCTCAGATGCTGCTACATAGGTCGACCAAGGAATTCGTTCTTAGGGTTTCTGGCAGAACCACGCAGCCCAAATCCGGCTTCCGTATGGTTTCACAAGTGGGAATATATTTTCTAAACATTAACTTGAAATTATACACAACGCTCAGAAACCATGAAATAAAGATAATGACAAATCCATAATACAAGGCAGGCGAGCCTCCAGAAAAGGATATTTGGATATTTGATTGATGACGAAATATAAATACCAAAACTGAAGATCGAGTCTTTTATTTATTAATCTTTTTCACTCCTTTCGTATCGGTTGGGACTTTACCTTGAGTTTCTGTTGCCTCCAGACTATTTTATTAACTTCCGCGTGCCCCTTCCGGTAACGAAGAGAATAATATTTAGATAAAAATCGTAATCAATACAACCCAAGTTGATTTACTCCCATACACCAACGAACCTCCCTTGCCCTGTAACCTGATTGGCCAACATAATCGTGACGTCATAAGGCGCCTGAGAATCCCGTTTTCTAAGCGAGCATACCTTGCGAACAATGTAATGTAAATACACGTGAAATTGCACCAAGTACTCTTATAGGAACTCCATTGTATGCTTGCAAATGTAAGCCTTAATGTCTGCGTCATTACAGCAGTGAGATGAGAAGCTTATGCTTGATGACAGTACAACAGATATCTTCGATGATCCATAGATCGTTAATAAGGAAAAATGGAAGACACCGGTGCAAGACTGTCTACAAGGACAGAAGCACTGGTAAACTACAGTCTATTACAACATAGTGGGGTGAATGAAGCCATACGTACTCGCGGTCAGGATGTAGAACAAGCAGAAATGTATGCGGGTGACATCATGTCAAGAGTGAAGAAAAAATAAAAGAATATATGATAAGATAAAATCAAATGCAAAATAAAATAAACAAAATAAAAACACGGCGACGGTCTGTTACAGAAATATGCTCTGGTAACGAAAAGGTAATAATGCTTGGGAAGAAACGAGGCGTAATGTTCTTGTGGTTGAACCAGGAAGGAGCGAAGAGGACGAGTAGGAAGCAAAGGGGCGACAATGTCCTCCATGTCTATCAACCTCGCTTTGCGGGCAACAATGAAAAGTGTGTGTGTGTGTGTGTGTGTGTGTGTGTGTGTGTGTGTGTGTGTGTGTGTGTGTGTGTGTGTGTGTGTGTCCCTTCATCTAGAGTTTTTATACAAGCTTTTACAATGAGATGTAATTTAATTAATTTATTAGTCTGCCCATTTGAAATAAAACACTCTAAAATTAGAACAATTTAAGAAAAGAATGAAAATATTTCTATTCACGAGGCATTATAACTAAGAATATGAATTGCAAATGAGGCCTATAATCTGGTAAAGTGGGTTATACTCGTATTATGAAAATTAGAATCAAAATACTCTGTGCAAGGCCCGTCAAAAAGAATGCTTCGTTCTTTGCAGGAGGGTGACTATAAACTCTGAATAATGAATCACTCTTTTGTAAAGCGGTATATAATTACGTGGTACCATAAGAATTTACAGTGTTCCAGTATGCCACAAAAAGAAAATATTACATCCTTTTGTGTGTCTCTAAGTGTCATGATATTTGGGATGATGTGATACCGTTTGACACGTGACAATAATCGAAGGCAAGTACTACAGTAATTTCTTGTTTTGCACCTGGCTTTGTGCTACTCTTGGCTGTATATTTTATCACATGACGAGGGGGAAGGAGAGCTGACGAGAAGGGGATGGGGAAGGAAGGCGGAGGGAAGGAGGGATGACTATTTGAAAATGAAAAGCTTATAAGAAAACCGGAGAATGAAGATTAGAAGGGTCATGAGATCGGAAGAATAAAGAGGAGATGAATTAGCACAGCTGGAAGAGTGAGGAGAGGAGGAGAAGGAGGAGGAGGAGGAGGAGGAGGAGGGAGTAAAAAGGAGGAGAAAGGAGAAGTGAAAGACATTACCTCAAGTGGAAAGATTTATATCTGAGAAAATCGAGTATAGACGATGTAAACAAAGTAAACAAAAAAACAAAACAAAAAGCGAAGCGCGTTATAGACAGTTTGGGAAGTAAATAGGATATCGCGTACAGAAGTGTTATGCCGTTACGAGGGCAAAACACCTCAAACTAAACCTGATATCTTTTCACGTCAGGACTGAATTGTGTTTGCATGGAGTTTAGTTCAATGGCGATATTTTAATACAGCTTATGAAAGGGCTTAGTCATGTCAGGATATGCCATGTACGATCGTTTGCGGTTTATGTTTGGTGTATAGTGGCGATTATTGATTGGAAAATGAACATACCTTTGTGTCTGGAAAGTAGGGGGAGATTTATAGACATTGGCAGTAACGGAGTTGGCCAATCAATGGATTAGTGTTATCATATAATCTTCAGGGGTTCAGTCCAAGGAGGGCTTGCATGTCATCTGAGATTATAGTTTGCTTAAAAAAAAACACACAAGACAATATACATACGTGTACACACATACATACATACATACATACACACACACACACACACACACACACTCATTATATATATATATATATATATATATACACACACGCACACACACACATATATATATACATACATATATACACGTCTTAGTACTAACGTGGCTTGTGATAGACCAAATACAATAACAACTTACTTGGGTGCAAATCACATTGGCTTTGAAAGATAGCTATAATTTAGTCATGTAACACTACAATTAACCAAATACTTTTTATTGCGGCCTCAAATTACCACACACGAAGAATGGCCGAAACAAACCATAAGTACCAACTTTTCCCATATTGAGAGTGTGCAATACCCATTCTTTTATCTTGTCAACAAGTTTTAGTAATTTCTGGAGCATCGCAACGCCAACGGACGCATTGAAGGCAACCCAATCCAACACGAAGTATCCCATCTCGGCACTTCTCCAACAAATCCTTACAGAACACGAGCACTGAAGCCGGCAAGAATGCAAGGTCAAAAATGCCGCCGACCTCAATCGATACTGTTCAACCTCTGGAAAACCCCAAGATTGTTTTCTTCCATCCATTTACAACGTTCTTTGTTGAGTATGCACCTTCGTTCGCCCACTACGTCTCCCAACACAAAGTTTAAGTAATAATGAGGATATAAGAAAGTGTAAAATGCTACAGATCTTTTCAATGCTCAAGAAAGATGTAGCTTATAATTCGTGGGTGGATTTCTACCCCTCCCTCCCTTCCCCCTCCCCCAACGGGACGCGAGACAGCTTCTCCCTCGGACACGACAAGCGAGTCCTCTTCCACTGCCGCCAATTATATTTTCAAATAACGGCCGATCTGTATCCATCCACTCCTAAGTTCGAAAACACACACTCGCTGTCTCCAGGCAAGCTTCAATTGGTGTTCACGCCGTTATTCAAGTCTGCCTAGGTTTCACCGTGTATAAAGTTTGGGTATGTTTGTGTAGCGAAAAACAAGCCCCGCCAAAAGTTGTGCCGTGGGAAGAAGCCATACCGTTCGCAGGCGAAGTTTCCATCCTTCAATATTTCTTGACATTTATTTTCACATTCATCATTTGCACCAAACTAGTGGTGCCACGAAATTATGATTGCTGGGGAAACGGTGTGTAACTCAGCATGGAGCCTGTCGAGTGTGACAATTTTGAAGGTAAACAAGGAAAAAAAAGGAAAGGAACAAATGCTTAAGCGAAAGTGAATATCGCTATATCGGAAGTAAGACGCTCAAGCCTTTAAAATAGCAGTGACGATTCACTTCCTCGTCTGCATTCCTCTCTATCCTTTCTTCTCCCTTCTCCTTACTCTACTCCTTCCCACACCCTTTATTCGTCTTCTACACCTTTTCCAAGTTTTGTAAATAAGAAAATAATCATAAATGAGATAATAAGACACAACAATCTCAAGTAATGGTACCACAAATCAAACTTCGGACGACTACGTACGTAGTCTGCAACGTAGAAAAGAAAAAGTTGGTTCAAATGGGGGTTCAAGTTAACAATGATGGTGCAAGGAGAGCAGGTGCATTTGGGTGTATACACCACTTTGGTGCGGTTCAAGGCCTCGACAAGAGTAAAGGCCTCTTCAGACCCTCAGTACCAACATAACACTGGATCGACAAAGAACTTTGTTTGGGTGCTCAGCTCAGTCATAATAATACTTCTTTTTATCACCGCAAGTTAACCACGAAGGGTGAGGTTGGTTAACAAAGACTGCACGGACTTGAGAGCCTAAACAACCTCCTTCGCAAAAGCTAACTTGTTTTACATCGGGTCCCTTCCCCGACATGGGATACCAATGTTTCTTTCCCAGGTAACTTCACGCGACTCCACGTTTTTCCCACAATGTTTTGAAATAAATGTTCACTCCATGCATTCCACGTCCCATGACTGTATAACCAAAAAATATTTGATTAGAGCAGGTAAGGTTAGTCTGGTTTAAGTCAGTTTAGTTTAAGTTAGCTTGAGCAAGTTTAGCTTAGGTTAACTTTACAATGGTAATCAAGGATGGGATCCAAAGTCAGAAAAGGGACTCGTCGGGGAAGAATTCTACTCCTGCTCCCAAACAATACTCAAGAAAGAAAGAAAGACTTCAAACCACGAAGCCGCAATGAAGTTTCCTTTTGGCGTTTCCCTTTGCATTATTTCACGAGGGAGCGGCAACGCCAAGGAAGACTGATGACGCAGGCTCTGCCTTCAGCTCTGCATAGCTCCTGTCACCGGCCTCGCCGGAATGCAGGCCGCCTCCTCGGCCTGCAAGAAACCTGCATGGCCTGTCTCGGCATCGTGAAACACCTGCTGCCTACGAGCAACCTGCACCGACACTAGACAATTCATAAATATATATACATAGGATGGGGTAGGGTGGAAGTTGGCAGGGGCCGAATATACTTTCATACCCGATTTTACGTGGAAGAAAGAACTCAAAAAGGGGTGCAAAAGTCGTCACAATCTGGTCCATTTAGTCGCACACGGGGGAACATGGTGGTGGTATCCTTGCCCCGGCTTGTACTAGGTTTGTCTATGTGGAATGCAAACCACTTGGGTCATGGTCAGAATATAAATTGACAAGTCTTGAAATGACCGATGATGATTGATTGATGATGATGATGATGATGATGATGATGATTATTGAAATAACAATAACGATAATAATAATAATAACAGCAACAATAATAATGATAATAATAATAGAATAATAATAATAATAATAATAATAATAATAATAATACCTGTTGCAAAACAAAGCAAAACGAGTATGGTAGGATGTAAAAATTAGATAAACAAATAAATAAAAACTGGCAAGGAACATCACACGACTAACTAGCTTGTACCGACTCGAACAACACAGTGCACAGAAACAGACTATTTTTTCCATAAATAAAATCAACCTTAATTAACGCACCATGCCATCTTACATAAACATCAATAAACAAAGCCGCGGATAGTATATTATCCCACAGTAGGGGACTCAAATCATTAATCTCAATTGTAATATCACAGTGTCACATTTATTTGCGACACGCATCGACAATGCAAACACCCCTACAAATACATAATGTGAACGCTGTAAAATAAAGGACATAAAAAAAAAAAAAAAAAAATACATAAATAAATAGACTGATGTTTTTTTTTTTAAATTAAGGAATTCATTTTGCTTAACGCCAGCTTATTCTATTCAGCTATGAGGAACTCGTCTTCCACAAAAAAAGATCTGCAAAACACTGTCAAGTTCTCAGGTACTGAATAGCCTACCCATTCACTTGACCAAATCAACCAAACATTTCTGCACAAATAAAATA
>NC_134778.1:81306624-81326624 GCF_046742065.1 Oratosquilla oratoria
GGAGATAAATTGAGACAAACGTGGTGCAGCTCTCGCTTCTCCATGATTCCCATGAAGTAAACAATTAATCCGCGTCTGCAATTACTGCAGGACTCATTGTGATGAGCTGGGCTGCAATGGGCATTCTATTTAATTACATGACCATCGTGAATTGGGAGAAAGAAAGGTGCTGGGCACCACGAATGAATCTCGTGCTCGCTAAAGAAATTGTTATGTGTATACACGATACATACATACGCACTCCCCCAAAAAATCTAAAATTCTGTAAGATATCTAATGAGATTACCAAGGACAAACTGGTTTTAAACATCCCCAATTAGATATAACTATGATTAAGAAAAAAACCGTCAACAACCTTTCTCCCAATAGGTACAGCTTTAGTCACTGCATATTTATAATGTTGCAAATATACCTAATACCTCTTGGCATATTGTAGCATCCCAAAAAGAAAGGACTACACAGCAAAGTTTTGTACCATTGTACTTGGTCACGCTACCAGGATCTCCTTCATATATGACATGTTCCATGTCAGATGGGCGAAGACGCCAAAACCATACTTTGAGTTATCCCCTGTCCAAAATTTCTTTGAGGCGTTCAAAGAATCGCATTTTAGGCGCTCGCGTCTTCGCCTGTCTTGCACAGAACGCTTAATTATGATAAGATATACATTAACAACCTTTACGTAATCACCCTGGTAGAATAGTTCAAACAATAGTCCAACCAGGCCTCGGCTCCTTGAGTCAAATCTCTCCGGCTCGGTGTGATTTACGTCTTATTTCACATGTTCGACCTTGATCGACAGCTATTACCCTCCCGGATGAGAGCTCGGAGCTCGTATATGGCCCGATCTATAGGTAATGCTGTGACCTTACACACACACACACACACACACACACACACACACACACACACACACACACACACACACACACACACACACACACACACACACACACAACTCCTTGCCCACCAGAGTTGGAGTGCCACTTGCTATTCGCGTAGTGTTTCTGTGTCTTTCATATATTTCACATTTCTACTTAATATACTTATGCAGCGTTGTGTAGCCATTTGGTATAATTTACCCTCATTGACTCTACGTAGACGCAATGTGACCCTTGGCCTCTCTGATGCGGGAAGACATTTTCCCAAATCTATTTTCCCTCGTTCCCAACTTCCCACATACAGGTGGACAATTTCCCACTTGGACATTTTCTTACATCACTTTTTACCACATGCCCAACATCCTACATACATGTGGATATAATGAAATAATCAAGATTTTTTATGTGGGAAGATGCCCACCTGTATGTGGGATGTTGGACATGTGGGAAAAAGTTATGTGAGAAAATGTCCATGTGGGAAATTGTCCGTATACCCTGGAAGCTCCGCCACAGGTGTAGCGTCGCTTCCATCACCAACTCGACGTAAAAGGCGACGCACGTACTACACAACACAAGCAATAGCATATAACGACATGGGCGCATCACATCGTAAAGTTGGAGAGCTTAGCGCCGAAGTTTCCCAGTCTCCTTTTAAGAACCTGAATACCGAAGTCGCAAGAAGTGTTGCAGACTTCGAAAGGTCTCCAGTTTGGCAGCCAACGAGCTTACCCAGGATTCTTCTCCCGAGGATTTGGATTATGTGGATCACCATCCATCCTTTCTACCTCAGCAAGAATCGGAATTGCTTAGAGATTCTCCCGAAAGGAACGAGAACACCGTTGCCACATCGGAGGCTGATGCAGTCAGCTAGTTTGGATGACGATTGGCAGAGAATGACGCTCAAGCGTGGGATGATAAGACGAAAATATCGATTCATAGCCTGTTAACCCATTCAACTCCGATGACAAGATGTCTTGTCATTTGGTCAAATAAAACAAAAAATCATAAAACACCAAAATGTTTGATGAAACACCAGAAAAATATGACGTCAATCCTCGCTTCGCTCGCAGCGAAGCGAGGACTGACGTCATATTTTTCTGGTGTTTCATCAAACATTTTGGTGTTTTATGATTTTTTGTTTTATTTGACCAAATGACAAGACATCTTGTCATCGGAGTTGAATGGGTTAACATTCCCTTTATTAACAGAAAATATCTCGTTTTACCTCATCGGTTATTGCCGTCCAAGGAATATCATACTCGTACACTGAACACAAACATGATAATGTGGGAAAGATAAACAAGCACACTCAAGCACACACGCATGCGCGCGCGCGCACACACACACACACACACACACACACAAAGTACACACACACACGAACACATACGCACGCACGCACGCAAGAACATACACATAAACGCACGCGCACACACACGCACACGCGAACACACACACACACACACGAACACATACACACGCATACAAACACACACACACACACACACATACACACACGTACACACACACGCGCGCGCGAACACATACACACACACACACGAACACGTACATACACACACACACACACACACACACACACACACACACACATCGATCCATATGGACCGCCCTACGTCAGATTTCGTCTGTTGGTCGAAATCCCCCGTCCATCGGATTCCTTCGGTCTTCCAGAACCGCCTTGCATCGGATTCCGTGCGCTGAGTTTCGACGATCCGTCAGGACCGCCCTACATCGGGTTCCATCTATCCGTCCGTCGGGTCCCGTGTTTCCGTCAGGCTTCCCTTAAGTCGGTCGATCGAGTTCTCTCAGTCCGTCAGGACCGATCATACGTCAGATTCCGTCATGTTCCGTCGGTTTGTCAGTACCAACATACGCTGGATTCCACCCGTCCGTCATAATCCGTCGATTTTGGTCTGTTGGACTGAACCGTCCGTCTGTAGGGTTCCGTCGGTCTGCCAGGACCAACTTCCGCCGGATTCCGTCCTTCCATCTAGTTCCGGCGTTCCGTCAGGACCGTCCTACATCGGGTTTGTCCGTTTGGTCGAACTGTCAGAATCTTCGTATAGGTAAATGTAGTTTACATCTAACCTTTCTAAAACATATTCGCTCCTTCAAGTCATAATTTAATCATATAATTTTGAACACTATGATGCTTTTTCTAGACTTACTCTTGCATATCTCAAGACATGGTTCCTTTTCAGTCTTATAATTACCCTCGACTCCAAACTCCGGTCTTCAGGCAACCCCGTGATTATATATATATATATATATATATATATAATATATATATATATATATATATATATATATTCTACATTGTTTCCTGTGAAATGGCAGTTACTGTTAGAGGGTATTTAAGAACTTTTAGTAGCCACCTTCACGCACACTTCGATTATATATATACATATATACACATATATATATACATATATACACATATATATACATATACATATATACACATATATATATACATATATACACATATATATACATATACATATATATATATATATATATACATATATAAATATATATAAATATATATATATACATACATATATATATATATTTCTATTACTCCTATGTGCCGGTCATTATATTTTCAATGTTTCACCTATTGCAGGCCGGCCGGTTATCCGCCCATTGTTATATTGTCCCACTCTCTATACAGGTCGGCCGGCCCTTTCGTGTTTTGTTAGGCCGGCCACACACACGCAGTTTAACCTGCACGTGTGTGGCCAGCCTTACGCTGTTCCGCGGTTTCTGCAGGCCAGCCGGCTATCCGCCCATTGTTTAAGTGTCCCGCCTTCTGTGCCGGCCGGCCAGCTATCCCTTGTGTTTCGATTTTTCCAGTCTCCGCTCCAGCCAGCCGGCTATTCCGTCCCGTAGCTCCACCGTCCCTCCCTCTGTGCCGGCCGGCCGGATATTCCGTATATTGTTCAATTGCTCCGTTGTTTGTAGTAGCTGACCGGCTATTCCATCCCGCTGTTCTAATGTCCCGCCTTCTTTGCCGGCTGGATAGAAATTCTTCATGTTCCATTTTCTTGCTCTTCGCTCCGGCTTGCCGGCTATTCCGTCCCGTTGTCCCGTCCTCCTTGCCGGCCGGCCGGTCGTTGTTCTTCCTCAGAGTGTATAAATCCCCCGAGATCCGAGTGGGCTAGAGTCCTCGGGACACTTGTCCACCGCATCGAGGAGGACATTCGAGATTAACCCTCAGAGCGCCTCACCCGAACTGGGCAGGTTCTTCACGATTCACGAAGATTTATCACAGAGGTTAACTCTTTTCACCTGTAGACCTGAATAAAATCGCTTGGCGGCAGGAACAATGAGATTCGTAAGTCAGCCGCAGCAATGAAAGGAATATTGGAGATGGTTTCTAACCCTGCGATTGTATTTTTTTTTATATAAAATCGCATGGCGTTACACAACTAAGAACCTCCTGGCGTGGGTTCTCGAATTTCTGATGATGGATCTGACGAGTCCTAATGTACATAATCTCTCTCTCTCTCTCTCTCTCTCTCTCTCTCTCTCTGTGTGTGTGTGTGTGTGTGTGTGTGTGTGTGTGTGTGTGTGTGTGTGTGTGTGTGTGTGTGTGTGTGTGCCCATAAAGCTGGTCTTTGTAAATGAGTGAACGTCAACAGAATTTGACACACACAAAAATAATTTGGGCTGTGTGTGTGTGTGTGTGTGTGTGTGTGTGTGTGTGTGTGTGTGTGTGTGTGTGTGTGTGTGTGTGTGTGTGTGTGTGTGTGTGTGTGTGTGTGTGCGTGTGTGATGTCACAGCATAGCCCACAGATGACAATACATGAGCTGTGAGTTCTCATCCGGGAGTGTAATGGCTGTCAATTACGAGAGCAACACGTGGTTCAAGACAACGATTCACAAACACACACAAACACGCACACGTGCGCACGCAAACAACTGGTGTGTGTGTATCTGTGTGTGTGTGTGTGTGTGTGTGTGTGTGTGTGTGTGTGTGTGTGTGTGTGTGTGTGTGTGTGTGTGTGTGTGTGTGTTTAAGGTCGTAGCATTACCAACAGATCAGGCAATACGTGAGCTTTGAGCTCTCATACGGGAGGGTAACAGCTGTCGATCACAAGGCCAACACATGACCCAAGACCATGGCAAACAACATCACACAAAACGTTGCCCCCCTTGAGCAAGGTGATGGGTGTGTGCAATGTGCGTGAAAGGTCACAGTATTATCAACTAATCAGACCACAATAGCTCCGAGAAATTCGTGAGCTTTTCGATCACAAGTTCGGCACGTGATCCGAGACAATGGTGACTCATCTACGCGCGCACGCACACATATACACAAGCGCAAACACAAACAACTGAAGCGAAGGTTCATGCGGCGTTGAGCTTAAGCGGTTGTGTGGTTCAGGGTTGACTTCCACAACACGTCATATCCTGATAATACAAATGTGCACCAACGGGCAATACAGTCATATCCAATTGTGTTGAAGTGCGGACCACACGCCCGTGGTCTCTTTCTATCCTTCCAATTTCCAGCTCATTTTAACAAGAGAACCTTGTTCCCCCTAATGAGGCGTCCAGAAACAGAGGGGCATCCCCGCCACTTTTACAGGTTTTGAGTTAAGCACGGATTATATATATATATATATATATATATATATATATATATATATATATATATATATATATATATATATATACATATCCGTGATATGACACACCGTCAAATGCATGCCCTACTCCCTTGGCTGAATCATTCAGTATTTAGTTGGACTTGTTAACACAGAAGCAAAAATACGCATACTAAAACACACACACACACACACACACACACATACACACACAAAACAGAGGCGCGAGATTGCCCACAAGAGCAGAAGCGCTCGTAAACTAGCCCATAACACACACACACACACACACACACACACACACACACACACACACGCAAGATAACAGTTGTCGATCACGAGTCCAACACGTGATCCAAGACCAAGGTGAATCACACATGCACACACAAACTTGAAATTAAATTAACAATACTTCTTCCCCTTGCTCTCCCTCCCACTCTACTTGCCATTTCTCTTCTGCCTCATTGCCTACTTCGACTTGAATTTATCTTGAAATGATCAAACTTTTCAATCTTGAAGACGAAAAAAAAAAACCTGACTATGGCATTCCAGATGGCACTAAATAATGATAAAAAGAGAAGCTGGAGAACGTACATGATTAAAAGACGAATAGGCGAGCGGCGAACCAATTAAAACTTCCCCTTTCTGATGACACTTTGGGTTCTACTTTGGAGGAAAAAAAAAAAAAAAAAAAAAAAAAAAAGTCCTCCAATTATGCGAACTATCCATAACCTCACTAACAACCTTGTACTAACCCAATCTACTAACAATTGGCACCGTAAGTCCTGCCCGTTTTCTATGATGCACATATGTATGATAACTGAACGAAATACTATAAGAATGAACAGAGTATAAGGTTATTGCAACATTGTCGAGCTTTGCAATCTGAATGTACGTAATTGCTGCGCTGTGCGTCACGACAGATCTTGCGAATGGTTCACTCCCATTTATCTTTATTTGCTGCGCCCAAGTGCTCATGATGCTGTGTATAACATTGTTCTTATTCCTAACAGTAACTGACTGTAGTATTAGAACAAGCTTTCGCATCCTGAACGGAACACGAACGTGTGTGTGTGTGTGTGTGTGTGTGTGTGTGTGTGTGTGTGTGTGTGTGTGTGTGTGTGTGTGTGTGTGTGTGTGAGAGAGATTCACCATGGTCTTGGATCACGTGTTGGACTCGTGATCGACAGCTATTTACCTCCCGGAGGAGAGCTCAGAGCTCATACATGACCTATCTGAGGATAATGCTGCAACCTTACACGCACACACAACTCCCCGCCCTCGAGAGTTTGAGTAACGACTTGCAGCGCAGCGATGCTGAAATTATTTCAGCCCTTGGCGGGATTCGAACCCGGACCGCCGTAGTGGCGGCCGCGGACGCAAACACTGCGCCATGCGAGTCGTGTTGTGTGTGTGTGTGTGTGTGTGTGTGTGTGTGTGTGTGTGTGTGTGCGTGTGTGTATGTGTGTGCGCGATTACGCGCGTGTACGTGCATGAGTGTAAGCGTTCACACACGTGCAATATGTATCCTTTGCTTTGTGTGCTGCTTGTCTGAATGAGCTTGTTTAGCCTCAGGCAACAGGAGCTTGGTTGAGAAAACCGCCTCACCCCAACCCTCCCTCTCCCGTCTTCTCCACTTGCTCGTCCTTCTTTCACCTCTCTCTCTCTCTCTCTCTCTCTGTCTCTCTTTCATCTCCTGCCTCAGAGCGCCTACCAACCTCTCTACCCCACACATCTCCTCTCTCCCGCTTTGTATATCCACTCAAACATTTTTATCTGCATTTTGTTCTCTATTCCTCAGTGTCTGCTTCTTTCCCTCTTTACTCTTTCACCACTTACACATAGACGTTACATCAAGACTCGAACTTTGTCTCTCCTCATCTTAATCCTCCTCTTGCTCTCCTCCTCCTTCACCTTCTTAGCCTCCTCTGCCTCCTTCGTCTTCTTCACTTCCTCCTCCTTACCGGTGGCATTCCCCCTCCTTCCTCCCGCTGCACCTTCTGTCTGTGAGTCGACCGCGCTGCTTGACAGAAATCAACCCTGACGTCTCGGTCACCTCTGCTTGCGGACGTGAGTCGGGGCCGTGTGCGCCCCAGGTACCTCGAGTAACGTGAACCACGTGTGGTTTGGTCTTCACGGATCCGCTGTATGTCCTTGAATACTTCAGCATTTCGTCTTGGAGAGTGGCTCTATGAATCCTTCCACCTTTCGGACTTGTATACGCGATCGTTCACCGTATGCACACTTCCCGTCTGTCCGCTTGCACAGTACCTGCCAAGTGTTCCTGAACATGGGGTCTTCTTTTATGTGTGGCTTGTGTTTGGCTACACTCTTTCTGAACTAACGAGTAGGTACACTGCATTAAAAGCGTTTGTGTTGTGTGTACCTTGGCTCGAACTAGTAAGTATCTACGTCCACTGAGTGCATTTACATATGCTCATGCGTGCGCTAACCTTGCTATATCATTGCTTATACATTAGTTTGCTCGTGCTTATGTGTGTTAGCCCCATCGATATGGTGTACAAGCTCTGTTCCTGTTAACACCAGTCTGTTCTATTCAGCTGACGGTAGTTCCCCGTCTCTCCAAGCTCGTGATGTTAAGTCCCTTTCAATTAATACCTTCACAACGATATATGTGTGTGTGTGTGTGTGTGTGTGTGTGTGTGTGTGTGTGTGTGTGTGTGATTCACCTTAGCCTTTGGATCACGTGTTGGACTCGTGATCGACAGCTATTTCCCTCCCGGAAGAGAGCTCAGAGCTCGTATGACCGATCTATGGGTAATGCTATGACCTTACACGCACACACACACCCAACTCCCGCCCACGAGAGTTGGAGTAACGACTCGAAGCGCAGCGATACTGAAATAATCTTAGCCCTGGGCAGGATTCGAACCAGGTACCGCCGGCACCGACAGTCTGGGACTCTACCAACCGCGTGTGTGCGTGTGTGTGTGTGTGTGTGTGTGTGTGTGTGTGTGTGTGTGTGTGTGTGTGTGTGTGTGTGTGTGTGTGTGTGTGCGCGTGTATGTGTGTGTGTGTCGCCAAACCCGGAACAGTGCCAGCCAACGTCAACCTGCATCCACTGTGACCTTATCAAGGGCCACTCGGAGCCGAGGGAACAAAGGACCTGAGGAGAAGAGAAGCTTTACTTGAGATTTCCTGTGTGAAGTTCGAGTCCCCGAGCTTCCGGAAGAGATGAAGGAATGACAGTTCTGGAATGTCTGACGTTATGGAGAGGTGGCTTGGCCTTCACGTATCTGTAGACGATTGTGTGTCTGGATAAAGGGGACAGTTTTTCTGCTGCGTAAGGGCCTCGAAGAATATGAATGTAAGTTATTGTAGGATGGATACTCGATGACCAAGCGGATTAGAGCGTCGTTACTTGCGGCGGAGATCGAAGTCACGGCAGTTAGGACCCCACCGCCAGCGAGTTGGACCAAGGGCATGGTTCATTAAATTCCACGCTACAAAGTCCTCTGTAAGGGGCACCGTTCTAGCCTTCTGATTGGGGGCGTTCACGACGTTAAACCGATTCGTAGGGTAGAGATGTGGATCTACCTACCAACTTACTTATCTAACTCTCAACTTATCATTTCTTTCTGAGCTCTGTATAAATGAAGAAAGTAAACACTGGACTCGTCGAGATAAGTTTATTCCTACGTTTCGAACCCTGTCCGGGGCTCGTCTTCAGGGAATCAATATTAAGGGGCATGTGTGCCACCCTGGGAATGGTCTCCCAAGCGACCATTACTCGCCAGACAGTACATTCATCGCCAGGAAGGACATCAGTTCACAAAAAAGTCATATCAATAAAATACACATAGGTACACACATATATATAAACTTATTTCGACGAGTCCAGCGTTTACTTTCTTCGTCTATACAATGGTTCCTGGACTCCAGCTCTTCACGAATATTTCTGAGCTCTTTACAGATTCCCTATTAATGCCAATCTTATTCAGCTTAGATTCGGAATGAAATGTACTGAGTTTCAATAAATCAATAAAACATTGTCTTTGAGTTGCCGCTCAAAGAAGCGTCCAAGGGCCAAAGGGATTTAAATTGTCGACTAACTCATATTATTAGTTGTCAATAGTACTTTAGACAACTCTACTACTTTGTTCCATAATACATTTGTCTGCCTATACACACGTTTTGGCCTCTTAACCCTTTAAACTCCGATGACAAGATGTCTTGTCATTTGGTCAAATAAAACAAAAAAATCATAAAACACCAAAATGTTTTATCAAACACCAGAAAAATATGACGTCAATCCTCGCGCGGTGAAGCCGCATCAGATGATATTCAGATGTACGGGCCGGCGCGAGGCCTACCATATCCGGTTTTTCGTATCTACACCACAAGCGGCTGACATGAGTTGAATGGGTTAACTTATTTGATCATAACCATACTATGGTACCTAATAAAGATGATTCCAAGGATAAACACTATTAATTATCTTGGATCTAGGTCAAAAGTAATGGTCAAGGTCTCCCAATACGTCAACAACACATTTTCGGCTCCCAGACAAATCCTCTCGCTCAGCGGGATTTAGCTTGTATGTTTGTTTCGTCTTCCGCTGGTTGATTTGTAAGTTTACATCTGACACCAGGCTACTTTATCAGACCAAAGGTGGAAACTTCATCCCTTCATCCACGAGGAACTAAGAAGAGAGGGAAGCAAGGGTTGGTGGGCGGGAGTGGAGAGGACGGGAGTGGGTATGTGCCTTGGCTGGCTATCTCCTTTATAAATTATAGGAGAGAGGACCTTGGTATATATAGAAGGAGGATACCCTACAAAACCCAGGGGTTAAGAGGTGGAAAGAGTTCTGTGCGTCTTTGGAGCCTGAGAGTACATTTGGAGGAGGAGGAAGAAGAGGAGGAGGAGGAGGAGAAGGAGGAGGAGGAAGAGGAGGAGGAGGAGGAGGAGGAGGAGGAGGAGGAGGAGGAGGAGGAGGAGGAGGAGGAGGAGGAGGAGGAACAGGAGGAGAAGGAGAGGAGAAAAGCACGTTCAAAGTCTTCCGACACGCGATGTGACGTGCGGGATTTCGTGAGGGCAGAACACAAAGTTTCGGGAGAGATAAGAGGCGTGAATTTATTGCCGAAGGAGATTACCCGCTTCTTGGTGAAGCGCACTGTGGACTTTTCCGGGTTAGTTTCGGGGGTGTATGGTTGTGGTTGAGGCAGGAAGAATTGATGTTAAGCGACAGAGGGAGGCTGAGAAGTTCTGTGTAACAAAGCTAGGGAAAAAACAACTTGGGGGAACATCATGACGTAAAAAATTATGAAACAAGTATGGGATGGAGGAGGACGGAAGTAAGACTTCTGCATGGCTCCGGGCAGACAGCCCTGGGTGACATGAGGAAGGGGAACAGAAGTTTAGGACGACACTGGGAGGGAGAGGAAGAATTAAAGGTGGCCTGGGCAGGGTGAGGACATTCTGGATGTAACTGGTTGTAATAAAAAAAAAAAAAAAAAAATATATATATATATATATATATATATATATATATACATATATATACACATTTTTATATATATATATATATATATATATATATATATATATATATATATATATATATATATATACACATTTTAACAACCACAATGCACTTTAATTCTAAGCCATCAACATCGGGAGACCTAATGGAGGCCGACATGCAGAAATTGAAATGCGGTACTGCCAAGGACTCAACATGACAAGTGCCGCAGTAACTTCACAACTACGCTATCAAGAGATTGCTGGTTTTGAGTCCTTGTCAGTACCGTATTTCAATTTCTGCATGTCGGCCTCCATTAGGTCTCCTAATGTTGATGGCTTAGAATTAAAGTGCATTGTGGTTGTTAAAATGTATCTCTAATCACTGGGACCCATTCAGTGTTGTACATATATATATATATTGGAAACTGGTATGTTATAACACATTTGTAAATGTTCACTATAAACCCACTATCTGAAAAATAATATCGGAAGTACAGGAAAAATGTATATTTCTGCTGAAGAGGACTACAGATAGTAGTCGAAATATACATTTTCTTGTACTTCCGATATTATTTCTCCGATAGTGGGTTTATAGTGAACACACACACACACACACACACACACACACACACACACACACACACACACAATACATATATATATATATATATATATACATACATATATATTATATATATACATATATATATATATATATATATATATTATATATATCTGGGTGACTTGGATAAGGTAGGGGACGAGTTCTGGGTAACAAGGCAGTGAGAGAGAGTTCTGGATAAAATTGGGAGGGTGAGAATGTCTTCTGGGTGGTATGGGTACAGTAGGATAGGATTTCTGGATGAAACTGGGGGGGTGGGATAAATCTTGGTGACATAGATTAGGTGGGGTAAAAGTTCTGGATGACACTGACGGGATGGAGTGCACTGGATGAGGTTGGTAGGGAGAGGAAGTGTTTTGGGTAATAAGTGGAGAGTGAAGTAGGAGTTCTGGAAGGGTGAGGATACCGTGTCGAACTCATGGGCAGGTGGTGGTGAGTTCGAATCCCGGGACCCGCTGCTGGCTTCTTGCGTTGGTTCACGACAGCCCATGGGCGGGAAATTCGGGGTGTGTGTGCGTGTAAGGTCGCATTACTCATAGCACGGTCATATATGAGCTCTGAGCTCTCTTCGGGGGGGGGGGTAGCTATCGATCACGAGTCCAACACGTGATCCAAGACCATGGTGACACACACACACATACACCGCACAGTAATTAAATCACCTGACGTCATCAAGAACAAAATCTAGAATGTGGTTCGCAGTGCAGATAGGGACACATTCCCAGGATACGGAAATAAACGCGATACGTGCGGCGTGGGATATATGGGATTTGAGGGAAGCGTTCTCATTTGGCTTTCAGGAGGCGCGTTTGGGGGAGAATCCCCCGCGGAATCGCGCCGCCAGGAGGAGGTGGGGAACAGAGACCGGAGGCAGGAACCTGAAACCGTTGTTTCCAGTCCCATCCCATCGCGAATGGAAATTAACCTGTCCTCCGTTTCTACACAAACACCACGAAATGCTGCGCTTCCGTAACATTCGAACTGGCGTGCCCGGGGGGATCTCTTGGGGCACATTAAGACTATATGTGCTCACGTGTAAACACGCACATATACACGCACGAACGCGTGCGCGCGCACATAACACACACACACACACACAAATACCCATGCAAATATATATATATATATATATATATACATATATATATATACATATATATATATAATATATATATAATATATATATATACATATATATATATAATATATATATAATATATATATATATATATATTTCATATAAAAAAACGAATGTGTTCTTGCCTGTTTACAAAAATAAAATATAACAAAAGACTTAAACGGCGGCTGATATCCCATTGGATGGCACTACTACTGACACTATGATGTCGACGATGAAAGGAAGGAAACTTATCAATTTTATCTTTCCAGAAAATTTTCCAGGAAAAAATGCCACAAGAAGAGTCGATTTACTTTCACCCAGTGAAGTTGGGTTTCCGCTGACCGTAGACTTTTACTATTTCTATATGGTGTGACTCTTTCCCTTTTATACTGGTTGCCGTCGAGAGATTTAATTCATATTCATGGCAACCCTACGGTGACGAAGGAGATTTATAAAAGAAATTGCCAAAAACTGGTTATCCAATTAAGTGCGAGTAGTTAACGAATGGAATAGACTTAATAACAATGCAATGAGCGTTGAAATTATTAGTTGTTTTAAGAGAAGGTTAGATAAATTAAGGATAGGGATGATAGGTGATAATGGACATAGAACTGCATAGTGTAGGCCTTATGGTCTCTTGCAGTCTCCTTCATTATTATGTTCTTATCCATTAGCCCCCTTCCTTATCAGCTGTCGCTTTCCCTTTTATCCTGGCCCACGCCAATTGATTTTATTTGTCTCTGCGTCACTCCTTCCTAGATGGAGCAGAGACAGAATAAAAGAGGTTTCCTGTTTTTTTTTTTAATAATATATTCCTTGTTTAATCATAAAATATGTTATTCTTATTATTATTATCATTATGATCACTGTTATTATTATCAACAATAACATTATCATTATTATTATTATTATCTTCTTTATAACAAACTTAGTAATATGGGCCAAAAGGCCGGGTATCCCTCCACAGGGTGTATGTGTGTGTGTGTGTGTGTGTGTGTGTGTGTGTGTGTGTGTGTGTGTGTGTGTGTGTGTGTGTGTGTGTGTGTGTGTGTGTGTGTGTGTGTGTGTGTGTGTGAGTGTGTGCGTGTTTGGGTGCATGCAACGGTCCTGCACTGTTGAAACCGACGTTTGCAACAGGAGACATCGCTCGTATGGCAGCGAGTTACCCGTCGCAAATTCCGCAGCAACAGAGCTTACCGGACACCTTCCTCCCACAGTGTCACTGCTGGTAGGCCTCCCACGGTACGAGCGTTGCGTCGACCGATTCCCTCCACTTCCAGTGTCAGCATCCTCCCCTTACCAACCCCTTCTCATACACAAGAACAGGGGAGACTGCAAGAGACCATAAGGCCTGCACGAGGCAGTTCCATGTTCGTTGCCACCTACCATCCCCATCCATAAAGTTATCTCATAAAAAAATCAATTGTTTCAGCGCTTATTACATGGTTACCAAGTCTATTCCATACCTCCTTGACTTCATCCTGCCTTCCCTATTACACTACCCAGTTCCTCTTCAACTCAATATTCGCCCTCTCCCCTCCTTTGCTTTTGTGTTTTATCAACGTATTTCCATCCTACATGCCACTTTAGAACCTAAGCCTCATTCTCATTCCTACATTCCTATTTCCCTGACCTCACTCAATCGTTCCCAGTTTTCCCCAAGCAGTTTCCGCATATTTCCCCCTCTCGCTTGTGTATCTCCTTACATTTACAAAGTGGTCTTCAATTGCATGACTCAACAAATGTCTGCAGTGTAATAAATGAAACGACGCGAATATTTGTTGTGATTCCCCCCTTTGTCTCCGTTGCATATCATAGAAGGTTATTTCCCACACAGTAATTTCATTTTACAAATTTCAGCCTCTTTTTCCTATTTCTCTCTTCACCCATTCCCCTTCCTCTTCCCTCCACAACCTTCCCATTCCCCACATCCGCTCCCTCACACCCCAACCTCCACTTCCGACTCTATCAAGGGCCGCTGTCACCCGAGACCCAATTTCACGAAATTGGTCGAATCAAGGCCAACCTGGCCTCGTCCTGTACCTGTCCTCCTAAGCTGTCCATGTTTCTGTCGGCCTGTCTAGGATCTAATTACTATCCAGATTCCTCTTTAACCTGGTATTCAGACCTTATGAGCCGCTGTCTGATGAAGCCCTTTGTCTATCACTTTCATACGCTAAGACTTACCTCCGAAATCAGCACTGTCTCTCCTTCCAAAACTCACCTGCAAAAAAACAAGATAAATGTCAGATTCTGATATATAACCACTCAACATAGAGTTGAGAAGAAAGGTGCAGAGAAAATAAAGAATGTCGAAGAATACTCTCTCAGGAGGACTCCGCTGAAAGTTAAGAGAATAAAAGTGTTCCTGCGACATCCTGGAGTTTCTCTACACAACATTCCCCTATTCTCTTCTTACATCAAAACTCAACATATACTTGAGGATAACAACTAAGCAAACCACAAGGCAATTAGCCGACCTAACTTGGATAGTTGACAACGGGACTGGACTTTATGTAAACGTGAGAGAAGTTTTTAATTTTTTTCAGAGAATCTGTGAAGTTTCACGTGAAATGTACATCTCAGTTTCTGTGGCACCGGAAGCTACAAACTACTGACGAATCTTAATGTTTCTATTCACACATAGTTACTCACCAACTAAGTTATCGTACAGGAATATGTATGGCTTAAGCATTTCTAATACTTGTTGACCGCTTGAAGCAACAAGGAACAAGAAGTAATGGAACTTAAGTTCATCTGGATTTTTCTATGTCTGCCCTCATAAAAAATGACAAGTATCCAAGATGACTATACAAGTTTATTTTCGTTTTAATTTCCAAAAGGGAATCAAAAAACGTGTCTTCAGGTTCGGAATGACCTCTCTACACTACACGTATTCATCATTACATCAATGGATCACCATCGATGGATCAATACAAAGGGATGAAAGCAAATACCTTAGTTTTACGGTCTGATCACTTCGCAAAAATTATTTTGTCTAAATGATCACCTAAATTTGTTAAAATTCAGCTATACTTGAAGCCGCGACATTTATTCATCTTTTGATGACCTAGTTTCTTTTTTGTAGGGTCCCACATTCACTATAAATTGAAATTATTAGATTCCCTTTGTCGCCTCAGAAATACGATCCCAACCTTTGCTTTATTTTATATTCGACGTCCTAGTTACCAGCTTTAACGGACAAAAAGTTAAATGGAACACGTAGCGAAGAAGAAAAAGGACAAACTAATGTGTTATGCGAGGGAAAAAAACAAGTCACAAAACCGACAAAAAGCGGACATCGTTAATGAGATGGTGTTTTCCTCTGCAGATCGTAACTGTACGATTCTGTCACCCAGACGCCTCCCCCCCCCCACAACAGCTATTAAGCTTATGGTGAAAGTGGATGACACAAAAGCGGTGACTCCCCATTGTGTGGTGGTGATGGAGGAGGAAGAGGAAGAGGAAAAGGAAGAGGAGGAGGAGGAGGAGAAGTGGAAGAAGAAGTGGAAGAAGAAGAAGAAGAAGAAGAAGAAGAAGAAGAAGAAGAAGAAGAAGAAGAAGAAGAAGAAGAAGAAGAAGAAGAAGAAGAAGAAGAAGAAGAAGAAGAAGAAGAAGAAGAAGAAGAAGAAGAAGAAGAAGAAGAAGAAGAAGAAGAAGAAGGTGGTGGTGTTGGTGATGAGGAGCCTACGCCAGGAGACGCTGAGCAGCTCCGGCCGAAGACGTATGTACTTTTTAAAGACTGCTGGGGCAGGTAACAGTCTTTGCTGGGAATCGGAGAGGAGTGCAGGGTTCGGACCCACAACTAAGCGAATGCGAGACTAGCTTACTCCCAATTACGTCAGCAGCACACATTATAATGAATAATGTGAACAATGAAACGAGATAAACAAAATGTAAACATGACGTGTCACACACGAGTATCAGGGTGAAGCCGAGGTCATACTGGCTTCTGATTCGAAGGACTTTTATTAGGAAGTAAGAGGCAGTGGATAGATCATTCGGAACGAAGATGACAAAAAGTTAACTTGAAAAACAGCCAAAATGATTGACTGAATTATTTCCACCGGGCAGCGCCGATTTCCAAATGACGAAAAGCAAGAAGAAAACAAAGCCTGGGTAATGGACTATGAAAAAAAAATCTACTGCCGTTTTTGAAATACGGCAGTTTGCTTAAATTTGATCTTTTGATTGTCCTTTTTATAAACATTGTACAGAATGCCGTGGCATTTGTTGCCTAAAAATAAATAAATAAAAATAAGTAAAGAAATACAATATAATTTCCATTGCTTTTGCTTCCTCTGATCATGGCACATAACTTCAGCAGAAACAAATACATAAAAAATGAATAAATAAATAAAAAATAGATAAATGAAATAATAATAATAATAATGAATAAAAGATACATAAAATTGAATAAAACAAATAAATAAGAAAAAATTATAATAACACAAATAACATAAAATAAAAAAGGAACAAAATATTAACACTAATAACATAAAATAAAAAAGGAACAAAATATCTGTACAGAGTTACATAGCCGTGTCTCGTAGGTAATGTAGAAATCAATATCAAAGGTCCGAAGGTGTTTGTCATGATGACGAAAACATCCAGCGATGTGCACATGCCAGCGAAACACAGTGTGTGTGTGTGTTTGCAGGCACACGAAGCCCGGCGCGCGGGAGGGCCCTTTATCAGTCTGCGGTGATGTATCTGCCTGTGAATTTAGGCCACACAAATATATCTTACCACGCCCTCCGAAATCTCTAAACATTTGCGCATCGACGGACCCACCCACGGTGTCCACATCATTATTTTCAGGAGAGTGTGACATATATATCCTAGCGCCTAATCACTATGGTCAAGCTAATTACGCTGATTTTTCAGACTTCATTCACAACCAAAGCCTTTCCATCATACCAAAAGCTTCACATGAACTTCTCGCCATACATACGATTTTACCAACTCGGATTGAGCCACCCAGGTGAGGTACAGAGACACTATCGCCCTTCATGGGATAGGCCGGTCCTGCATTGGACCATTAAGGCCGAACTACTACATGCATTCATTTTACATCCAGGCAGATCACAAAGATGCACAACAACGCATCTCTTCCCACATCCTTCTCGATACCTTGTATGAACGTGCTTGTGTGTGTGTGTGTGTGTGTGTGTGTGTGTGTGTGTGTGTGTGTGTGTGTGTGTGTGCGCGTGTGTGTGTATACAAAAGTGACGAGCATGTGGCCGCCCAGGCGTGCATGTTCTGCCGTTTTACGCCTCATAGAACTTACAAGGCATCGTGTGGAAGAACAGGGATTGGGGGGGGGGGGTGAGTGCAGCCATACAAATGAGTTTCAAATGACCTACTCAACCCCTTGTCCGAGGGAAGGTGGATCATATTTTATTCGCAGACACGTTTATGTTTGTTTTGTTGTGTGTGTGTGTGTGTGTGTGTGTGTGTGTGTGTGTGTGTGTGTGTGTGTGTGTGTGTGTGTGTGTGTGTGTGTGTGTGTGTGTGTGTGTGTGTGTGTGTGTGCGTGTGTGTGTGCATGTGCACGCGCACCTATACTCTTGTGTTTATTTGTGTGTGTGTGTGTGTGTGTGTGTGTGTGTGTGTGTGTGTGTGTGTGTGTGTGTGTGTGTATGTGTGTATGCAAACCTAGACTTTTGTGTTTGTGTGTGTGTGTATGTGTGTGTGCACTTATTTTCTTGTGTGTGTGTGTGTGTGTGTGTGTGTGTGTGTGTGTGTGTGTGTGTGTGTGTGTGTGTGTGTGTGTGTGTGTGTGTGTGTGTGCATGTGTGTGTGTGTGTGTGCATATGTGTGTGTGTGCATGTGTCCGCACGTATCCTCATGTGGGTGTGTTTATTTATGTGTGTATGTATGTGTGCACGTATGCTCTTGAGTGTTTATTTGTGTGTGTGTGTGTGTGTGTGTGTGTGTGTGTGTGTGTGTGTGTGTGTGTGTGTGTGTGTGTGTGTGCGTGCGCGTGTGCGCACGTAGGTTTTTGTGTGCATATGTGTATGCTTCTCATACGTCTTTTTATTTGCTTGTATATATGTGCGCGCTCTTTTTGTAAATATGCATTCATCTTTTAGTACGGTCATCTGTGTAGATCTGTGTATGCATACATATTTATACACATGCCTTTGTGGTCGTTTGTGTGTGTACAGTGTTTGTTGGTTCATAAGTATTGTCTGATTCCCCCTTTTTTGCATAAAAATATAAAATCTCGCACTACTGCATCCTCGAGTGCATACAGTAACAATACTTAGTCCTAAAGTAAAATAATATGTGCATTTGTAAGACAAATGTCCTTTTGGCGCATTGAATATTTAGTAGCTTCTTTATTAATCATGTCTTAAAGTTCCTAAAAATTCATTCCCGCTTATAACCTAAGAAGGATTAAAGTAGGTACAAGTAGGTAGAAATACAGGGGAATCTACAAGCGTGGAGGAACGAAAAGTCCATTTAACGTGTACGCATTTGTCGTGAGATACGCGGTTCTCCATTTACGCGATTCTCTAATTACGCGCCGCTTGAATGAAGCGCGCGCGGAATTCGCGAGCTCACAGTATCCCTAAAGAAGAGTAGCATTGGCAGGCAGCCGTTGCCACCGAACGTCAATATACTCCCGTTCTATAATTATATATCTTTTATTCTGAGCATATATCTTATCTATCTACAGTTAGGTCCGTTTCACACGTATCAACTTTTCGCCGTGAGCCGTCCACGACACGACGTCGTGTTCTCAAATAATGTCTATGGACGCTTTCACACATCACGACCACTACCACATGTGAATGCGTCCATAGACACCCAAGGTTATTTGAGAGCACGACGTTGTGTCGTCGACGACGCACGGCGAAAAGTCGATATGTGACAGGAGCCTTACAGTATTTTTGTCTTTTCGCTAAGGTGACATCCTCAGCTGAATAAAATTGCCAGACCTTGGCTAAAATTCTGAATATGTTAGAAAACAAGGAAGTACCACTACTTTTTACGAGTTCATTGTTCCATTCCATAATTATGTGTACAATAAGCAAGATTTCATTTTATCATTCAAAACTTAAAGTACATCATGATCTTTCCTCGTCTCCGTTCCAATATGGTTCTCTCGCAAAATGTCGAAGATTTATTCGTTTGCTCGCTCCACTTTTCCTGCAATGAACACACAACACGACACAGCCCATTCATGCGCAAATGAATGACGAGAATTTAGGAAATCATGGACTAAGTCGACGCATATTTTTGTGCTGCCTTTT
>NC_134778.1:81331624-81349124 GCF_046742065.1 Oratosquilla oratoria
CTTCGAACCAGAGTTCGGGTCGTCTTCGGTTAAGGTAAGAGTGATGAGTCACAGAGTCGCCCGTCACTGCGCGGCCGGACTCAAGAGGCCGAAGACCCTTGGAGCAACGGACACAGACTAAGTCTTGAATCACCGTCAGGAATCTATTACTCATTATCGTCTCTTTATTATCAACTTTCATTGACTATTATATCATATTTTCTTCTATACATGACTCACGTTATGATTTACTTTTTTTTTTAAGAAATATATATTGAATACTCAAGAAACGGTACATATCATGGAAACTAATCAGTGGTTCTAGACTTTTGAACATTGCTGTACCCGGTCGACTGGATGCTGCTTCGAGAGCTGCAGGTAATCGTCAGACTGGATAAGGTGTCTTTTACAAGCTCCTGGATGACCAAACTTCGGTGATTAGGTCTGTATACATTATAAACACATCTCACACAAGTGATGTTGTAATATATAAACAAATAAAAATATAAGTAAACAGAAAACCGTGTTCGCGCCACCGTTACTGTCCCCCTTAGGCAAGAGGCTAGTTGTAGGGTATGTGTTAGGTTACAATACATGTTACTCATAGATTGTATGGTAACTGTCGATCACAAACCTATCATGTGATCCAAAACCTTGGATCACCGTTACTGCCCCCCTTAGGCAAGAGGCTAGTTGTAGGGTATGTGTTAGGTTACAATACATATTACTCATAGATTGTATGGTAACTGTCGATCACAAACCTATCATGTGATCCAAAACCTTGGTGACAAACACACATGCACGCGCACAGACATCATTGCACTGCGGGACGGCACTCCAACTCTTGTGGGCAAGGAGTTGGGTGTATGTATGTAAGGTCACAGCATGACCCATAGATAGGGCTCGTCCAGGAGGGTAATAGTTATCGATCACGAGTCCAACACGTGATCCAAGATCATTGTGAATCACACACACCACTTTGCTGGTGTAGTAGTACCGATTTGGTCTGTTATGTGGTCCCGAGTTCAGTCACCGCCCAAAGAAAATAAGAAAAAGAAAGAAAAAAAATCACAGCACTGCAAGTCGTTCCCTTAGGCATGTAGTTTGTGTGTGTGTGTGTGTGTGTGTGTGTGTGTGTGTGTGTGTGTGTGTGTGTGTGTGTGTGTGTGTGTGTGTGTGTGTGTGTGTGTGTGTGGTGTGTGTGTTATTCACCATGGTCTTGGATCACGTGTTGGACTCGTGATCAACAACTATTTCCCTCCCGGACGAGAGCTCAGCGCTCATACATTACCGATCTATGGGTAATGCTGTGACCTTACAGGCACACACACACACCCAACTCCCGGCCCACGAGAGTTGGAGTTACGACTCGCAGCGCAGCGATATCGAAATTATTTCAGCCCTGGGCAGGATTCGAACCCGGACCGCCGTAGTGTGTGCGTGTGCGTGCGCGCGCGCGCGCGCGTGTGTGTGTGTGTGCGTGTGTGTAAGGTCCCAGCATTACCCTAGATTAGGCAATATTAGAACTAAACTCTCATGCGGCCCACATTGTCAATCATGAGTCCAGCACGTGATCCAAGACCATGGTGAATCACACACAAACACACACACACGCACACACATCTACATCTCCTCGAAAGCGTGGTCAGAACTAAACAGATCCGAGTTCCATTCCGACCCCATCATCATCATCATCATCATCATCATCATCATCATAAAAAAAGGGGGGGGGGTCCCCAACTGCTATTGGCGTAGCATTCGTTGGTGATCGCATCGCGTAAATCATTCCGTTCAAGTTAAAAATCCTCCACGTGCAAGAATAACCATCGACACAGAAAATTCAGAGAGATGATCTGTCACAACTCAACAAACCGTGTAAATACAATTAAGTTAATATAAACCATGAGAGGAACATCGGTCCTCTAAGCTTCTTGGTGACTTCACGCATATGAAAATACATGAATATAATCCAGCGTTAATTTCACGTGCAATTATATAAGTTATGTCCACCATTTCCTTGTGGGAGAATGAAAACCAATAAGCGCAAAGGAATAATTAAAATATTTTTATTACATTCGAAGTCGAACCTTTCATATCAAATGTTTTAAATCTTAAAATCATCAACGCAGAGTAGTTTTATAAATGTATCCATTGCTGTACAGTAAATATATTTTTGCATTTTACGTTCGGTGGGCTAGACTATGTCAAAGTAGGTGGTGAGCAAAAAACAGCTGAATGTCCAGTGTACACAAGGTCGAGAATAGACTGCGGCCAGTCACTCTCGTGTGTCGACGACACGTCATAAGTCGTCTGAGCTCAAACTGGTATTGATCAACACGATCTAGAAAATCAGACCTCATTAACGCCTTATTCGGAATAACATAATGCACAAAAAATATACATATACACACATAATCGTGCATACCACAACATGTATTCACCAAAGTATATAAACATATACATTCACACACACACACACACAAGATGCATGAAGATGAACAAATTTGATGATCGTTTTCGCTATTACCGAGCGAGGTACCACGGAGATGAAAGAAAGAAATATCACCCGGTACAAATAGGGTAATTCGAGACCCTACAGCCACCGTAGGGGGAAACTGAGTATTGAATAAAATCGCTTGGCGGCAGTTAGAATAAACGAAAATGAGCCATCGGGCAGGAGAAAGAGGTTAATGCACGCACAACCTTCCAGCAAGCGAGAGTGGAAGAGGGAGGAGAGGAAAATAAGAGAGTGGGAGGGAGGAGGAGGAGGGGAGGGAATGTGAAGGAGAGAGAGGAAGTGTGTGGGGGTGAGAGGGGGATAGAGGATGAGAGAGGGAGGGAGAGAGAGAGAGAGAGAGAGAGAGAGAGAGAGAGAGAGAGAGAGAGAGAAACAGAGGGCAAACGGGGAACACAGTGAAGGACATTATGAGGGATAGAGGCAAATATATAGAGAAACACACACATACACACGCACGCACACATGCACACACACATACACACACACGCGCGCGAAGACTTCCCTGTCTTAAAAAGGCACCAGCATCTTTAATTATGTCAAATAACTAATCCAGCCAATTAACTGCGTAAAACACATTTTCTTAAAAATCTCCCTGTTAAACTCCAGTCTCTCGAATAACTTTTGCGAGCAAAATGATCAGCAATTCTTTGTAAATTAGACACTGCATGAAGAACCTGCAACCTCGCACACTGCGTGGAGGCCTGCAGGGTTGCAGTCAGCATGACCCACGCTCATGACTGCCCGGGAGAGGTCATTCAACCCCCCCCCCTCACAACCCCTGCTCCCCCTTCCCTGCCCCTTCTCCTCCTCCCCCCAACTCTCTCGCCACCCCCTCCCCACCCACCTCCACCACAAGAGGCTGACTTGCCACGTGTAACTTGATAATCTTTTCTTCTTTGACAAACTTGGTACAAATTTGAAAACGTCCTGTACGTCTTGAACCACTCTATATCTATCTCTCTCTCTCTCTCTCTCTCTCTCTCTCTCTCTCACTCCCATTACTTTAGCCATTACTCGCTCTGCGAGGAGGATAGACATGACAGCCTTTACCATGGTTCGGGGATTGAAGACCGTGTTGTACCCTGACTGACATCGCGTGCTGATTCTAGCGGACTCGAACCTCCTACCTCTGGCTTCTCGTCTCCTAGCGTCGTTGTGCACAAATATCGGCGTGCACGAAGAAGCACATACACACATACACACACACACACACACACACAATGTACACACACGTGCATACCCATGTAAAATAGTCTACACATGCATATAAATAAATACAACGAATATATACACACGCACGCATACACACGCGCGCGCACTCACCCAAACACACACGCACACACATATATTACCCAAAGATCGACGTATTCGAGCTCTCATCCGAAAAACTAATAGCAATCGATCACATGTCCATCACGTGATCCACCATGTAATAAACACACACACACTATAACGCAGACGCACATACACAAAGACACACGCACATACGCACACATACAATCCCACACACACATATAAACACACAAACCCACACATAAAAACGCACACATACGCACATAAACGCGCACACAAACATACACACACGAACTCGTACATATATACACACACAAACACACGCACAAGCAAATACACATACACACATACAAGCGCGCACAAATGCACACAAACACAAACATGTTCTGACACACACATACACACACACACACTAACATACACACAAGCTCACACACGCACACATGCACGTATACAAACACACACACACATACATATAAAATATACACACATTTACATGCACGTATACGTGGAGTCGCCCGAGGTCCGTATTGTTTCCCTACAGGGGATGCCCGGTGTAAACGCGCGTGTGTGTGTGTGTGTGCGTGCGCGCGTGTGTGTGCGCGTGTATGTGCGTTCACAGCCATACCCCGAATCCCCATTCAAACGTAAAGCCCCCATAGCCAAAGAAACAAGGCAAGTAAAATAAAAATGATATATGTGGCAGCACATGGAAAAAGGACATTCATGTTAAGGGAGGGGAAGGGTGCAAAGGGAGTGGGAAAGAATAGGGCAGAGTTCGAACGGTCAGGGGCGGAGGGGAGGGAGAGATGGGGGGAGGGGGGGTCGAGGAGGGTCCAAATAGTGGATGGAAAGTAGAGGGTGAGGATGCGAAGGAGTGGACCTGGGTGGATGGGAGGTGGGTGGAAGGCAATAAGAATAACAAGCGACGGCTAGGAAAGAAATTTTGGAGAAAGGACAGAGGGCATTGGAAAGAGGGAGGAAGGGGAGGGACAAAAGAAAATGGGGGAAAGGTAGGGTGGGCGAGTAAGGCCATAAGGCACTGCAGGGTCATGGATAAAAGAAAAGAGAGGGGAAGGAGGGGAGAAGAGGAATGCAGGAAGAGAGGAGGAAGAGAAGAGAGTGGAGGAGGGGAAGGAGGGGTCTGGGAGATGGAAAAGGCTGAAAGCGTAGGTGCAAAGACAGAGAAACAAGAAGAGGAACAGAAGGAAAAGGTGAAAATGGGACAGAAATGGTGGGAAGAAGCTAGTAAACAGGCACTCTCGTTTAACGAATGGAATAGACCTGGTCACCATGTAGCGAGCGCTGAAACAACTTGTTGTCTTAACCCATTAAACTCCGATGACAAGATTCCTTGTCATTTGGTCAAATAAAACAAAAAATCATAAAACACCAAAATGTTTGATCAAACACCAGAAAAATATGACGTCAGTCCTCGCACAAAGCGAGGACTGACGTCATATTTTTCTGGTGTTTGATCAAACATTTTGGTGTTTTATGATTTTTTGTTTTATTTGACCAAATGACAAGGAATCTTGTCATCCGAGTTTAATGGGTTAAGGTGAAGACTAGATAACTTTATGGATACGAATGATAGGTAGTAAGGGGCATGGAACTGCCTAGTGTAGGCCTTAAGGTCTCCTGCAGTTCCCCCCCCCCATACTTATGTTCTTGTGTCGACAAGCATGTGGAGGAGGAGAGGAAGGAGTGTGTAGCGTGTGGAGTTACAGTGAAGAGTGGATTAAACACAGGGGAGTACTAATGACATATATTGAGAAATTCGGTGGAGAAACAAGATGAAACGATCGAGAAGGAGGAGGGAAGATGGAAAGAAGGATTGGTACGGAGACTGACGAAGCCGATACTAGGGAGTGAATGGAAAAGGGGGGGGGAGGCATGAAAGGATAGAGAGAATTAAAAACTTCAGAGATAGAGGCGAAAGAGGGAAGAGTTGGCGAATGAATTGGAAAAAAGAAAAGAAAAAGGGAGAGAGTTAGAGAGAGAGAGAGAGAGAGAGAGAGAGAGAGAGAGAGAGAGAGAGAGAGAGAGAGAGAGAGAGAGAGAGAGAGAGAGGAAAGAATGCGAGGGTGTGTGGGAAAAAGAGAGAACTGTGTAAGGATGTGGACTCATGTACGGTGTTGGAAAGAAAAAGTACGGTGTGAGGAATGCATACTTCAAGTACATGGGAAGGGTAAAAAAGAGAGGGGAAGAGAGGAAACCACGGAGCAGAATTGAAGGGGGAAGGGAGGAGAGAGGAGGGAAGAGGAAAAAGGGGGGAGTAGAGAGAAGGGGGAAAAGTGAGGAAGGAGAAATGGAAAAAAAGGAAAAAAAGGAAGGGGAAAGAAAGAGGGGCTTAGAGGAAAGAAGAAGGGAGGAGAAAGGGGCAAAAGGGAAAAAGAGGGGAAAGAGAGAGGGACAACGAGGAAAGAGGAAGGGAGGAGCGAGAAGTAAAAAAGGAAAAAGAGAGGTAAGAGAGGGGCAAAAGGAAAAAAGAGGGGAAAGAGAGAGGGACAAGGAAAGAGGAAGGGAGGAGCGAGAAGTAAAAAGGAAAAAGAGAGGAAGAGAGAGGGGCCAAAAAAGGAAAAAGAGGAGAAAGAGAGAGGGGCAACGAGGAAAGAGGAAGGGAGGAGAGAGAAGTAAAAATGAAAAAAGAGAGGAAGAGAGAGGGAACAAAAAGGGAGAAAGAGGGGGAAGAGAGGGACGAAGAGGAAAGAGGAAGGGAGGAAAGAGATGTAAAGAGGAAAAAGAGAGGTACGAGAGAGGGGGTCAAAAAGGAAAAAAGAGGGAAAGAGAGAAGGGCAATGAGAAAAGAGGGAGGAGAGAGAAGTAAAAATGAAAAAAGAGAGGAAGAGAGAGGGAACAAAAAGGGAAAAAGAGGGGGAAGAGAGAGGGACGAAGAGGAAAGAGGAAGGGAGGAAAGAGATGTAAAGAGGAAAAAGAGAGGTACGAGAGAGGGGGTCAAAAAGGAAAAAAGAGATGGAAGAGAGAGAGAGAGAGAAGGACAAAGAGGAAAAAGGGAGGGTAGTGGGTAGAGGTGATATAAGGGATGGCACGAGGGTGGCTAAGAATGGAAACACAATGGGAGATGGAAGGAAGGGGGGAGAGGAGGAGGAGAAGGGGACAAAAAAAAATGGCGTAAAAGGGTGACGAAAGGGAGAGGGGGAGGGGAGGGGAGGGGGGAGGGGAGGGGGAGGGGGGAAAGGGGTGGTGGACGCGCGTAATGGAGGGTGAAAGTTTTAAAAGCATATAGGTGGGGTGGTGGGGGGGGATTTTGAGATATGACAAGTCAGAGCGCTGTCATGGTAACGGGCTTGTCAAAAGGGACGGGGGGGAGAATGTAACCAAGACTCCTTGAACGCGCGCCACTATTATGACGTCAGGCGATTTTATTCAGTCAGGGATCAGACTGAAGGGTACTCCTATCGATCGACGCTCCCTTGAGGACAAAATTCATCCCCACAGACGAATAAATCTGTCTGGTTTTGGCCAGAATAAACTACGAATTGTACTACCACGATGATACTCCAAAGAAGCTCCAATTGAACAAACGATGTTAGCAGATGACGTGGTCAAATATAGGAGCGTAAGGAGACAATACAGAGGAGACCAGAATGTGGAAACAAGTGGAGTTGGGGGAAAAGGTGGAGTGTAAGTGGAAGAGGGCGAGTGGAGGAGGCGTGTAGGCGAGAGCCAAAGTTGTATGGAATATCAAAAGGATTTGCAGGAGGGAAAATGCCGTCGCCAACTGTCCCGGGCCAACGCAAGGTTAAGGTCCACGTAGGATCCAGCCTTGCAATTCTCAAAAAAAAAAAAAAATGAATGAATAAGATAAAATAAAACAAAATAAATAATCAAATGAAAAAATAATAAATAGAATAAAAATATATAAATAAAATAAAATATATGAAAAATAATAAACAAAAGAAAAATAAATAAATAGATAACAATAATGAATAAACAAAATACAATACAAAAATCACATCCCTAAGGCCGACAGAGATCACACATCTTTCGTCCAGTCTTGTTGCAACGATCCCAATCAAGTGCAGTTGGGAAAACAAGTTCTTTAGCGGCATGTATTTCTATTACTAACTGAAAAAAGCAACTCCCAGTAGTACTCTTGGTAAAAAAACTTTGCAAGATAATCTTTATCTATGAATTAATATGACAGTTTCTACATCCCCAAAAATCTTAACCTTCCAAGGATTTATATAAGATTTATATAAGGAAAGATTTTTTTAAGAATACCACCGTTAGCCCAGTCGTGGTTCTCCACCTTTTCCTTTCATGAATTTTCAACATTCGTATGGGTTCCCTTCATTTTGCTCCCAAATCCCATCAATAAAGGCTCAAAAATATAATAAAATACTGACGAAGAGAAACATTCTCCTTTATTAAAACGTTGACACTCATAATTATCTTCTGCTAGGACACAGATGGATTACAAAGGATTACAAAGGGGAAGCATGCCGACAGGAGACCTTTTGGTCCATATCTAGGTCGGATGCGAGAAAAAAAATCATAATAATAAATTAATAAATAAAAATTATAATAATTTAAATAACAAATAAAATACATAAATATATGCATAGGTATAGTTAAATAATCTATTCAGATTCCTCACATTATATAAAAATGTATAATTTGTAAAAGGAGTCCATAGCTACTTGGGATTCCACACGTCCCCCAAGCAAAGAACGATCGACCCTGCCTGATCTCAAATGACAAACGCCCACATTCGCCTTTTGCTGTTCAGAAATAGCATCGCTATGCCCACGTCAAGAAGGATCTACTCCCACGGGGCCGAATACACGATGTACAGTCAATGTTCTTTAAACTCGTTGTGCAGAAGCCACTAACGAACAATAAATGTCTTATATCCATAAAATCCCCGATGAAAGATTAACATTACTGCCGGGAGAAAGTGTGTGTTTGTGTGTGTGTGTGTGTGTGTGTGTGTGTGTGTGTGTGTGTGTGTGTGTGTGTGTGTGTGTGTGTGTGTGTGTGTGTGTGTGTGTGTGTGTGTGTGTGTGTGTGTGTGTGTGTACAAACTCATTGGCTCTTACGTCGCCTGGCGTCATCCATAATAAAGTTGCCGAAGTACGTCCCTTTAAAATCATCTTAATCCCTTCGATGCAACAAGGCCCACCCCCACACCTTAAACGTCAGCAAAATACGTCACGGCAATGAGTTGACTTAACCTCAAGACAAAAGTTCTCATGATATTGGACGTTTCACCTTGCAAGAAAGCTAAAACACACAAATAAATAAATATATAAACAAACAAATGAATAAACAAATATATAAAATAATTAAAATATAATAAGTCAATTGATCTATCGGACGCAGCGCCTGAACCCTCACTGGAACAGAGGCTTTTAACTCCAATCAAGTATTGTAGCAACGCGATAGCAATTACTGCATCGAGTTTCACTGGTCGGAAATCCACGACCCCACAGCGACTGGCAACGATCCTTTAGCCCTCCCATAGATCTCTCTGGAATAAATTGTTGAACTGTTATCTGTCTTGTAATAGTGTAGTGTCTGTTTTCTGTGTCACCAGTCACCAAGAAGAGGAAGAGGAGGAGGAAAAGGAGGAGGAGGAGATGAAGGAGGAGGAGGAGGAGATGAAGGAGGAGGAGGAGGAGGAGGAGAACAGGAGGTGAGCAGCTATCAACTATTAGCTTTCTTTCTATGAAGTGGATAAGATTGACTGGGTTAGGTGTACTAAGGTTGACAGAGATCTTGGGACCGATCTGAAGATCGTGTGCCAGACCCTCGGGGTTCAGATGTAGGTAAGGGTATTGCGGGGATCTAAAGATAGACAGCGGGGAGATAATCCTCTCTGACGTCCATCTAGAAGAACCACCACTGGCAAGGAACTATCTCTGATCCTATCGAGCAACGTAACACAGACCGATGATTTTCCTTTGGATTGATAAATTGCATATTAAACCTTAACTGCAATCGATAGTATACAATTACTTCGCTGCCCGTTGCAGATAACATGATAATACAATTGCGAGTAATTGAAATTTCAAGTGTATTTGTGTTTGATGACTTCGTGTGTGTATTCATATATCCAGTGCTGTTTTGATTGACAGGAAATTTTATACTGAGCTTACCATTACAATATTAAAAATAAATTTCATCTAATCAAGTACTGATGATTGTAAAATTAATTCAATTGTTGCTCTTCTCACTCGACATCTTTGACCTGGTAATATGTATATATATATATATATATATATATATATATATATATATATATATATATATATATATATATATATATATACACACATACACAGTATATACATACGTGTGTAAGTGTGTGTGTGTGTGTGTGTGTGTGTGTGTGTGTGTGTGTGTGTGTGTGTGTGTGTGTGTGTGTGTGTGTGTGTGTGTGTGTGTGTGTGTGTGTGTGCGCGAATTACTCACCAGTCTTGGATCACGTGCTGTACTCACGAACGTCAGCCGTTACCCTCCCGTATGAGTTCTCATAACTCGTATAGTCCGATCTACGTGTACCGTTGTGATGTTTTACACACACACACACACACACACACACACACACACACACACACACACACTTAAAAGATGTTAGGAAGCAAAGGTTTCCATACAGTAATGCCTTGAGAGTGTTACAAGACCAATTTGCAAAAAATGCATGTGTTCGAGAGTATTCATCACTGCGCGGAGAACCGCTATCCAAATGTTACTATGCTTACAAAACCTCTGCCCTAAAACGTTGAAAGTAGATAACAGCCGAAAACGTTTGGTGCCTTGAAAATAGGCGCAACGATCTCAGCTTCACGAATGACGCTGGTTTTGAGATCGTGATGGAGATGGCTACATCCAGGACTCGTATTTGGAAACCGAACATCCTTCCATTAGTACTGAGACTGAGCATACAAAAATAACAAAATGAATAAATATAATCTGGAAACTGAGATTCGGTTTAATGTCGCAAACTCCCCCTATCAGGAGGCTAGGAGGGTGCCCCTTGCAGAGGACTTTATAGCAAGAAATTTAATGAACCATGCCCTTGGTCCAACTCGCTGGGGTCACTCGACCTCCGCCGCAAGTAGCGACGCTCTAACCCACTAACCCACTAACCCCCCTAACTCTATTACCGTCCCTGGTCGAGATGTTAGCAGAGGCTTCAGGACGATGATCAAAGCCCAGAGAATGCGAGTTCGAACCACCAAGCCGCATCCATGCACGCGGGTGGAATTGGACGCAGCACAACCGTTCGACCAGAAAGATATCTGGGATAGCAGGAAGGCCTTGGTGGGAGATAGCCTGTACACTGCTAAGGTGAATCGATTTAACATCGAGAACTCCCACTATCAAGAGGCTAGGACGGTGCCCCTTACAGAGGACTTTGTAACATGGAATATAATGAACCATACCCTTGGTCCAACTCGCTGGGGGCATGGTTCGAAATGGCGTCACCTAGACCTTTCGCCGCAAATAACGACGCTCTAAACCGCTCGGCCAGTGAACCTTAGCGTAATACAAGACAAGAACTACAGGATATCTTTGAAGTGCCTCTCTGAAGATTAGAACACAAAAGAGAAAATATATACATGGCAGAACGGCCCTGATGGGAGGTAGACTCCTGAGGTATATACATGTAATATAAGGCAAGAATTTCAAGACATCTTTGAAGATATATGTCCTTGAAGGTCAGAACTTCAAACGAAAAGAAGCTTTATGCAACTGACGTACGTGCAAGAAGCATAACATGTGGGCGACCATTGAACTTTTATTGAACAAACGAGGGAAGACGAGAAGGACGTAACTTGATATATGAACTCTTCAACATTCTGCCGACATTATAACAATAACGACAACCGATTCCAGGTGATCTCGTGTCTGTCCTCTTCGCCTGTTGGTCATCAACCTAGGATCCATGACACCTTCCTCCCCCCCCCACCCCCGGCCACAAATCGAACACCAGTGGTAATTAAGGTGGTGGCACATTAGGCATTTCTCGCTAGCATGCTATTTGCTTTTGTTCTTCGTTTAAACAGAGACGACTTCAGTTACGATCGTTTTTTTTTAATTTCCAAGTGTCAAAGTACACTTGCGTCATTTAGTGAGAAACTGAATGACGAAGTAAGCTAAACCTATAAGAAACATTAGACACATTGTTGAGATGTTCTTACGAAGTCTAGAATATCGTAACCGAAATCGTTTGTATTCAAACGAAGTAGCAAAAAGCAAGTAGCATGGTGTACCGCTACCTTTAGTGAATACCTGGCGGTTTTATTCATCGTTACAATTATCCTCAGGAGACTGAAGACCAACAATATCTTCCTTATCTTTTTGGAGAGATACTAAATATCTTTTTCATTATCTGTCTGCACAGATAAGGCTCTCATCCTTAGTACAGAAAACACTTTCCATATTCTACATGCCAAGGGACCTAAAGGCCTCGTAAGGTCAGTAGGACACCCTGATTGCTGTATACTTAATCTAAAGTATATGCGTGAAAAGAACCAATGTAGTTTGTAAAATGAATATTAATCTGATTAGGACATCAGAGACAATATTTTTTTTATTCAAATTAATTTAGTCAATAATAAGTAATTAATAATTCTCCTTCATTGTCAGACACTAAATTTTGGTTGTCATGAATCACAATAAGAAAATGAAATAGAATGAAAAATACATAAATACATAAAACAAATAAATAAAATAAATAAATAAATAAATAAAATAAATAAAAAGAAAATAAATAAATAAAATAAATAACTAAATAAATAAAACAAATTAAAAATAAAATAAGAAAATAAATAAATACATATATGAATAAATAAAACAGACAAATAAAAAAAGAATCGCATACCCAACATGGCTCTGTCGAATCCGAGGCATGTCGAGGCGAGTCGACCCCAACACTTTTGAATTCTTATATTCTTAAACCCCTGAGCGCACTACCCACTTAAACGCTGACCATAATAGTTCGTCCTACCCTTGCTATTAAACGGTTGCAGTAACTCACTCCATTCCAGTCTCAAAACTCGGCTTCCCTGATGTTGCCCGAATCTTTCCGGCGGAACACTCAGCGTTCTGTAATCGGCTTTGTGCAGGGATCCAGTTTTGCAACAACATATGCCGGGCAATGAAGAGGGCTTCCAACTTTGTGTTTCGCTACAATATTCACAGTATCTTGTCCGCAGTATATCAAACATTGCTCGATATTCCCTTTAGTCTGAGGTCTGTCCCAGAGCTCAACGGCATCGTCTGGTGGTTGTCACGACACATATGTGGTGGCACTGCAAGAGGGCACTGAAGTGGAATGAAAATTCTATGACACACGGGGTTATTTCGACTCTATGGTGGTGGTGGTGTGTGTGTGTAGGCATTGAGGTGGAATGAAAATTCTATGACACTCGGGTATATTTCGACTCTGCATACCTTCACTGGCAGGTAGTACTGTTGGTGTGTGTGTGTGTGTGTGTGTGTGTGTGTGTGTGTGTGTGTGTGTGTGTGTGTGTGTGTGTGTGTAAATAATAATAATAATAATAATAATAATAATAATAATAATAATAATAATAATAATAATAGGTTTATTGAAATAGCAGTGTGTGTGTGTGTGTGTGTGTGTGTGTGTGTGTGTGTGTGTGTGTGTGTGTGTGTGTGTGTGTGTGTGTGTGTGTGTGTGTGTGTGTGTGTGTGATTCACCATGGTCTTGGATCACGTGTTGGACTCGTGATCGATAGCTATTTCCCTCCCGGAAGAGAGCTCAGAGCTCATATATGACCGATCTATGGGTAATGCTGTGACCTTACACACACACACACACCCAACTCCCCGCCCACGAGAGTTGGAGTAACGACTCGCAGCGTAACGATACTGAAATTATTTCAGCCCTGGGCGGGATTCGAACCCGGACCACCGTGGTGGCAGCCGGGAACTCTACCAACTGTGTTGTCGTTTTGTGTGTGTGTCTATCTGTGTGTGTGTGTGTGTGTGTGTGTGTGTGTGTGTGTGTGTGTGTGTGTGTGTGTGTGTGTGTGTGTGTGTGTGTGTGTGTGTGTGTGTGTGTGTGTGTGTGTGTGTGTGTGTGTGTGTGTGTGTGTGTGCGTGTGTGACGATCAGGTCACCGTTTACAAATTTTTGCTTGAAGTGATACCCAAACATAATATCAGCGAAATAGAACCTCCAGTCTCCTCCTGGGAACGTTTCGTCTCCTCTCTACTCCAATCCCTTTCACAACGATTCTGTGCCTTCACTATCATATGCTTTCTCTAGATCCAGGAACGTCGCGTACATTTCCTTCTCACCAATCACACAATTTCAAGCTTGTTTTACAGTGACCACCTGGTCTATGCATCCTTTCCCCTTTATGAATCTTCAATGTTTCTTTACAGGTCTCGTACTTCCATTGGCCTCCTTTCCACTTTCTGAAACACACACACTCCACCGGCTTTCATCTGTTCCTGTCACTTCCTCTTTTCCTTCTGCGTCCTTCAAAGACTCAATGCAATCAGTCAATATTACTTCTTCCTCCTCTTTTCATCCCTTCATTCATAATTCCATTCAGTCCTGATGTCATTTATACTGCTCTGTCACCCTCCTTTCTCACTATTCTCTTCTCCCCTCGGCCCTCATTCTCCTCAAACTCTTTCATTCCCGTTGCTGTTGGTTCACCTCTTGTTCTTCCGTTTACGATCAGCAGTCAGGAGAAATGATTCCTTCGCGTTGCCTTCACTTTCTCTTTCTGCACCAACATCATATTTCCCTCTTTCTCCTCCTCCTCCTTTGTAAACCATCATCGCCGTCCATTCTCTCTTCACACTGGAACCTCTTCTTGCTCTCTCTCTCTCTATCCCTCTTTAATGTTTTTTTTTTATCTGTTTCTACTTCCATTTGTCCTCTTCACCATTTTCTTGACTTGTTCACCCCCCAACGTTCTTTTTTTTTTTTTTTTTTGTCTCTCTGTTCCAGTGGACTTGGTACCACACTATTCCGTATTTTTTGGATCGTCTTTTTTCCAAATATTTTCCAAACCTTTCTGAATACTTGGTCCTTTTTTCTGATTCTCTCTACCCTTCATCTGTTTCTCCCGTGCCTCTTCGCTTACATTTTCCTATTCTCTCACCTTGCTTAGTTTTTTTGTTTTTTTTTACTGTTTTTCTTTTCCATCCCCATTTTCTAAAAAAAAAAATCACTTTTGCCTCCACAAATTCGTGACGCAATACAGTTTCTCCTAGTCTTCTCAGAATGTCCAATCTCCCTTTCAGTCTTCTGTCAAGCACATCATCTCTGTGCGGTGTCCCCCATCGATTCATGTGTATACTCGTATATGTGTGTTTGTTTGTGTGTGTGCGTGCGTGTGTGTGTGTGTGTGTGTGTGTGTGTGTGTGTGTGTGTGTGTGTGTGTGTGTTGTGTGTGTAAGCGAGTGCGTGTGTATGCATGTGTTTGTGTGTGTGCGCGTTTCCGCCCGTACGAACGGACGCAGATTAATGCAAAATTTCTTCCCGAAAGAAAAAGGTGAACAAAGTCAGAGGGCGAGAAGCTTCTGCGGCAGCTGTCATCTTTGCTCGATTATGCTCTCTCGGCTGGTGTCACACTGTCCGGCGCTGCCGTTGCGGCTTGTTGTTGTCTATACCAATGTCTCCCTCACGAATCATTAGACTCGAAAGGTTATGAGAGTGTTCCAACCACGGGAGGGGGAAGTGGTGGTCGCTTTGTTTTATCTAATTGAACTTGCCCATAATTTGGCAACATCCGGCGCCATAGAGAAAGACGCGGGTTAAACTATGAATGGTTGGGTTCCAACGATTCAGTTGGATTTCGTCAAGGTTGGAGTGTAACTGTGGCTTTACGTTGGAATCCAACCATTCCGTTGACTAGTTTAACCGTAGCTTTACTCGAACCCGAGATTCACAAGGTACACGAAAGGCGCGGATACAGACTGCGGTTAATTGGCAGTATTGTGGGAAGCTCGATGGCTGAGCGGGTTAAGCGTCGTTACTTGCAGCGAAGGTCGAGAGGGATTGCGGTTCAAATCCTGCCACCGGCGAAGTTCAACCAAGGGCATGGTTCATTAAATTCCACGCTACAAAGTCTTCCGTAAGGGGCACCGTCCTAGTCTTCCGATGGGAGGAGTTTGAAACGTTAAACCATATCATCATCATCATGTAATACATTCGCGGACAATCCAAGTATCGGAGTCGGGGTGAGGCACAGAGATCGCATTTGCCACTGCAGCAGCGAGACTTGTTTTTTGTTTTTTTTCCTCCCCCCACCCCCCTTTCCCAAAATACTGATCCTTTCTCGCACACTCATCCCCTCTCCCATCCGTTGACGAAGGATCTTTTCATATCACGAGAGGAAGGAAAAAACCCCAAATATACCACAGCTCATATTTTAATGCCGCTTCAACATTTTGTAAAATGTCTTCAAATCTGGTACCGCGTCTACCGGATGTCACTGAATTATATTAAACAAATACTCTGGGTCGATGGTGTCTATAGTCTATAGACACCATGGCCGCTATCAATAAAGAACTAGAAAGTTAGAAGCTAGACAAAATGAAGTGGGAGGGTAAAGACATTCTAACTTTTGGTGCCTTAGCCACATATACATTTCTTAATAGCTATAATTGTTCATTAAATACTTTACTTAATAACTTTGATGTGTCTGAATGTCATTAACACGGGTGCGAGCGAGTTAAAGTGTCGCTACTTGCGGCGTAGGTCGAGATGACGTTAGTTCGAACCCTTCCGCCAGCGAGTTGGACCACGTTACAAAGTCTTGTAGAGCGCAACCTTGGCGGAGCGGGACATATTTAAAAAATATATAAATGAAAAAAAAATTAATAAAAATAAAAATAAAAAAGGATATAAGTACCTCGTGGACACGCAAAGGTCGTTACTCTCAATGGTACTCGAACGTATACTCTTTATTCATTAACAATGACAGTGATGGTGGTGGTAAGGAGCCTACGTCAGGAGGCGCTGAGTAGCTGCGGCCGAAGCCGTCACTTTTGTCCCATTATGCGCTTCTTGGACTGTTGGAGCAGGTAACAGTCATTGTTGGGAATCAGAGAAAAGCGCGGGATTCGAACCCGCAACTAAGAGAAAGCGAGACCAGCACGCTACCGTTACGCCACCACACACAATATACAAATCACAAATAAAATAAAACATGCTAATAATGACAACAATAATAACATTAATAATTAAGAAAAAAAATAGAAAAAAAAATCTTTAATCTTCCGCTAATAATGACGATATGCTAATAATGACAACAATAATAACATTGATAATTAAAAAATAAATAAAAATAGCAACAACAACAAAATCTTTAATCTTCCCCTTTCCTACCCGTGTCCCATACAATAGTTACTTTAGAATTCATTCTTACGAACCAGTGAATCTAACGACCCAACCAGTAAGCGAACTAAGCAAAACCCACCGAAGTGTATCATTCGATTCCCATGAGGACACACAGTTGGTCACACAAATAACACACACGTGATCGAAATGTAACGGAAAGTATCGGTCACCAAGAGCCATTTACGTTGCGAAAGCCACACAAAGAATTATGATAACCAAACGAAGACTTCTGACAAGCTCGTTGATTGTCTGCTGTACTTGTTATTCGCACACAACCATATTATATAGCTCACGGCGATGAGTTCCCCCGTTGTGTTCTACGTTATAAACCTCGTTGAAGTTTTATTTTTC
>NC_134778.1:81351624-81369124 GCF_046742065.1 Oratosquilla oratoria
ATTTCACAACACGATCGTTATCATCATCATCATCACACAAATAAGCATCATTCTCATCACCATCACAACACCTACATTGCCCACCATCACCACCATACTCTTTCACAAGACTATCATCATTATCATACAATCAAACACCATTCTCATCACCATCACCACCAACTCTTTCACAAAACTATCCTCAACATTACACAATTAGACATCATTTCCATCACCATCACAACACCCGTACTGTCCACCACCGTCACACACTCTTTCACGATGCTATCGTTATCATCACCATCATCATCATCATCATCATCATCACACAAGTAAGCCTCGCTCTCACCACCATCACAACACCCGCTGCAACCACCCAAGCCATGTCCCTTCTCCCACGTGACAGGTGTCACTCAAACCAGACGCGCGTGCACGCGCACACAAGCACACAAACACAATTACATATTCCCCTGTATACGCGCACGTATTCTCATTCCTCTACCTCTCCCGTCTCCCTCATCGCGTCCCTTACCTCCCTCTCCTCTCCCTCATATACGACTCCAGAACGCTGTTACAGTCTACAATCGGTTACAATATCAAATACTGCGAATAGATGACCTTTTGGTTCCTAAGTAGGTCAGATGCAACAAAAGAATAAAATAAGTAAATAAATAAACAAGAAAAATAATGAATAAATTAATCAAGTAATATAAATAAATAGATGAATAAAATAAAAACATAACTACAGATCAAATAATTCGGCAAACCAAAGAAGCATATACCCTATGGTCGCCGCGCGCCTTCGGGCTTCGGCGAAGAGAGACCAAGAGAACTCCTTGGCGTCTCCTTGTCAAAACCAAACTCTTCCATGTACGGAAACCACATCATCATAACACTGAGAGTTTTCATGGAGGCGCTGGACGACCATTGGGCTCTCTTCAAACCATCTTGTCAAATATTTTGTAACAAAGAAATTTCCTCTGTACCGTTCATTCGTGTCCTTCTTCTTGTGAGTGATCCAAGTGTAAATGTATATATATATATATATATATATATATATATATATATATATAAATATATGTGTGTGTGTGTGTGTGTGTGTGTGTGTGTGTGTGTGTGTGTGTGGGTATTATATATATATATATATATATATATATATATATATATATACATATACCAAAGGCTTTTTCCCCCTTACAAGGGAGGTAGCCAAAAAACAGGCATAAAAACCACTCACACCCATTTCATCCACACATACTCCACTCACATCCACACTCTTCCCTCCCTCTTATTTTAGCTCCTCCTGGATGACGGGTCATCCTTGGATCTCACCCACTGCCCTGGGTCAGAAGCAGTGTCGGAAGACACAGCACATCCACAGCAAGGCCGCTCCATGAAGTTAATGAAGTTCACGATTATGTTTATATATATATATATATATATATATATATATATATATACAAACATATTCGTGAACTTCATCGAAAAACATATATATCTTCCATCAAAACACAACGGGGCTGCAGACTATAATATGCAACTCATGGCCATTAGGTTAAGTTAGATTACGTTTTTTGATAAACAAGACTTATCAATAAATGTTGACGTGTTATCCGTTTATAAAGAGAATAATAATCTATCATTTTGAACGCGGGGTCCATTTTCCATAATGGGGTCCATTTTCTATCTCACCGGCCGCTTGCCTATGATGACGTATTTTTTCAGATTTTCCTCTTGATCAGAAGGACCAACAATGGGCATCTGTGACACGTACGTCGGGTATGATCCTCTCCCCACCACCCCACAGTCCACCTCCGAAGCTCATCAATATGTAATAAAGTTGGGGAAGGGAGGAAAGGAAAAAGGAGGGTAGGGGAAGCGAGAGGAAGGGAAGGATAAGGAAGGAAAGGGAAAGGAAGGCGGATAAAGGGAGAAGGAAGGAAAGAAGGAGAAAAGGGTTTGGAGGTGCGGTGAGGTGAGGTAAGGAGAGGGAAGGGCAAGGAAGGGGAGGGGAGGGGAGGGAAGTGAAGGGAAGGAAAGGGAAGAAAAGGGAGAATGGAGGAAATGGGCGAGGAGAAGATGAAAGGGGAGGGGAGGGAAGGAGAGAAAATGGAAGAGGAGAGGAGGGAAGTGGAGGGGAGTGAAGGAAAGATGAGGGGAGGGGACGAGAGGGGACGAGAGGGGAGAGGGGAGAGGGGAGAGGGAGGGGAGAGGGAAAGGACGTGGAGGGGGTTGGGGAAGAGGAGGGATGCAAAAAGCGAGCGAACGAAAATGGGCGAGGCAGCTTACCAGCTCCAGTGCAGATAACCGTTCAGGCTGGCGAGATGGAAAATAAAAACAATGTGACACATCCAAACCCAATCCGCCTGGCCCGAATCCTGCCCTCCTTTTCCAGCCTCGGGATCCCTCGCCGAACGCCACCCTCACCCTCCTCATCCTCCTCCTCCTCTTCAGCTTTTGGTCTTTCTTTTACGCTTTACCACCTCTCAGCTCTCGACTCTTATCGTCTTTTTTTCTGTACATTTCCATTTCAATCGATATCCCCATCTTGACACGCAGAACCCTTTCCCACAATCCTCGAGATAAAAAACTTCTCACCTACAACCCTTCCTCGTTAACAAATAACAGACAAATTCCGTTCTCTTCAGAAAGTTCCGTTTGTAAACTTCAAACATTGCGAGTGCCTTTCTCACCCCCATCCAATCCTTCCCTCTCCCATTCTACAGATTCCCCTCCCTCTCCTCCCCTACACCTGTCACTCCCACGTCCTCTCCAGCTACTCTCTCTTCCCTCTTTTCTCTTCCTCTTTCATGTTTCTTCCCCCCAGCTACCTCCTCTCTATTTTACCCATCCACCACATACACCTTCTACCTGCTCTCTTTTACCTTATCGTTCCTCTGCTCTTCTTGTACCGTTTGTTATTCACCCAATTCACTTTAAAGTGTTGTGGCATTGCCCTGCAACCCCCCCCCTCAGCATTGAACACCCTCCAATACCCCCAGCTTATCTTCTGTTCCTCCCTTTCCATTTCTTGACAATCCTCTTCACGTTTCCCTCCCCCATCCCCAATCTCACACTTCTCCCATTTCGTGTCCAACACAGGCTCGCAGTCCTAAGCCCTCCCTTCCCCTTATCTGCTTCAGTTATCTTCCGTTCAGCTACTTAGCATTTTCCTCTTGTTATCAACGACATTCCCCTTCCCTGTGATATGCCAGTCCACGCGTTGCCTTACCCTTACCTTCAAGCTCCCTCAACAACGAGCCAAACCGTCATCACACCCCGTCTCCTAACATCCTCCAAACTGACAATCTATATTTCCACTCAGAGCACAGTATGGCATCAAATTCTCTGCACCCTTTGCCTGCCCCCATCAGAGTTCTTTCTCCTCTGTGCAACCAATCTAGGGTGGACAGCATCGGCTCCCTCCCCGGTATCACTATCCCCCCCCCCCACTTCCGCTCTTCTACTTCACTCTTCGCTCTCTTTCAAGTCCTCCGTCTCTTTTCTCGTTCATCGTTTGTCCTCCGACTCCTCACCTCCTCTTCTTTCTCCTTCTCGTCGCCCTCCTCTTTACATTCATCCAATCTTTCTTTCACTCTTGAATGCGTCGTTCCACTTCCTCCGCGAAAGAGTCCAATGTTCACGTTCTTGCTCTTGAATCGAATGTCCTAATACAATGGTTCTTCTCCACCTGCACTTTGTATGGTTTCTTTGTGCCTTGTAGTGTGAAGTATCGTGGTTCCAGTTTCTCTCCTCTCCGTTGCCTAAACAAATTTTTATTTAAATTCTTCCAACACCTCCACACCGAATAACCTACCTAAAACGGGTTTTCTTTTGTTGTCCCCTTTTTTTTCGAAGTCTGCGTCAATGATCCTGTCACTTCTATTTCAATCCTCATTTATTCAGTGAAATGATTGATTATTTTGTTTTGCGCGTAGGCAGACGACTTCGAGCAGTTCAGTGTTCGACAATTGGAGCCCAAAATCACCTGTCTTGGCCAGAAGAAAATCCATAAAGTACGTTACTGTGTGGACACGAGGTACATCATTTCGTGTTTTAACGCAATGCCTGCAACTATGTCCAATTTACCCACAAACATGGAACCCAGTTATGAAGAATGATATAACTAAACTTGAAAAAGTCCATAAGATGGTTGCCGAGTCTATGGTGACTGATGCACGAAAGATTAGACTTTTTAAACCAACTACATTATAAGAAAGAAGAGAAAGAGGAGACATGGTCTCTGAGTATGTGTTAAAAGGAAAAATGTTCAACAGAGAGTGCTACATTCTTGTGGGTATTTAGATAGGAGTACGAAATGGCAAAACTCACATCTCCAAAGATCGCAAAGAAGTGGGCATATGGATTTTAACATGCCCACACATACAATATATATATATATATATATATATATATATATATATATATATATATATATATATATACATACTAACGCGCGCTCCCGTACGCACACACACGCCCACACACACACACACACACAAACACATACATACAAAAGCCTTAAAAATCCCCTAATTCCCATATATATTCCAGCACTGAACCAAGTCACCCTCCCTCCGCAATCCACTTATGGTTCCCAACCACCCCTTTCCCCCATCACTCTTTTGCCCTGCTATGCACAGAAAATCACTCTCTCTCAAAGTGCAACTTCCATTCTATTGTACTTATTACTCTCCACCATTTCCCTCCTCTTACTCCCTCCAACAGAATAACGGACTTCCTTGCCTCCACCTCCTCCCTCCCGTCCCCTCCAACCTTCCAAGAGTCACCCCACGAATGCCCTCCTTCCGTGGAACTGTTTGTGAATTGGCTGAGCTAAAGTGAGTCCCCACGCAGCGCCATCGCATTTCCATGCTGTGGCCATAAAGGCGCTGCAGAGGCCTTCCACGCCTTCCGTTATCCCCCCACCCCCTTCCCCACCACCTACTCACCTCACACCCACTCCGCCCAGCTCCTAAAAGTCGGGGCCCATGACGTGTCAGTTTGAGGTTGTGTAACACCACAACCGCAGTCACCTCATCATCATCATTAACATCATCATCATCATCATCATCAAGATGCAAGGCCTGTGGTTCATTTGGCACAAATATCTATTTGCATATCATTACTTGTAAGAAATCATACGGACACACATACACACACACACACACACCCACACACACACACACACACGCACACACATTTTCGTTTGGACAGAAATTATCTCCACCGATCACCACAGAAACTACCAATGGGTGTGGCTTCAGTGACAGACTAAAATGAACGACTTTGAATTAATTTCAAGAAACTCTTCTAATGCCCCCGAAGAATTGGTCTGTAGTTCTGAAATCTCGTTTGGTGCTCATTTCTTCATCGTTTCCCACATTTCTTCATACAAACTTACAAGCTTAACGAATTCTACTTCTTATATCTTCGTCATTTTTGTCAACCTCCCTCAAGTTACTCCTTATAACCTTTGGACTACTGCAAATTGTCAAGTGGGACACACGGCCACACTATAGCTGTCAAATTCTGAACTACTTTTCCGAGTGATCTGTGACATACAAGGTCGCGATGGCGTAGATGCCAAAACGTTCTGCCATATTCCCTCCAAGGAGACGAATACCAACAATCTCTTAATACCTTCTTGGGCCCTGGAAATCTAAAACTGCGTTCCAAGAACACAACTGCCATGAATATCAACCGCTCTTGGTAAGAATATATGACAATTGTTTGCGGCAGACGCTTTAACGAACCTTAAGCGTGGGTCCCAAATTCGACTTGCATCTTTGTGACCCCAAGAACAACGCCCCCCCACCCCCACCCCCGCTGCCCTGCAAGATCCCAGATGGGGAAATCCCGCGTGCCGAGGATGAGGCTAGCGACGCCGAGCGGTCGGATCAAACGCAGCAAATCCTCCTTACCCCGACCTCAAAGGAGACCAGGGCCTGGCGTCTCCTCCAAAGAGGCTTAAGTTTGACCTCAGCAGCCTGAATATCTTTATCCAAGTCCATCCAGTCCAAAATTATCTACGCTGCTTTACGGACCATACGGAGCTAACGGCGGGACGCCAGCAGCAGTGCGGTCCTGAAGGGCGTCGGAGTGGATCACCTCCCTGCTGCCTATCTCAAAAGCCCATAAGCACCCCCACTAACCGAGGTGCAGCCCAAAGGGAGAACATTAATTCGTTCTGAATCGTCCTGAAAACAGACCCTCATTGTCCCAAATATAATCATCACATAAAAGACACACAGCACTGCACTTCACTATCCTACACACACACTATCCACACAGCACAAAAATCTCTTTGGTGATTGAATTATGGAACGAATATATGGTTGTGGACGGTTTCTTGGAAGCCGAGGTTCTACTAGACAGAACCCTGGCGATGGATTGATTGAATTAACACAAATTAATCTACCCTAACCTTACATGTATAATTAAACTGATACCAACACATTTACATAACCCATTATGTATCATCAATGAAAAAAAAAAATATATATATATATATAAAATGGAATAAACTAAATATGTGGAAAGCAAAAACGGGGCAAAGTTGAAAGAAAGCATACTAGTAATGAAGGAAATAATATCACGGTACGATGGAGGACAGTGTTGAAACGAAAATGACCGAAAAAGACATCGAAATCTGATCTAGGAACAAACGAAGGTAGAGGGGGAAGGAATGAGAGAGAAAATGAAGAGCCTCCTCTTCCCGTACCCCAAGATTACTCTTGAAATTCTTGAACAGACTCTTACCATAAGGCCCTGTTCACACTAGCGGTTTCAACCGCCGCGGTTCATTTACAATGCACGTCAATGGAGGCGTTCACACCCACCCACCCATTTTTTCCTTGACTATGCCGTATCGCCGCGGTTTCCACGCGGTTCAAACCGCTAGTGTGAACAGGGCGTTTATTTACTACTTACTTCACAATGCAAATGTAGTATTATTTCCAAGCGGGTCCCTTCTCATTGCACCTCATGTAACGTCATGTCTCCCAGTGATATGTTGACCTTGTACTTGGCCAGGTGTCATGACAATACTAGATGATACGTCACAGAAGGTCAAGTTAGGTCATAGCAGGTTCAATACAATGATTCCAAAGAGTTTTTTTTTTTCTTTCTTTTTTCCCCTCCACAGAGCCTCGAAATCTTAGACATGGGCTTCTCTGTAGACATACCCAATCCTTGATCAGGGCTAGTGCAGAAGGCTTCATGGAAGATTGAACCGGGCACATATATATATATATATATATAGCAAACTATCTGAGGATACTTGGTCATAGCCAGCGGGGAAAGTCTAAAGGCCCAGGTACAATACCCGTAGTGAAGAACCAAGGATATAACCTCAAATGCAGCAACATTGATGGTGGTGGTGGCTATGGTAGTGGTAGTGGTGGTAGTGTGGTGGTGGTTGTGGTAGTGGTGGTGGCTGTGGTAGTTGTGGTGGTGTTGGTGGTGGTGATGGCGACTTGTGATGACTATGTTAAAGACGACGGCGAGAACGATGACGACCACGATGATGATATTTACGAAAATACAAACATTTCACATTTCGTCTACGACAATTTCTGAATATTTTGAGCAGTAACCACTTTTATACCCTTGGGAAAAATATCTCACCAAAGGAGAGACTTAAAGATGGTAGCAAGACGGAGGAATAGTTGCAGTTAAAAGTGACTATATATATATATATATATATATATATATATATGTATATATATATATTTATATATATATATGTATATATATATACATATATATACATATATATATATATGTTTTTTTTTTTTTTTTCTTTTTTTTTTTTTTGCGAAGGCTAGTCTCCCATCACGAAAGAACGCGGATTGACTTGGCACAAAACATGCAGTCAACACCATATACGGAGTTTCTAAATGTTCCTTGCAGTTTACGGAAAGCTTACTGATCTCCCCACGACAGGCCTCAATGGCACGATTGAGAGGGAAAGGTTCATGAGAGCTCAACCACACACTAAGCGAATGGAAACAGAGTTGTCATGAAAGACACAAACAGCATTGGATCGCAGAAACAGGTGCGGTGTTCCCCAGGGAGCTGTTCACGGACCCTCTCTCTATCTCTCTCTCTCTCTCTCTCTCTCTCTCTCTCTCTCTCTCTCTCTCTCTCTCTCTCTCTCTCTCCCCTTTTTTTCTATACTGTACATTCCTCTCCTTATATGCAAGGGGGGACGGAGAGGGGGGGACGCCGATTAAATGAAGCGGCCTTGCTGTGGATGTGCTGTGTCTTGCGACACTGCTTCTGACCCAGGGCGGTGGGCAAGGTGCAGGGATGACCCGTCATCCAGGAGGTGCTCAGATGAGAGGGAGGGTGGGAGGGGTGTGGAGTGTATTTAGGGGTGGAATGGGTGGGAGTGATTTTATGCCTTTCCCTTTTTGGCTACCTCCCTTGAAAGGGGGAAAAAGCCTTGGTATATGTATGTATGTATGTACATTCATTCATACATGGCATCTTCAATGGACTTTGTTGCACAAGCTCATAGTTCGTTGAGGGAATGAAACTTGGCAGCCATCTCTTTTCGCCCGAAGAAAGGAAACAAGCACAACTAACTGAGTCTTGAGGCTGGCCAGACATCAAAGAGGGATAGGAAGAGAAAGGAAAGGAGGGAGGGAGAGATGGGAGGTGGGAAGGATGAAAGGAAGGATAGAAAAAAAAGAAGAGGGAGATACAGGGGGAGGTAGCAAGGGAGGGGGGGAGGGGCTAGGAGAGAAGATGGGAGGGAGGGACGGAGAGAGGTAGAAAGGAAGGGTGAGAAAGAAGGAAAGACGAAGGGAGGGAGGACGGAGGGTGGGAGGACGGAGGGAGGTACCGAAGGTGGGAGAGGATGAAGAGAAGAAGGGAGGGTGCGAGAAGGAGAGAAGAAGAGAGGGTGGGAGAGGAAGGAGAGAAGAAGGGAGGGTGGGAGAGGGAAGAAGGGAATGTGTGAGAGAAGGGGAGAGGAAGGGAGGGTGGGAGAGAAGAGGGAAGGGTGAGAGAGGAAAGAGAAAAGAAGAGAGATGTGAGAGAAGGAGAGAAGGAGGAAGGGTGTGAGAGAGGGAGAGAAAAATGGAGGGTATGAGAGAAGTAGAGAAGAGGGAAGGGTGTGAGAGAAGGAGAGAAGGAGAGATGAGGGAAGGGTGGGAGAGAAGGAGAGAAGAGGGAAGGGTGTGAGAGAAGGAGAGAAGAAGGGAGGGTATGAGAGAAGGGGAGAAGAGGGAAGGGTGTGAGAGAAGGAGAGAAGAGGGAGGGGTGTGAGAGAAGGAGAGAAGGAGAGAAGAGGGAAGGGTGTGAGAGAAGAAGGGAGAGTGTGAGAGAAGGAGAGAAGAAGGGATGGAGGAAGAGAGGACGTATGTATGCCGTCGGTGACAAGCGGCGTTTCTATCCTTAGGGAGGATATCCCTCCAAGGAGATGGAGTCGTCAGAAGTAGTGAAGGAGAGACTCAAGAAGGACAGGAGAGAGAGAGAGGAAGGACGACAGAAATTAATAATGACCAAATGTCTACTTGTATTCTGAGTGGAGTACAGTTTCCATTTATGGAAGAATGCAGCTAGAGGAGAGTGGGAGGGAGGGAGGGAGGGAGGGAGGGAGGGGGAGGGTAAAGGGTCAAATGGGGTGGATGTAAAAGGGGGAAGGGATATGGGAAGGGCGGAAAGAGATATTGGGTAGGGATAAAGGATATGGGGGAAGAAGGGTTGGGATACCAGGTATAAGGGGATTTCAAGGTTGAGGATGAAGAGGAAAGAGAGACGATGTGGGGGGGATGCTGGCGACAGAGATCAGGAGCGTTGGGGAGAGCCAAGAGGGAGAGAGAGGGGAGAAGATAGGTGGATAGGAAGAGGAAGGACGAAATGGGGATGAAGCGAAATGTGGAACTAAGAACCGTTAATACACGAAATCACTCTCCCATTCCCACGGAGTGAGAAGTGAGAAACCCCTGTAGGTCAAAGCCCTGACAGTTGCTGCAACCCGCTAGATTTTTTGGGGGGCCGATGTTTGGGTCGCCTCCCCGCACGGCCAGGACTCTCAGGAACCAACGCAAGAAGCACGCAACGGGTCCCGGGAATCGAACTCACGACCACCTGCTCGTGAGTTCGTAACGGTATCCATTGGGCTACCGCGCTGCCCCCAGTAATATATAAAAATATATAAATAAATAAATAAATATAACAAAATATAAAAAGACCAGTCACAAAATAGGGTGATATTTTTCCAGGGGCTAAAACGAATTTCTTGCTAGAAACAGGAAGAAAAAGTTAGTGAGAAACGGGAAAGTCATGAATATGAACATAAGAAATAACGCAAGCAGATACTGAACAGATGTGGGAAGAGGAAATGTCAAAGACATAAGCAGGACGGGAAGAGAAAAAGAGGAGGTACAAGAGATATAAACGAAGTGTTAAAAAAAAGAGCAGGTGTACACAGCAAAGGAAAATACGTATGAATGTTAAGGAGAGAGAGGAAAGTAAAGAAGAAGAACAAGAATGTACGTACGGAGAGAGAGAAAGAGAGAGAGAGAGAGAGAGAGAGAGAGAGAGAGAGAGAGAGGAGAGAGAGAGGAGAGAGAGAGAGAGAGAGAGAGAGAGAGAGAGAGAGAGAGAGAGAGAGAGAGAGAGAGAGAGAGAGAGAGAGAGAGAGAGAGAAAGAGAGAGAGAGAGAGAGGAAGGATGTGGATGAAATTGAGGGAAGGTTCCATGAACAAGGACGTGGAAAGAAGAGCGAAAAAAGGAGGAAAATGAACGGGAGAGGATGGAGAAGAAGACCGAGGGAAGACAGATGAATGGCGCGTTGGGATGAGGCATGGGGCTTTGAGGAACTTTATCCTTTAAGACAATACACAAAGTACAGTCGAGGAAAGACGTTTCTCGTCATTTGCTGGTGGGACTTGATCGGGTGATCGTAAGTTCGATTCTCTGGACCAGCTCCGTGTTTTTTGTGTTAGTTCCCGACACCCCTGACCAGGCGGGGAGGCGACCCATCATCGTCCTGAAAAACCAATCGGCTTGCAGCAACTGACAGGGATTTGCCCTACCAAGGGTTTCTCACTTCCCAATTAGTGAGAGTAGTACGGTGAGTTGCTGGTGCACAGCCTTGATATTGGATTATATATATATATATATATGTATATATATATATATATATATATATATATATATATATGTATATATATATATACACACACACATTTTCATCAACCACAATGTACTTTACTTCTAAGCCATCAACAGCGGAAGAACCGTCCTCCACGGTTCTTCCGATGTTGATGGCTTAGAATTAAAGTGCAGAAATTGAAACGTGGTACGCCCGAGGACTCGAACCAATGGCGAGCACGTTACCAGTGCTTGTAGTGACTTAACCACGACAACTGTTGATGTTATTGGTCACGAATACACTAACGAAATCTTGTTACTCCTGTTGCCATAGAGTATAAAGATCACGGACTTTCTACAGAACATAGCTTAACGCGGATCACCTGAAGAAATGTCACCCCGGAACGTCCACCTGAAGATTCGTTACCCGAGGATAGACTGTCTGAATAACTGTCACCCTAACCAACACCTGAAGAATTGTCACCCCAGAACACCTCAAGATTCGTCACCCTAGGATAGCACACCTGAATGATTGTCACCCCAACCAACAACACCCGAAGAATCGTCACCCCAGACGAATGAAGAGAAGAAAAGGATGTAACCTAAACTAACGTAATCTAACTTAACCAAGCTTGACCTAACCTAGCCAGAGGTTAATTACCATCATCAACTAATACAACTGAATCGTTACCCCAGAAAAGCCTAATTGAAGACCTGTCACCCTGTCAAAGTTTGGGGTGACAATTCTTCAGGTGATGTCTTCACCCCTTCCACACAGGTCCCTCTCTTCCCTTCAGCAGAATAAAACCGACTGGCGATAAATTGTAAGAATCTTGTGAATAAAGTTATCGGAGCTATGGAGGACCAAAGAGATGGCCTTTACCTTCTCAATGCAGAATTCTATATTCAGGTGAATAGATTTTTGTAAAGATACCACCTTAACGGAAGCGTTATAGACGCACCAAATTTCAGAAACTATAAAAATCTTTAAAATACAAAAAAAGGCGGGGGAAGGCAGGGAGTGTATCATAAGCGTAAGACAAGATAAGAAATTAGAATTAAACAGTAAGAGAGACGAGAAAACTAATATCAAGTACAGAACGGAAACAACGACACGAGGAGCAATAAATAAAAGCTTATAACAAAGTGAAATTACGAGTACAAGAAAGAAAGAAAAAAAAAAAGCGAATACATCAGGCGAAACAAGAAGAGGGAAAAGACGAAAGAACGAGGGTCGAGAAATCAGATGAAATAATGAAGCTGGAGAGGGAAAGAGGCCAATATAGAAACATGTATGTAAAAGATATGCCTTCAAAAAATCCGTAATATCATAAGATTGGCCCAAGAGAGCAATTCCACATTCCTGGATTAAGACACAAGTAAAACACCTCTGAGTGGCAAGAAGTCATGCAAGAAAAGTGGATATCAAGTTGCAATGGAGAAGCACGGAATGAAAAGGAGATTGAAAGGAAATGAGGAAAAGAGAGGGGAATAAAGCCGGTGTTAAATGGAATAAGGACCCCTCTGAAATTGAACCCGGGGTCAATTTTTTTTTAGCAAAAATAGGGACCCCGGGGTCCATTTGGTTTAGCAAAAAATGGACCCCGAGGTCCATCTACAGAAGCGGAAAATGAACCCTCCCTACTAAAAAAAAAAAAAAAAAAAAAAAAAAAAAAACTCATTGCCATTACGTTAGGTTAGGTTAAGTATTTTGATCAACAATACTTATTAATAAACGTTGATTTGTTATATGTTTATAAATAGAAAAAAAATAAAATTTACTAGTACTATGAGTGAGGAGTTCATTTACCATAGGGGGTCCATTTTCTATCTCACACCTGTATCGAAAAAGCCAACCGACCATAAGGCCTACACTTGGCAGTTCCATGCCCAATACCACCTACCATCCATAAAGTTATCTAATCTTCTTTGAAAGTAACCAATAGTTTCAGCGCTCGCTACATGGTTATTAAGTCGTTAAACCCATTAAACTCCGATGACAAGATGTCTTGTCATTTGGTCAAATAAAACAAAAAATCATAATAAAACAACAAAATGTTTGATGATCAAACAGCACCAGAAAAATATGACGTCATCAGTCCTCCTCGAGGAGGACTGACGACGTCATATTTTTCTGGTGCTGTTTGATCATCAAACATTTTGTTGTTTTATTATGATTTTTTGTTTTATTTGACCAAATGACAAGACATCTTGTCATCGGAGTTTAATGGGTTAAGTTAATTCATTAACTACTCTATTGATAAACCAGTTCTTGCGTAGTTTCTTGACCAGTTCTTGCCTATTTCCTTCTTAGACCTAAGGAAAGAGACAGAAGTGAATAAGAGCGGCGACGAAGACATTAGGAGAATGAAAGAACGAAGGAAATGCGGATAATAAGAAATAAATGAAAGTCTTGATGAAGACCGTGGAAGAAGGAGCGACATTTTCAAAGAAGCTTCTGCGCACGCGCGGGAAAGAGGAGCAATTAAAGAAATAGAACAGGAAACGCAAAACAAGTCAAGAAAGAACGAAGAATGAGAACGAAAGAAGACGATGAAGTAGTTGAAGAAGAGGCAGATGAAAAATAAGAAGAATTAGAAGAAAATAAAGAAAATAATAGGTGAAGAATAAATAGACGGCGAAGTAGTCGAAGAAGAGGCAGATGAAGAATCAGAAGTAAAATTACAAGAAGAGGAATTAGAAGAAGAGGAATTAGATGAAGAGAAATTAGAAGAAGAAGAATTAGAAGAAGGACCTAAAGAAGAAGGGGAAGAAGAATTAAAAGAAGAAGAGGAAGAAGAATTAGAATAAGAATAATTAGAAGAAAAAAGAAGAATTAGAAAAAAGAAGAATTAGAAAAAAGAAAAAAGAAGATGATGAAGAAGGGGAAGGAGAAAATGAAGAAGTAGAAAAAGAGAATGAGAAGGCGGAAGATTAGGGGAAAGGCATGAAAGAAAACATGGGACAGGAAGAAAAAGAGGAAGATGAGGAAAAGGAGAGAGAGAGAGGGAAAGGTTAAGAAGGAGAAAGAGAAAAGGGGAGAATGTGAGAGGTGACAAGAGAAAGAGGAGGAGATGAAAGATGAAGACCATGAGAAGGAAAAGAAACAGGAGGAGAAGGAGAAGAAAAAGATGCTGAAGGAAATGAAGAAAGAAGAGGAAAAAGAGGCGAAGGAGGTGAAGGCACTGCGAAAGAGGAAGAGGAGGACAAAGTTATGTCCAAATGTAGAAAGACTGAATAAAAAATAAATAAACAAGATCCCACTCTCTCTTTCTCTCTCTCTCTCTCTCTCACACACACACACACACACACACACACACACACACACACACACGAGGCATGTTGTGGGCATAAAAACGAAACCACGATCAGAAAAAAATGAAATAAAGAAGGTTATATGAACGGATAAGAATGAGGTAGGGGCAGAATTACAACGAAGGGACGAAACAACAAGATGGACGAAAGGAGGAGCTGTGAGAAGCAATGAAGTGGTAAATAAAGAATGACGACGGACGAAGGAAGGCGGGGGTGGGGGGTCGTTACTTATACATACTGAAACGAATACTGGAAAAGGGCGAATAAATTGGAGAGAAAGGAAGGATGGGAATATCGATCGTGGATGGATGGAAAAGAAATGTCACAGAGCAAAGTAAGAGAAAAAGAACCATTCAATAACATAGTCCCCGACCACTTGAAAAAAAAAGCACGTGGTGCGACTGTTATATGAACATAAGAATGAAGGAGACTCCAAGAGACCATAAGGCCTGCACTAGATAGTTCCATGTTCATCACCACCTGTCATCCCTAACCATAACGTTATTTTAAAACAACTAATTGTTTCAGTGCTGACTATATGGCTACTAAGTCTATTTTAATTATTAACTAATCTGTTGGTTAACCCGTCCTTGCCTATTTCCTTCTTAAACTCGAATTTGTCCTGAATTAACATGACAACACAAAGGAGAGAAAATACAAAGAAAGGACGAACGTCCTATATCGAAGAACCCTAAGAATACGGCTCCAAAATTAAGAGAAAGAGCGGTCGAAAGTGAAGACCCCGAAGAAGAAGAAGAAGAAGAAGAAGAATAAAAACAGAAGAAGGCGGAGGCCACTTGAGATTGCGTGAGAACGTACAGGAGGAGATCGGGAGGTCGAAGAAAGGAAAGAAAAACAGGGTGACGGATTGGAGGAAGAGCACACCTTTGGGAAGAGACCGAAGTTTGTGATTTCGAAAGAATATGGAGCGCTCACTGCCCGAGGAGGAGGAGGAGGAGGAGGAGAAGAAGAAGAAAAAGGAAGAGCTCCTGAGGAAATGCATCTTCGGGGAGAAAGCGTAGGGAGAGTTCGAAATTCTCTTACTTTTCTAAAAGGAAACTTTCTCACCCCGACACCCCGCCTCTTCCTCAACCTATCTTTAAGCTATATCCACGAACCATTCCTCCTTCTTTTACAAAGTAGGTCTCCTAACTCATTCTTTTTCTTCTCCTTGTTCTTGAAGATTTCCTTGGTCACGTAGTCACACGTAGTTTGTAATTTCTGTGTGACAGTGAGCTCGAGGGTTTCCTTCATCTTTATTCATACACACATACATACACACACACACACACACACACACACACACACACACACACATATATATATATATATAGATATATATATATATATATATATATATCCGTATATACATACACACACATATATATATATACATATATATACTTATATATATATATATATATGTATGTATATATATATGTGTGTATGTATATACGGATGGATATATATATATATATATATATATATATATATATATATATATATATATATATATATATGGACAAACCACCAAGGAAAATAATAAAATTATGACCGAGCACTTTTGTCTAGACATCTTCATGTACCCGGAAGATGTCTAAATAGACAAAAGAGCTTGGTCATCATTTTATTGTTTTCTTTGGTGGTTTTTCTGCATTTTTAGAATTACAAGTTCATGTTATTTCTCATATATATATATATATATATATATATATATATATATATATATATATATATATACACGTACACATATATATATACACACTATCAGGTAGACGATGCGGTTGTTCATGGTCGGATAAAAGTGATAAAGAGAAAAACAAAATTCCAAAAACCTCAGACAAAGAGTGACTGAGTTTGTTGTATGATATACGACTACAGAGTACACGAAAGGAAAAGAGACCGTTATCATAATGTTTCTTGAAGACGAAGCCAAAGTGCATCGAGATAGATACCCTTTTTACATGATCCCAAGCTTACAAAAAAAAATAATAATAATAATAATAATAGCAATAATAATAAATAGATAAATAAAAAATAAAAAAGAGGGAAATTCTTTCCACACAATCGACGCCTGACAGAGCATCAAACCCGTCGAGTGAAACGGAGACTATGAAAAATCGCATTCACAAAGAGAATACTATGCATAAACAGACCACAACAATCGACAGCTGACGTAAACTTAGTTATAAGGACTGTGGTTCGATTTTTGTTCGGAACCGCAACCGCAGACAACGATCTACCTGCAGAGGCACGACCCACTTGCCCTTGACCGAAAACAAACAAAAGCCCCGAATACAAAATCCTCAAATACATAAGCCACAAAGGAATTCGAAAGGCAAAGAAAGAGGGATAATGGAATACGTAATAATACTGATAACCACAAAATTAGACCTTTTCAAGATGGCGCTCCGGGCAATAATAGTTCCAAGGAAGAAGAAGAAGAAGAAGAAGAAGAAGGAGGAGGAGGAGGAGGAGGAGGAGGAGGAGGAGGAGGAGGAGGAGGAGGAGGAGGAGGAGGAGGAGGAGGAGGAGGCGGCATATAAACAAAGAAGGCCACGTTGAGAAGCGAGTGTGCCTATTAAGTGTGGGCGATGCGAGTATGTATGGAAGACCGTGAAAGGCGCGAAGACGGACAACCAAATAGTCACCTTGGCTGCCACGGCCCAGGGGGCAGGAACGCTATCAAACAGATAAAAGTGAATACGAATGGGCCGTGAATACCAAGACTACGGCTAGGCCGTGAATACAGATAACATGTGAATACGGATAAAGCATGAATACCAGTGCAAGTTGGGTGTGCAGAAGACAAATCGTGAATACAAAGAATAATCATAGAGCGTACGGACATGCGTAATATCGTGAGTAGGCATGTGATGCAATTACCATGAATGCAAACGGGGGGGGGGGTGAATACTAGCACGTCGAGAATACGCGTGAATCCGGACGGGGTTTGAATACAGATGACTTATGAAAACCAAGCAGGTTATGAATACAATGACTACAAGTACGACAGGAATACAGATGAAAAATGGAACGAGACCGAGTGTGAATAGCAAAGTCGTGAATACGATGAATACTAATAACTCCTTGCTGA
>NC_134778.1:81374124-81386624 GCF_046742065.1 Oratosquilla oratoria
GAGAGAGAGAGAGAGAGAGAGAGAGAGAGAGAGAGGGGGGGGTGGATAATAAGGAATATCAATTAATTTGCAGAAAAGAAAAATTAGTCTGATCATCTTTCAGAATTGTTCCCATCTTTCAGAATTGCTCCCGTGTAATGCCCCGAAATATCTCCCGTCCCCCTCTCCCTCCCTCCGGCCCTCACTCCCTCGATTTCTCTCTCCCATTTGACATTGTCTCTCGTCTCGGAGATTTATTCTTTTCTCAGATTTCTCTTCTGTTTCCTACTTCCTGTCTGCATCTCGTAGCGATTCCTCACATTCTAACATCAACTGCTTTCAGATCCTAGTCAACGTTCCCTCTAACCTGTGGTCACGTGCGCCAACACACAAGGTTTTTAAATATATTAAAATCCATTCAATAAAGAAGTTCCACCCAAACATTAACTTATAAATTCTCTAAAGATATGTTAACTTGCCAACCGTCAAACCAATAATTGCTTTTTCTTTCCCCTCTTCTAATTCTAGCGTTTCCATTGCAAACGAAATTGCTTTCCCGCCATGGGTGCGCAAATACTTTTCAGAGAAAGCAAAGTTTGCTCACAAGCAAATTTCTACTCACACTCACAGCAAAAAATTATAGGAAACATTGATCCTAGCTATATATATATATATATATATTATATATATATATATATTTTTTTTTACAAAGGATTACAAAGGCGGAGCATGCCGACAGGAGACCTTTTGGTCCATATCTAAGTCGGATGCGAAAAAAAAAAATAATAATAATAAATAAAAACTATAATAATGTAAATAACAAATAAGATAAATAAATGCATAGGTGTAATTAAATAATAAACAAACAGGTAAATAGTAAATAATAATAAATTGACATATAACTAATAATAAATAAAAATCAGACAAATGATAACAAAACAAAAACAAATAATATAAAATAAATTATAATCATTACAGCATCTTGCTTAGGTGTTTTTTACCTATAGTGACGGTGGAAAAGAAAGGTTTTTCGAAATCTCTCAATTTCGGAAATCTCTAACATTCAAAAACTAACCTCTCCCCCCTCATATCTAGAATTAGTATATTTTTTCTATTATCATTAGTTTTTTATGGAATGTTAAAGAATTCGTAGCTGTCCGTACACCGGTGACCCCTGGACCCCGTTTATATAAGATCATTTTAAAGTCAGTATCTTAGGAACATTAGCAACATCCCTATGGACCACAGTCACGCATTATTCATTAGTGACTCGAGACAAACCTCTGTTAAAAAATTATACACACACACACACACACACACACACACACAATATATATATATATATATATGGATATATACCCTTGTACACACACATATATAGGTATATCATACACACACACATTATATATATATATATATACACACATCACAACCACAGTCGGAAGAAAGAGTTGAATAAGCAAATTTATATATTTCGATCGCTAACTGCAATCCTCTTCAGTAGTACAAAATGGAAAGAGGATGCTATCATTAAATAGCAACCTCTTACAAAAGAAAAGGAACTAGAGAAGGAGTAAATACCACTACCCTCACTCTCTATCCGTAGTGACCTGAGGATGACATGAGGTCGGGTCAGGGGGAAGGGGAGGATACCTATTAACAATTTGCTTTGTGATGAATAATCCTGAGATTATGTCTGGGGTCCAATGACCCTTAGAAATACTCATGGTGGTCAGATAATCTATTACAGTGGATTCCACGATTTTCTTTTTGAACCCACAACCAGATCTATATATAAGTTCAGATTGGTCCCAATCTATCTGGTGATTTAAATTATTCACTTGTTGGAACACGGCTGAACTCTCTTGACCACACGTGATTGCCCTTTTATGCTCATTCACAATATATATGGTTATGGGGGTCTATCTCCAAAACTCTAGGAGTTCGTGAACAAACAGACAAACATACATATATACACACACACACACACACAAGGAAGGGTCTCTAAATATGTGGTTTGTGTATTTAGATTGGGGGATGATTCATTTATGAAGAGAGCTTCGAGGCTAGGCAGTCTTTTATGGTCTATTTGTTGCCAGCACTTCTGTATTTTCTACTAGAGTGTCTTTTTTTTTTAATTCTCTTCTGGGTACAGGGTTGGGGTGCACAGTCCCCAAGTTTACGAGTATACCTATGTATGACGCAAGTTCTCTGAAGGTCACTTCTACTCAGTCTTGTATTGTTCTTCAATAGAAATTGAGATTTTGTACTTTGGAGTTATCTTCCTTAGGTTTAACATTTCTTATAATAATCTGTTGCATGATTCTTTCATCTTATTTCTAGGCTGTGGAGAAGAACTTATGTTTTCATATATTACATATATATATATATATATATATATATATATATATATATATATATATATATATATATGTGTGTGTGTGTGTGTGTGTGTGTGTGTGTGTTTATATATATATATATATATATATTTGTGTGTGTGTGTGTGTGTGTGTGTGTGTGTGTGTGTGTGTGTGTGTGTGTGTGTGTGTGTGTGTGTGTGTGTGTGTGTATACATATTTATCTATTTATCTTGCGTTCTCCCTCTTAATTCCTTTCTCCCCAACCAACTGCATTCTTGATTTTTTATGAAAATTTTACGCGCAGTTACAGATTTATCCAAACCAACTTTTTCCAAAAGTGCTTCTCCGACATGACACAATCAGCTTCAAGTGTTGTTACGTTCTGAGGCTCAAAAGTTAAGCAATCTTTATCAAAAAGTTTCAATTATTACCGTTTACACTGGTGAGATCTGGCAACTCTGCCATTAAACGGCTTGACGTCACCCTCAGCAGAGGTGCCAAATCTCTCCATAATGAACGATAAAGAACGAGTCGTTTTAATAAGGGAAGCCTCACTTTTGCAGAGTACCCTGTACGACACATACACGAATGGCGTATAATGTCCAGTGAGTTCTTGGCAACTCAAGGTATTCATCACATTTTTTGTATCATCAGTCCCAAGTGCACGTGCACGTCTAGTAAGACGTGTACGAGCAGTCTATTACGAAACGAATTTCTCAACGATATTGTAAAACCCAAGGTCTAAGTAAACAGGTCTAACCGCTGGAGCAGTTCTGCGCAGCTTCTGACGTCAATTGGATGCGTCCATTTTCTCTTTGTGATACACTGAAGAAAACTGTGAAACGCCAAGGAAGACAGGAACTATAATATTTTATATATTATATATATATATTATATATCATATATATATATTCATATATATAGACAGGAACTATAATATTTTATATATATTTATATATATATTTTATATAATATTTGTCAGAATATAACTAATTGAGTGGAGCGGTGCGAGCGAAGGCGACGTCATTTTCGAACGACGGACCAGCTTCAACTGACAGCTATAGGACCCGCTAACCCCACTTTGAACAGCCAGGTGACGTTCACGGGCCCGCTGCGCCAACTCCCTCGAAATTCGGTCGGAAGTGGTTAGACCTTATATTCTTAGATCTTGGTAAAACCCACCTCTAGTTTTCGATATTGTGTGCTCTAGCTGACTGGATTTTCATAAAAAAAAACATATATATACTTAAACAAAATGCCAAATTCATTCTGTCGTATAAACAAATAAATAAGCAAATAAATAAATAAAACAATTATGTAAAATAAATAACAAGAAACAGATAAGACAGAAAAAATACACAGCTCGGCTTCAAACGAGAGGTATAGGATGCGTGGGCGTAACAGAAGAAGCAAAACGAGGTAATGGCCGCAAATGAGAAGATAGTTCCGATCAGAGCAATCAGGCAAGACATTACCGACGCCCACGCCGTGGCGCGGATAGAGCAAAAAGAGCTCAATAAAACAGATAAATGGATAAATAAATGTATTCTCACTGTGTGTTCGTTTTTCTGTACCCTGAAGACGTCGTGATAGACGACGACGTTTGGTCTTTATTTATTCTATTTCTCCACTGGTCTTCTACAAATGTGTGTCTATATTATATAAAAAGCATTCAATTATTACCGTTTTCACTATATGCATATACAGACGCTCCTCTACTTACGTTCATTCGTTTTACGTTTTTTCGATTTTACGTTTGAACTGTAAAAAAATATTGTAAAAAAAAAAAAAAAAGTGAATTTTTTAGTTTAGCGCGCTCTCCGTAGTTCAAACGATACTTGCGCATGACGCTGCGTCCATTGTTTACATTTCACAAACGATAAACTGATAATGCCTAGCCTCATCCTCCTCCCCCTCCTCCTTCACCATCTCAATTTATGTTGCTTGAATTTAATTTAATTGAAATTAATGTTATTATTTTACAATGTTATGTGTATAATTAATGATTTAGGGGTGTTTTATAAGATACGGTAATAGAATTTACGGATGTATAGTACAGTAACAACTTACGTTCATTTTCAACTTACGTTCGGCCTTTCGGTACGTAACTAAAACGTAAGTTGAGGAGCGTCTGTATATATATATATATATATATATATTTATATATATAGATATATACATACACACACACACACTATATATATATATATATATATATATATATATATACACACACATATATAGAAGTTCTGAGCTCTCTTCCGGGAGGGAAACAGCTGTCGATCACGAGTCCAACACGTGATCCAAGACCATGAGGAATCATACACACATACACACGCACACACACACACACACACACACACACACACACACACAATATATATATATATATATATGCAATAAAAAACACTAGGAGGGTGTGTTCACAAATGCGTAAATAACCACTAGGAAAAGTAAACTAACGAAGCAGAGCGCTTGTGTGTAATTACATCTTCAGTGCAGATATCTGCACTGAAGATGTAATTACACGAAAGCGCTCTGCTTCGTTAGTTTACTTTTCCTAGTGGTTATTTACGCACATATATATAATATATATATATATATATATATATATATATATATATATATATATATAGTGTGTGTGTGTGTGTGTGTGTGTGTGTGTGTGTGTGTGTGTGTGTGTGTGTGTGTGTGTGTGTGTATGTGTGTGTGTGTGATGACATTCATATATTTCGAGTAATATGGTTGGTAATCCAAACGTGTATATCATGACGTTGGATGACCTACGAATAAAATATTGATTAGTTTCTTTTGACCTGTGCATCCTCCTCCTTCTCTTCCTTCTGCTCTTCATCCTCCTCCTAGTCTTCTCCTGATCTTCCTCCAATTCGCCTCTTCTTGCTCTTTTTTCTCCTCGTGCTCTTCCTTAATTTCCTCCTCGTCCTCATCTCTTCTCCCTCGCTCACTTCCTCCTCGTCCTCTATTCCCTCTTGAGACATCTGTGCTCCTCTTGAGACGTATTTCTCCGCCATTTCCATGAAATCTTTCCTTACCTCCTTCAGCCCTCTCACCACAAGTTTTTCCCCCCTAACCTTTCATCCACCATCTCGCCTATCATCCCTTTTCCAACCCTCTTCCAAATTGAATGAAACTCCCTCATCCCTTTCCTTCTCCAAATATTCAATCTCTTCCAAACACTCCTTTAGCTGAGTTTCCTTTCCTTAAAAAGTTGTCGGTTTCTTTCAAGGCCCTTCTTCGTCTACAGTCTCCTTCTACCTCTTTTCTTGCCCAAAGCGTCGTCTTGAAACTTGCCGCTCGACCGAGATCTTGTCTAGCCAATTACCGAGTGACTCTTCTTACGCAATAAGTCAACAGTTTTCTTCTCATTCCTGTCCTCTTCCTTCTATGTACAATGACAAACAACATATCGGCAGTTTTTCTTCAATGCAATATTATATGACGAGAACAATCCACTCCCTTTCCGCAACAAGAAAATAATTTCCTTTTCATTCGCAGCGCTTTATGTACAAAACTTATTGAGATTTCCTCGTCTATACAAAAATCACATGACATACGAACGATACTCATAAGTATTAGCAACATGGTTATACAGACATCTAATTCACATTTTACTTTCTGGATTAAGATGACCACATGTCCTTGTAATTACAAATATGCTATTACAGGTAACATGTAACAATACAGTGCGAAGACAAGGACACAGAGCGATCGGACATCGCCTACGACTTAAACCGAACATCGTGTCTCTTCTGCCTTCTTGAGACTCGAGCTCTCGCAATGCAACTATTCTTATACCAAAGGTTGCCAGTTTGCCTTTTCCTTTATCGGCTGTCATGTCCATATTTGGCGTTCGGGGGTGGGATAATCTCGACCCTGGATCTTGAGACGAAGGATGGGGATTCTGCAGAAACTGCGAGGGATGAACCGACTCTTCATCTCAAGGAGACAAAAACCCACCAATCAGAAGACTTCAACCGGCAAGCCGTGGAACATCAAACCAATCGGTTTAGAGATTGTGACTTCTATCCTCCACTCACGCCTCCAAGACATCCCTCCATTTTCTACAACTTCTACTCCATCTTTACTTTCCCAATACTCACCCTAGATAACGTGACTCACCTTCCCCATCCCTCCCTCCCTCCCTCCCTCCTGCCCTTTGACCTCTCCACCCTCCCACCCTCCATAACCCAACTCCACTCTTGAATCAGGCTACTCCTTAACAGTTTCCTCTTTGTTCCTCCACTCCCCCTCCCTCCTTCCCCGCCTCCTCTATGAGCAGCTGAGCCATTTCCTTCGCAAGCTACGATAGTGCACTAACTCCCTGTTAAACTCAATCACTGCACTCATATATACAGTATATATATATATATATATATATATATATATATATATATATATATATATATGAATATATATATATATATATGATTTATATATACACGTATATATACACTTGATACTTACTATTACCATTATATTTATTACTATCTATATATATATATATATATATATATATATGAATATATATACACGTATATATATACACTTGATACTTACTATTACCATTATATTTATTACTATCATTATAATTAGTAGTAGTAGTAGTAGTAGAAAAGAAATAACCAAAGAGCAGTCTTGTGGCGTGGATGAGATGTAGACTGTCATTTCCACTCTTAAGATCACCTCTCCTACTCGTATGTCTGAGAGGTACGAGATCCCCACCTCCTAAATCAACCCAGATACATTACATCGATTTTGAGCACATTGTAGTAGAAAGTAGGATAAACGAGCTTCATTAAAATTTAAAAATATTATAAAATGAACTTCATCAAAGTTAAAGCATATAAAATACAAAATGGTAGTCGACCACAGTCACTGGGAATAGCGGTGCCAATGAACTGTATCTCAGTGAGACAGATCCTGACTACTTTCACCATACAGTTCCACGAGGATGGAGGTCGTTCACAAAGAAAAGTAGTAGTAGTAGCAGTGTGGTGGAAGAAGTAGCAGTGGTGGTGGTAGTAGTAGTAGTAGTAGTAGTAGTAGTAGTAGTAGTAGTAGTAGATTGTCATTCTCACTCCTAAGATCAGCCCTCCTATGCCTGAGAGGTACCAGGTCCCCACCGCCCAAATCAACACATATACAAAACCTAGATTTTGAGCAGACGGTGGTTGACAGTAGGATAAATGAACTTTTGTATTAGGCATTATTAAGAATAAATAAATAAATAAATAGATAAATAAAAGGGTCGTCGACCACAGTCATTGGCGGGAGAGGGGCCAATGAACTGTGTCTGTGGAAGACAGACCCTGCTGCTTCCACCACACAGTTCCACGAGGATGGAGGTCGTATATCGAATTAAAAAAAAAAAAAAAAAAAAAAAGGTAGTAGTAGTAGTAGTAGTAGCAGCAGCAGCATTAGTGACAGTAGTGGCAATAGCAAAGGTAGTGGCAGTGGTAGTAGTAGTATAGTAGCAGTAACAGGCTCATTCACTAAGGTAATATTCACGACTTCAGTAGGGCTAAGTCCAAGAGAATGAATGAGATGTAGACTCCCATTCTCACACCTAAGGTCAGTTCTCCTATGCCCAAGAGGTTCCAGGTCCCCGTCACCTGAAGCCGCAGTGACACATTCAAGACTCGTCAAATGTTGTGACTTTGAAAACTTGGAAGACGAATTCGCTAACAGTATTCTAGACTTTCCCCTATGTCTACAATTCAACAATGTGTCTAATATTCGTACAGATTAACTTCTCTTAGTTCGTCATTCAGCTTCTCAATATATGACGCAAAGGTGACTTGACATTTGGAGTGGCGTGTATGTGACCAGCCCACATTGGGAACCACGAATTTGAGCAGAGTGTAGTAGGGAGTCGGATCAATGAAAATGTATATTAAACGTGTAAGAAAAGGAAACGTGGCACCCGGAGTGGGAGACGGGGTGGGTGGGTGGGGGGGGTGATAGTCCTTCCTTGAAGGACTCCTCTGTTCTCCCAAGACCCCTTAACCAGAAGTCGAAGAGGTCGAGTGACGCGTCCTCGACTCCCTCCCTACATGTCCGGGGTTCAAACCTTTGCTAACATATCCACCATGTCTAGTTACAGTGGGGGGACAGAAGAACCTGCTTACAAACGCTATAATGGTAACAGCATTGAGGTCCGAGCGGATGACAACTCCGCAATTCCCCCCCAAAATTAAATAAATAAATGAATAAATGAAATAAAATAAAATAAAATAAATAGATAAATAAAATAAATAAATAATAATAATAATAAAATAATATTAATTATATAAATAAATAAATAAAAATAAACAGAATAACAAAATAATGATAAATAAAAAAGTTAATGGCAGATAATAATTAGGGCACAAACACACCCTTCACAAGAACGGGTGCCAAAATGAAGCACATTTCTTCCGACAGACCCCTTCACCCCAGCCTCATCTTTGACCACCGACTCATTTTTACCACCGAATTGTAAACAAACTCGGAGGAGAGAGAAAAATGTCTTCATTCGGACACCTTCCTCTGTTTTCCTTCTCACACTACTCTCCCCCTTTTCCCCTCCCAGTCTCCCCTCACCCTCACCCTCTCCCTCTCTTCCTCCTCTCGTTTTCCTTTCTCCCAAAACATCGCCTCTCTTTTTTTTCCCTTTCACCCCAAACCTTCCAATCCACTCCCTACCCTACTTTCCTTCGTTTCTCGACTCGAGGGGATAAAGCAAATAGGTTCGACGAAATTGGTAACTGGAAAAAAAAATCTTCGATGGAAGAAAGAATGAAGATGAGGTGGATTACGATGATCACGATAATGATGAAAATTATGATGAGGAGGAGAAGGAGGACGAGGAGGAGAAAGAACAGAAGAAGAGGGAACATTTGAAAAAGGAGGACGAGAAAGAGATGAAGGAAAACTTGAGGTGAATCTGTTGCAAATAGCGATCACAACTTAGTTAGATTCAAACTCCTAAACAATTTTAGAATAGATACTTGTGTTTCTAAAAGACCCGATTTCAGTAAAGCTCAATTCATAGGACTACGTCAGGAGCTTCAGCTTACAGATTGGGAGGCAAAATTAAACGAAAGACCTGTAGATCAGATGTGGGAAATATTTCAAAATACGCTCACTAAAATGATTCAAACTTACATTCCTTTTAAGGACAGACGTCCCCCAAATCAGGCTCGCCCAAAGTGGCTCGACAAAGAAACTGAAAAAAGTATTGCTAAAAAGAGACAGGCTTATAAGAAATATAAGTGCTCGGGTGCATCTAATGACTATGAAGGTTATGTATCAATACAGAAAGATTTAAAAAGACAATAAGAAAAAGAAAACGACAATACGAAATGAACATCGCTGATAAATCCAAAGAGAATCCCAAAGAATTCTATAGTTACATTAGAGATAAAAAGGTTATTAGGAATCACATTGGTCCACTATTATCTGCTGACGGTCAACTTGAATATTCAAATGAAGGAATGTGTAATATCTTAAACAATTATTTTAGCTCGGTATTCGTAAACGAAACACCTCAAAGTGAATTCCAAACTGAAACCTGTGAAAAGTCTGGGGTAAACTTACTACGGTAAATATAACAAAAGAAAAAATTAAAAAGTGTATAGACAAACTCAAAGTTAATAAAACACCAGGGCCTGACGGTTGGCATCCAAGAATCTTAAAGGAAATGAAAAATGAGATTGTTGTTCCATTAGAAATTATTTTCAAGAAATCCATCATATCCGGAGATGTCCCAAGAGAATGGAAGCTAGCTAACGTTACTCCCATATTCAAAAAAAGGTGACAAAAAGAAACCAAATAACTATAGGCCTATAAGTTTGACTTCAATCGTAGGAAAAATAATGGAAACTATCATCAGAGATGCTATCGAACATCATTTAGAAAGTAACCGTTTGATAAATGATAGCCAGCATGGTTTCAGACGGAAACGTTCTTGCGTGACTAACTTACTCGAATTCTACAACACAGTTATCTCGAATTATGACAAAAGAAACAATATAGATTTAATATATCTAGACTTTGCAAAAGCTTTTGATACCGTCCCACACGAAAGACTACTTACTAAATTAGCTTTGCATGGAATAAGTGGTAGCCTATTAGGTTGGACTAGTAATTGGTTGATTGGTCGAAAACAGAGAGTTGTTTTAAATGGAAAAACTTCTGGATGGAAAAGTGTTGCAAGTGGAGTTCCTCAGGGTTCCGTTCTTGGGCCACTTCTATTCATAGTATATATAAATTATATGGACCATGGACTAAAATCTACTGTTTCCAAATTTGCTGATGATACAAAACTGTGCGGAGTGGCAAATGATCACTCAAACCAATTAGATATTCAAGAAGATTTAGATCAATTACAGCAATGGTCTGAAAAGTGGCTAATGAAATTTAACACAAGTAAATGCAAGGTAATGCACATAGGTAAAAATAACAGTAAGTACGATTACAAGTTATTTGGAAATTCGTTAACAAAAGTGGATAGTGAAAAAGATCTCGGCGTAATTATCAGTAACGACCTCAAATCATCCAAGCAGTGTATTTCAGCCTCTGAGAAAGCAAATAAGATTCTAGGACTGATTGCGCGATCTTTTGATTTCAAAAGTCCATCACTCATTAACAAGCTATATAAATCGTTAGTTCGTCCACATTTGGAATATGCTGTTTCCGTATGGTCACCGAATCTCATTAAAGACATTGACAGACTGGAAAAAGTACAACGGCGAGCCTTTGTAATCCTTTGAAAACGAGGAGGATGAGGATTACGAAGATAAAGAGAAAGAATAAGGAGGAGGAGGAGCACAAGGAGAATAGAAGACGTGGAAGAGGCCAGACTCAATCTCATTCTCAGATCGATGAAGGTTTGGTGAGTCATCCTATGAAGAAAGCAATCAAGATATATACTGTACACACACACACACACACACACACACACACACACACACACACACACACACCTACCTATATATATATATATATATATATATATATATATATATATATATATATATATATATATATATATATAAACTTACATATACTGTACGTGTGTGCGTTTATTGAAAGAATGAGAAATATAAAGAGAGAGACTTGTAATCTGTTGAAAAATATAAGAATGGCATCTCACAACATAGAAGAGGGAAAGATCAAGAAAATCAGAAAAACTGATTCATCCTAAACACGAATTAAGTATCGGTGGTGTGTTGACCTTACCTAGAGAAATAGATAAGGAAAATAAAGAGAATGCAAAGAGTGACAACCAAGATGATATGATTGCAAGACATATGAGGAAATATTAGAAAAATAGGATTTCCTCTGATATCTAAATCCGAGAAAGGTATAGAAAAAACTGACAGAGGATTTGCTGGTATGGGAGGAGAGATCAACAAGGCAAGAGTAAAAAAATATTGTTCCCAAGATATTTAGAAGTATAGCTTTCCACATACATGTGTAGATTTATTGAACAAGTTGGATAAAAATATAATCCAAGTCAACACCGTAAACAAATCTAAGGTAAAGTTTGATAAACGAAGACGGAACTCCATGAGCACAGCTCAAACTCCGTATACTACAGCTAGATTCAACTAAGCAAATAGGTAAACACACACACAAATAAACAAACACACGCACACACTATATTCAAATCCCCTTTCTGCCTTTCTACTCTCCCCCCCTCTCCCACTTCCACCCTGTGCAAGACACAAAACAAACAAAATGGAACAATGGTATTGGGAACAGCGCGATGCAAACAGCAACAGCCGCAGCAGCAGCAGCAGCAGCAGCAGCAGCGCCGTCCTACTGCCTCAACCGGTCCCCTACCTACCCGACCTACGAGCCCCGTCTTTTGTTCCTCACGCAGCCAGACTCAACTCGGTCTGGTTCCGGCTTGCAGATCAACCGGATTTCTATAATTGTAAACTTAACAAGCAAATTGCAAATGGCGGGTGTGTAATGAATTCTGGCAAAACGGCCTCACGTGGCGGCACACTAGGCTAGCATGTTATTTGTTTTTGCTACTTCGTTTAAGTAGAAACGACTTCGGTTTGATTATTCTGGATTTCCGTAAGACCATCTCAACAATGTGTCATAACATTCACATAGATTTAACTTCTCTTAGTTCGTCATTCAGAT
>NC_134778.1:81391624-81469124 GCF_046742065.1 Oratosquilla oratoria
ACGGAAGCGCGTTGCTCTCGCATTAGTTTGGTTGTAGGTTCGAGTCCCGCACTTTTCACCGAATCTCACTTGCAGTGACTATTACCTGCCCCAACCGTCTAAGTACATAGGGCAAACGTGACGGCTTCGGCCGCAGCTACTCAGCGCCTCCTGGCGTAAGCTCCTCACCTTGACAGTGATTCGGTTGGCGCCGGTGACGATATTGGTATATTCATGTTTCGCTTGGCGCCAAATTTCATTCAGCTGAGAGACGAACTCGGGACAAAAAAGAGAGAGAAAGAGAGAGATAGATAGATAGATAGATAGATAGAGAGAGAGAGTCCAGAATTGAGGCATCAAGATGAGTAAAAAGAGAAAAGAAAAATATGAGAGACACAAGAAAATAGAGAGAGAGAAAGGAAGGAGGGCAGAGAACGAAAGTGAAAAAGAGCAAGAGAGTAAAAAAAAAAGGGAAAAGAGGTCAGAAAAGGAGAAACAAAAGTGAAAATACAAAGACAATGAGAAGAGGAAAATACAAAGAAAACGGAGAAATGTCCATACCTCAACAACCACCGTATTGAAGAGGTTAACAGAAGCCGATCAGAGAGTTTGGTGGCGAGTGTTCATACACTCTTTATGAGCTTCCATACCACCAATGGTATGCATACATTTTCAACACTTTCTAAAAAACAAAAGCTGAAATTCTCTTACATATATACATACAACCAAAGGTTTTTTCCCCCTTACAAGGGAGGTAGCCAAAAAACAAAGGCATAGAAACCACTCCCATTCATTCCATCCCCTACATACTCCACCCGCCTCTACCCTCTTCCCTCCCTCTTATCTTGGCACCTCCTGGATGACGGGTCACCTCTGCATCTTGTCCACTACTCTACAAATAGCCAAAATCTGGCCAAAAAGATTAGTGAAATGTTTACATTCACTGTATGGGCAAGAAAACAATAAAATGAATAAACAAATGAAGAAGAATAAAGATACGAGTATGTTCCCATTTAACTTCAATATCATGTGAGGAACTCTATGCGGCTACAAAAAAAAATAAAATAAAACAAATTAATAAAATATGTTGCAACAAAAACAACGAATGGAATTAATGTGACGAGGACGACGACAAGGGAAAAATTTAATTGGTTGAACGAGTGTTGGAACAGACAGGGGCTATATAAAATTAATTAAGGAATTAAGTCCCGTGGCAGACTTGCAATTTAATTTTTTTTTTTTTTTTTTTTTTTTTTTTTTGCAAACTCGGGGAAAGAAAATGTACCCACTCGAAAGGATTTAAAAATGTTGAACAAATGAAAGCATTACAAAGATGGAAAAGGGTTTCCTGGGAAAAGAGGAGCGATTTCATTTGAAATAAAAGGAGGGAAACAAAAAACAAGAGAGAGAGAGAGAGAGAGAGAGAGAGAGACATATGGGTGAGTGAAGAGAGAGCAGAGAGATGAGAGATGAGAGACAGGAGAGAGAAAGGAGAGAGAAGTCAGAGAGAGGACGGAGAGAGTGGAGAGAGAAGAGAGAAAAGAGAGAGGAAAGAGAGAACAGAGAGAGGAGAGAGAATAGCAAGATGAGAGAGGAGACATCAAACAGACAGACAGACAGACAGCAGACAGACAGAGAGAGAAAGAGAGAGAGAGAGAGAGAGAGAGAGAGAGAGAGAGAGAGAGAGAGAGAGAGAGAGAGAGAGAGAGACGGGGGAAATAATGCGAGTAAAAAGAGATAGAAGGAAAAATGAGAAAAAAATGAAAATAGAGACCAAAAAAGAAAAAATGGAAAATTAAAATAAAAATAAAAATTAGTTAGGAAAAATATATAAAACACAATGAGAAAAATAGAAATAGAAGAGAAAAAGTAAGAATATGTGGATGACAAAAGAAAAGAGGAAAGAAGAAAAAAAGAGGGGAAAAGTGAGAAACATAGAGAAAAGAGAAAAACAAGAGAAAAGAGAAAAGAGAAAAGGAGAGAAAAGAGAAAGGAATGACAAAATAAAAGAGAAAGATGAAAAAAAGGAAGTGAAAAAGAAAGAAGAAAGAAAAATAGAAAAGAAAAAGAGAAAAGAGAAAATATTGAATGAGAAAAGAAAAATATAACAACGGAAGAGAAAAAGAAAAAGAGAAAAGAATAAAGTGAAATGTAAAAAGAAAGGAAAATATATGAGAAAACATGAGAGAAAAGTATGGAAATAGGTTAAAATATAAAGGAAAAATATAAGAGAAACAAGAAAATAGGAAGAGAAAGAAAGGAAAGAAGGGAAAGGACAAAGGTAAAAAAAAGAGCAAGAGAGAGAGAGAGAGAAGGGGATCAGAGAGAAAGAAAAGAGGAAATAGAAAGACAGTGAGACAGGGACAATAAAAAAAAATGGGAATTGGAAAAAAGAGAAAAGAGAAGGAACAGAAGAAAAAGGAAAAAGAAAATAAAGAAAAAGAAACGTGTAAAAATGAAAACAAACAAAATGGGGAAAGATGAGAGGAAGGATAAATAGACAAGAAAAGAGGAATAAAATTTAAAGAGAAAAGAAAATATCAAAGCAAGAGAAGAAACTATAAACATAAGTTCAAAAAGAACAGAAAAAAAGAAAAAGAGAAGGAAAAGATAGAGACAAGACAAGAAGAAAGTGAAAATAGAGATAAGAAAAAGATAAAAGGGAAATTGAAAGAATAAGAAAAACATAAAGATAAAAGATACAAGAGAAAAAAGATAAATAGAAAAGTGAAAGACAAAAGAAGAAAGAAAATGAGAGAAAAAGACATATGAAAAGGAACGAGAAAGAAAGACGAAAGAGAAAATTAGGAAGAGGAAAGACAATGTGAAAAAGAAGAGAAAAAAGAGTAAAAAATGAAAGAGAAAATGATAAGAAAAAATAATTAAAATAAAATTATAAGAAAAAAGAATTAAAATAAAAAGAGAAGCGAAAAAAGAGAAAAGGAAGACAATAAAAAAACGAAGAGAGAAAGAGGAAAGAGAAAAATAAATGAGGGAAAGTAGAAAAAAGGGCAGACGGAAAAGAGAGAAAATGAGACAAAAAAGAAAAGAAAATAGAATTAAAAAAGAGAAATAAGTATGAGAAAAGAAAAACAAGATAAGAAAAAGATAAAAAAGAGAATGCGAAAAGAAAGAGAGAAAATAAGAAAAGAGAAGATAGATAAAAGAAGATACAAATAAAAGAGAAGATAAGAAAAAAGAAAAACAGAAGAAAACAAATGAGAAAAAGGAAACTGAAGAGAGACAGAGAGAGGAATCTTGGAAGGCACAAGGAGGTGAGGAGATGTGAGGAGGTGAGGGAGGAAGAGGAGGAGGGTTTGGGCGTTGAGTAGGACGAGAATGAGGATGAGGAAGAGGGAAAGGAGTAGGCTGAAGAGGGAGATAAGGAGGAGAATGAATATGAGGAGGAGGAAGAGGAACAAGAGGAGCAGGATGAAGAGGAAGATAAGGAGAAGAATGAGGAAGAGGAGTAGCACGAAGAGGAAGATGAGGAGGAGAAGGAGGAGGAGGAGTATGAGGAGGAAGAGGTGAGGAGGAGGAGGAAGATTTGTAGGATAGCGAGGAAAATAAGTAGGAGGAGGAGTAGGAGGAAGAGGAATAGGATGAAGAGGAAGATAAAGAGGAGGAGGAGGAGGAGTTAAGGAGGAAGAGGAGTGGATGAAAAGGAAGCTAAAGAGAAGAATGATTATGAGGAAGGGGAAGAGGAAGAGGAGAAGGATGAAGAGAAAGATAAAGAAGGAGGAATAATAGGATGAAGAGGAAGATAAAGAGGAGAGTGAGGAAGAGGAAAAGGAGTAGGATGAAGAGGAAGATAAAGAGGAGGAGGAGAAGGAGGAACAGCATGAGGAGCAGGACGAGTGTATTTATATATACTTTTTGCACTGAAGATCTAATATACGAAAGCGCTCTGCTTCGTTTGTGTCTTTTTCCAAGTGGTCTACTTTGCATTTATATACATATATATATATATATATATATATATATATATAAATATATATATATGCATAGATATGTGTATATATATATATATATATATATAAGATGGATAATATGAAGATAGGAGAGGGCGTGGAAACGTATGAAGATGCAGTACGGGGACACAGGCTGGCCCGGGAGTCTGGCGGCTAATCAGACAAACTTTTTCCTTGACAAAGTGGAACTGTGGACTCGAAAGGAGGAAAAGGAGGAGGATGAAGATGAGGAGGAGGAGGAGGAGCTATGGCTTTCTCTGGACGAACCCTCACGATGCAACATGTCCTTTCATGGACATCGTCGAGATGTGAGCCAGGTCGTGCAAACAATAAGGAGTTACTTTTCTTACGCCGTAGTGTCGATGAACGATGGTAAACGATGGTGAAGGATGGTGAAGGATGATGATGATGATGATGATGATGATGATGATGATGATGATGAAGAAGAAGAAGAAGAAGAAGAAGAAGAAGAAGAAGAAGAAGAAGAAGAAGAAGAAGAAGAAGAAGGTCTAGTCTCCCTTCATTTCTTTCTCCACATCATTTCCAGAGATAACACTTACCCCTTCTTACCTCCCTCCATCTCAAGTCCTTTCTCGTTAATTTCGCATACTTCCTATAGTCTTCCTGAATAAAGTTACCTGGCAGCAGTTCAGACAACTGGATAAATCGTCAACAGTAATGAAAGGATTTCATTCCTTTCCCTCTTTCATACCTTCTTTCTTTCATCCCCGAACAGAAAGTAATTTTTATAATTTTGCTTTCCTCTCTTCACATATACACATTTCCTGTTTCATACCTCCTTTATCCTTTCTCTTCCTCTCGACCTTACTACTCGTTTTTCTCTTTCCTCAATCTGTTTCTTTTTCTCTATATCACTGCTTCCCTGTACTTGGTTTTTCCAGTCCCCTCTCCAGTCTCCTCACTCTTCTTCTTCGCGTATTTTCCAAAAACTCTCGAAGACTTCCTCCACCATTTCCGGAGGACTAAAACCGGACCGTTGTTGCGACATTGTCGCCTCCACTGGCACTCCTACTCTTTTCTTCCTTTCCTTCTTTCCCTTCCTTCTTCCTTGCCAGACAAGACCTTCTGGGCTGGAGCAAGTTGATCGACCCTGTCAAGAGCTGTTTGGAGTGGGAAGGAAGGGCGTCTGCATGGAAACTTGCTCAGAGAGACCGTGGAGACTGAGGCCGACGTGTGAGTGAAGCAACGCGCTGCCTAGCGCATATCCCTAATTGATGAAGATGACGGAACAAGACCTACAACAGGGGTTCTCAGCCTTGCTTGGCTCATGCACCCCTTTCACCATTTGCCAGAATGTCATTCCCCCCTCCTTTCCAAGATTACCTGTTTCAAAAGGTGCATTCTAAATAATATGCAGATATTATCGCACAGCGTAACACTTTTCTAATCCTAAGATTAACCTGGGTCAGCACTGGTATAATTCCAGCCCAGGTGACAGGCCAGATAGGCCAGAGCCTATATTTGCTTTCCTCACTCCGTAAACTTAATGTGGTCACAATTCACCCCCAGAAAACCCAAAATTCCCCCCTGGGGGTGAATTTCACCCCTAATGAGAACCCCTGACCTACAACATAACCGCCTAAACTCACGATATCTATGACGCTGATCATCTATACTATGACCTTTAATGTGTGTCCTACATTTATTATAACCTCTGGGTCCAGCCTGCACGTGGTGGTCCTCCGAGACGGACATGAGAGAGAATCAGCTCCCTGCTCCCGTCTTCAAAACTTTTCAATATTCTCACTTCTAACTGGAGGTGAAGGCCCAAGGGACTGTCATTCTGTCCCCAGACCGAACCAAAAATTCTATCAAATTCGACTATATTTCCTCCATTTTTTTTACATATAGCTGAAACAGGCGACTGTTCCTCTCCTCTTATAGTTATATGAACAACACTAATACAACACAGATAATTAACAGTCCAAAGTTGCTTCCCAGAAAGACTTATCTAAAGCTAATGAACCTCAAGATAACAATTGTTATCATTATCACTCTTTCAGTAACATATACATACATGCATGCATGCATACATATATACATACATATACACACACAAATATATATATACATAAATATACACACATACATATTTATGTATATACATATATACAAATTCACATATATATATACATATACATGCATCACATACACATACATACATACGTGTACATATATACATACATACATATGAAAGGACCGTATAGTATGTAGTTGCTTCTTAGCTAAGCTGATTCGTCTACTACCGAGTTGTTGGCCAGAACAAAATTGCTAAAGTGTGGTGGCATCGTGGTGACAGCTTTTGTCAATTCTGTTCTGGACACCCAATATTTTGTATAAAATTTATGTTTCGCATTTTCAGAGTATTTCTACAGAATTTGTATTCAAATGGGTCATGGCGTTTAACAAGGGTGATGCAGTCAAGGTCATCATATTAAGACAGCAGGGCAGGACTTGCAGTAACTTCAGATGTGCGTTCCACGGGAACTCCACATGATTTTCCAGTTTTCACTACGTTAATATAAAGATCATATAATCATTATCCACGGATACTCCATCTGATTTTTCAATTTTCGCTACGTTAATTTAGATATAATATCCACACAAAAATAACCTTTTCCGAGGATATGGCATCGAGTGAGGGCACTCAATCAATCATTCAACCAATTAATTGGGCTCTAAAAGCCAGAACATCGCAGGGCAGGACTCGCAGTAATGGATTTAATTTAAGACAAATTTAAGTTTAAGAAGGAAATAGGCAAGAAATGGTTTACCAATAGAGTTGTTAACGAATGGAATAGACTTAGTAACCATGTAGTGGGTGCTGAAACAAATGGTTGTTTTAAAAGAAGATTAGATAACTATATGGATAGGGATGAAAGGTAGTAAGGAACATGGAACTACCTAGTGTAAGCCTTCTGGTCTTTTGTAGTCTCCTCCATTCATACGTTCTTATACACCCGACACGACCTAAAAATGGTTCCATCTAGCTTACGGCAACAAAACATTGGGTATTTTTCGCTCCATGACTCTGAGCTGTACTACAGGCGAAATGTAGCGTGTGCGGGCGTCGACGAAACTAAGCTTGCCCATTAAAAGTGTGACAGTCACTTCCAGGAGCTTGAGAAAAGCTTGGGTGGCAGAGATCCTTTACTGGTGCGTACAATAATTCCTTATACGGTTAGATAATGACATTCAGAGTCGTCTGCCTTTCAGATCACTAAGTAAAGCTGCCATGTACAGAAACAGATATATTTGTCCCCTTTTCCTTTGCACAGTGGATTTACACAAGTCCTCTTGCATACTCCATTCCTTTGGTACACATCAAACAACCCCACTAGCTAATCCACTATTAATGTTCCTCTTGGCGTCAGTCATTCCACGCGACACCCATCCAACCCAAGTGCTTTACCAGCAGGAGATGGAGGAAGAATATAGAGTACAGAACATAAAGCCTCTGAATGGGGTTATTTACAAAACATTAATGTTATTCTAACGATCTGCGTATTGCGTGATATTCAAACTGATGACAGTTTCTCGTTTCGGTCACAAAGATTCTTGCCATTCTTCCAACCACCGACATTCGCCTGACCGCGATCTTGTGCATTGATTTTGGCCACCATTAACCAATTTTATTCAGCTGTACGTGAACCCCAATCAAAAGCAAAGAGAACCTATGTCGCTTGACCTTTTCCGTTTTTTATTCTGATTGGCACCAGACGATTTCATTCAGCCCCATGTGTCCTTTGCATAGCAAAGCAAGTTCGTGACAGACCCAAGATACTATCAGACAACCGTCACGGTAAAGAAAGTCAAAAACTGCATCAATTTAACATTGTGGAAATAATTTTACTTTCAAATTTGAGATTCCCACCCCCACAAGTTTTTCTAAGAACCGCCACTTTTCTCCCATTTTCGTAAACTTTTGGTGAGACTTTTCCTCCAAGGATATTTTACATTGGACGAAGGAAATGAGAGTCCGCTGGCCTGTGTATGCATGCGAGATTGCTTTCGTGTGTGTTGCATGCATGCCTGTGTGTATACAAACGAATTTGTACGTGTATATTATATAAAGTATTTTTATAATGTCAGAAGCGTACAAAATGTATTTATATATACACACAAATATATCATTATACTTAATTCATACATGTTTACATACTCTTGCGTGCATACAGTCCAACCCAGAGAACAAGAATCCTAGCTAAGGGGCACTCTGAGAGAACTTCAAGATGTCCCTAAGAATTCTATTTATTTCTATACCTCTCTCTCAATGGGTTTAGGAGCACAGCCTCCTATCTTTTTCTTTATATATCCATTGCAGCTTCATGACATAGTGCGAGACATGTAACATAAGAACGCATATATTTATTGCAGAAATAGATCCTTCTAGTTTTGTTAGCTCAAATTATTTTGCTGTTGATGCTGTTGGGGGTAAATAGGTGAGATCGGGGATGGGAAAGGGGAGGAATGAGACAAAACAGGTCAGGAAAGTCTAGCCCAAAAATATAAGTTTACATGCAAACGCTTTGTGCAGGTAACTTCCAACAGCCTGACCCTAATACTTACAGACAAATTCGTAGTTTCCCCAAGTGTTCATAGATGGCACCACACGATATTACATAAGAATGGAGGAGAACGAAAGAGACCATAAAACCTACACTGGACAGTTCCATGTCCATTACCAACTGTGTATGAACATGGCAACAGCAGCGTCATTTATGTGTTTGGTATAAACGTCTTAAAAGTTGTCGGCGAGCTTTAGAAACTATACAATTGGTTTCATTTATGAATACTACAGTGCCTGGCGTTTTTTTTTTTTTTTTTTTTTTTTTTTTTGGCAAAGCTGTTGCGGTTATGTTAATGTATGTCAAACAACTACAGCACGAATCAGTTATCAAAGGACTCATTCATGCCATAAATCCCCGACTCGGAGGTTCAAGCCTCACACATCAACTGAACACTTTAGGCACTGTAGTACATATAAGTGGAAACAATTGTACATGAACTTCCCGTCTCTTGCAGGCAGGCACACGCACACGCACACACACACACGCACGCACGCACACATACACATACCGGGCTAACCTAAATGAACAAAAACGAGCACATATGCCCAATAACATGTTACTTAGAATTCCTATGATGCATGTAGCTACAGCAAGAGAACAAGTAACCAGTCACATTTGATAGACTTCACGAGCATTCCTCGAGAGAGAGAGAGAGAGAGAGAGAGAGAGAGAGAGAGAGAGAGAGAGAGAGTGTGTGTGTGTGTGTGTGTGTGTGTGTGTGTGTGTGTGTGTGTGTGTGTGTGTGTGTGTGTGTGTGTGTGTGTGTGTGTGTGTGTGTGTGTGTGTGTGTGTGTGTGTGTGTGTGTGTGTGTGTGTGTGTGTGTGTGTGTGTGTGTGTGTGTGTGTGTATTCTGGGCCCCTGTCCTCAGCTCCCCCCGCTCTCTCTCTCTCTCTCTCTCTCTCTCTCTCTCTCTCTCTCTCTCTCTCTCTCACACACACACACACACACACACACACACACACACACAACACATACTTTGTGTGCGTGAACGTAATTCTGATTTTTTAGCAGCGTCTTATCATATTCAAAAGATAATACACGGGATTGCCCATGTTTGTCTGTAAACCTTTAAACGGTATAACATAATCCACGGTTACTCTAATAATTAATCAACCTGACGTTTCGTGCTGACTCAGAGTTGCTACTTTGGGACTTATTGCATTGCACCGACTTTTATCTATTAGTGTATCTATATATTTATTTATTTATTTATTTACTTATCCGAATTTCGGATAAACCTAACGCTTTGTTTCACCATATCAATCCTAACACACAAGCACATATGCGGTAATCAATGACCCAATTTAAGTTTTATATACATTTAGTGTGAGGACCAGCCAAAAACACGATAGGACTAACATGTACGACCGAACACCGTCCGTTATAAACTTGATTCTGTTCGCTTTATTAGGTGAACATCCCGACCATCTCATAAACTGAACTTTCAATAAACCGTCTGACTCTTCCCCTACACCCCCTGTTAAGGGGTTATCACACTGGGCTATTTTTCCTCCGACATCTTACCTCCAACCTCCATTTGAATAACTAGAATATGACTTCGATTACAAAAATCTAGACTTCTCTAAGAACATTTCATCAGTATGTCTAGCATTCGTATAGGTTTACAATCTCTAAGTTCATCATTTAGCTTTGGTATACATGACGGAGAGGAGACGTAGAAGGGGGTCGCCGATTTAATGAAGCGGCCTTGCTGTGGATGTGCTGTGTCTTGCGACACTGCTTCTGACCCAGGGCAGTGGGCGAGATGCAGGGATGGCCCGTCATCCATGAGGTGCCAAGATAAGAGAGAGGGAAAAGGGTGGAGCGGAGTGGAGTATGGTAGGGATGGAATAGGTGGGAGTGGTTTTTATGCCTTTGTTTTTTTTGCTACCTCCCTTGTAAGGGGGAAAAACCCTTCGGTATATGTATGTATGTATATATTATTATCATTATTATTATTATTATTATTATTATTATTATTATTATCATTATTATTATTATTATGGAGACCAGGGGCAATGGTTTGATAAGAGGGAGGGAGGGGTGGTGAATGGGAGTGGAGGATGTGGGGATGGAATGGATGGGAGTGGATTTTATGCCTTTGTTTTTTTGGTTACCTCCCTTGTAAGGGGGAAAAAGCCTTTGGTATATGTATGTATATATGACAAAAAGATAATTTAATATTAGGAGATTTGAAAAATCAAATATTGTAACAGAAGTCGTTTTCACTCACACAAAATTTCAACTGTCGTTGCTGGTGATGCCCGTAGAATCCCAGTGTGATACCCTTTTATGCGCACTAGTGACCACGCACGCAGCCCGGCTGACTCTAAGCTCCTCCCAAAAGTTACACAGACTTATTGAAAGCAGAATTCTTCAAAAGTTTAAAGAAGATTAAAATTGAAATCAACTCTTCTAATGGAGGTATATTTGGCTGTTTCCTTAACAATGGTATACCACGGAAATTAACGAGAAAGCCTTGGTACGGAAAAGATCAATTACGATGAGTCTTCCCTTTTCTCCACTAAAGAAGCCCAAATTTCAACTCATTTCTCATCTAGAGAAAATATTTACACCTCCATGAAGAAATGGATACCTATTTGTAGCATCCGATGCACCAGGAGACGCCTATTAACTTCTAAATATAGTCATTAATCTCAAGACTTCACATGACCCATTACATGTACACCTGTTCTCTCTCAGTCCAGAACTTTCTTAGGATACCGTTCTTGCGTAAGAACCGAACTCACCCAGTCACCCTCCATTCTCAGTCCCCTTTGGATCTTTTGGATCTTTGGATTCCTCACTTTCCTGCCGCATACAAACAGAGACAATAAGATTCTACATTCTCTGTTTTCGGTCCAACTCTGAGGCCGCCATAACTGGATAGCATACGGCCCCATACTAAACCAAGCTCTCTGGATTCTATGGGACCGCGCTCGTTCCATATGTAACCGACCCAGAGTTCAAAATCCCGAGACAGTAACAATTGTAAGGGCCTTTGGTAATAGATGACATTGAATTTGTGATTATTATGGATTATTTACGAGGACAGAATATACATGATACATGACAATTACTGAAAAGGAGTATTATCTGTATAATACCTTGATAAAGATGTATATGGTGCGAGTGGTGAAGGGATGACTTTAACAAATCCTGCCGCTCGCTACAGGTTTCATTACGCATGTATGTTTGCACCCCGTCTGGTTCCGCTGATGCCTTATTCAGACAATACACGTACATGCAAAGCCAGTCCTACACCTCCCTACTACATGTACACACTACCCGCACACTTAGCTTTCTGCGACGGCGATCCATGCCTGTGTGGCAAGAGAGATCGTGACAAAGGTCCTTGGGTCCTCCTTGAAGTTCCCCGTGATGGTGTGGGTTATTTACATTAGCGTAGCGCACTGCACCCAAGTAATTAAACTAACTACTCCAAACCAACACCCCTACTCCTTCAAAGGTGCTCTTCCCTCTCTAGAACCATTACCTTTCACCCAATTCCTCCATCTCAATCCTTAGTCAACTTCACCAACCCGATCATCCCTCGTCATTGATGCCGAGTAACTGTCAGGTGATGTGACAGTCAGCGACACACATTAGGGATCGAACTGGAGCTTACGTAATTTGTTAGCGAGCTCGAAACCCAATGCGTCGGAGGCACCATGAAGTCATTCTCTAAAGGGGTTATCACACTGGGCTATTTTTCCTCCCACATCTTACCTCCGACCTCCATTTCAATAACTAGAATATGACTTCGCTCACAGAAGTCTAGACTTCTCTAACATTTCAAAAGTATGTCTAACATTAGTATAGGTTTACAATCTCTTAGCTCATCATTCAGCTTTGATATGTATGTCGGAGAGATAATTTTATATTTGGAGATTTGAAAAATCAAATATTGCAACCGAAGTTGTTTTTACTCAAACGAAATCTCATCTGTCGGCGCTGGTGAAGCCCGTGGAAGCTGCCCAGTGTCAGAGTCTTCCGCACCACTACAGTAGCCTCGCTCGCCCCTCCCCCTTACAGTAGCTTTCCATCCAAGGCCCCTTCTGGCCTGAAGTACCTGAAGCAGTTACAGAATAATCTTTGGTTTTACCGCTTCTGGAGCGTCTCTGGCACACTTCGACTGCGTAACATGCAGGGAAGCTCCGGCCATAACAGTAAACAGCGCTGATGCCACAAATACAAAGATTCCGGTGATTATTGTTCCTTGAAAGTACTGGTAACGTTTTCTGGCACTATCTTTGGATTGGACTCCCCCCCCCCACACCCCGAGCCAGGAAGGCGGCTCTCAGTGCCTTGGTCGGGGGTGCCTCGAAGCCACAGCAGTAATTAGCCCCTTTAATACGGAAAATGGCGGATGCCAGGAGGTTCTATTCAACCAAGGGTTGAATCCTCACCCCTTCAACGTGAACGGAATTACCATTGCAGATGCAGGTCAGGAGGAAGAGAGAGGGAGGGAGGGAGGGAGGGAGGGAGGGAGGGAAGGAAGGAAGAGAGGGAGGGAGGGAGGAAGGGAGGGAAGGAAGGAGAGCGGGGAGGGAGAAGGGTCTCAGTTGGAGTTAAGGAGTGTGACGGGGCTATGGAAGGTGAGGGGGAATGGATGTGGACACCCCTTAGGAGGGATAAATGTCTCTTTTAATCCTTTCTGTACCAAAGGACAGCTGCTAGGCTGTCTAACGCCGGGCGATTTTATTTTTTTTATTTCAGCCATTTGTTGATATTTCGATAGCAAAGAGGTTGACGCCTGAAAAATACTTTCACACATATACACATACGTGCGCGTGCACATACACACACACACACACACACACACATACAAGCACACACACACACACACACACACACACACACACACACTTACACACACGCGCGCGCGCGCACACACACACACACAAACACACACACACACGCGCACACACACCCACACGACTCGGTGGCGTGGTTGGTAGAGTTTCGGACTGTCACTACGGTGGTCCGGGGTCGAATCCTGCCCAAGGGTAAAATAATTTCAGTATCGCTGCGCTTCGAGTCGTTACTCCAACTCTCGTGGGCGGGGAGTTGGGTGGATGTATGCGTGTAAGGTCTCAGCATTACCCATAGATCGGTCATACGAGCTCTGAGCTCTCTTCCGGGAGGGAAATAGCTGTCGATCACACGTCCAGCGCGTGATCCAAAGACCAACGTGAATACACACACACGCACGCACACGTTAACTACCTTCATCTCCAATGTCCGAGTATATACAGTTCTGGCTGACCTTAACATATTGAGAGGCCCTCTACCTTTATGTTTGAAACGTAAAGTTTACAATCAATACATTCTGGCAGAAATAATCTATGGGTGTGAGTCTTGGAAACTAACGAAGGCGATGGAAGCAAAACTAATGACTGCACAGAGGAGAATGGAGAGATCAATGATGGGAATAAGGCTGAGAGACCGAAAGAGAGCAAGTTGGGTGAGAGAGCAGACTAGAGTGAAAGATATTATGGAGGCGGTAAAAGAGAGGAAGTGGAATTGGGTAGGTAAGTTAATGCGAACAACTGATGAACGATGGAGCAAGTGTGTTACTGAGTGGACGCCGCGAGATAGGAAGCGTGGAAGAGGGAGACCAGACAGAAGGTGGAGAGACGAGATCGAGAGGTTTGCAGGAGTGACGTGGCAGAGGTTGGCGCGGTCGTGTGAATCATGGAATGCTATGAAGGAGGCCTTTGTTCAGCAGTGGACTCAGGATGGCTGAATTGATTGATTGGTTGATTGTAATAGCACGTCAGAATACGAAACCCTTTGAGACATGAAGCACATAACAACTTTGTGTCACACGAGGCGCTCTCCTGGTATCAAGTGAAGCCGCTTTGTTTCCCACCTGACGTCGCCGTGGGCCGCGGGCTGTCCTTGACCACATCTTAGCCGTCAAGCGTACGAAGAGACAACGTTCGATATGATTCCCACGCAAGACTCGAACTCAACACTGCTAAAGGTATGTTTTGCCCGGTGTGACTATTAGCCTACCACAGACAATGCTGGGTGACGTGCACCATACCTCCTGGCATCATAGCTGGGTATACGCGTTGGTTGTAGGTTCGGTTGAATTGATCAGCCTCGTACTTTGCAGCTCGAAACAAAGCAGCCCCATTAAAGAAGACAAAGAATTCGTGCTCTACACAATCGTTTGACGATCATCACTGAGCCCTGAATGACCATCTTTGAGGGATAATCGCATCGAGCATAAAGTATTGTGCCTTGACTGCGCGATCATAGCGAAGAAAATGAACACGCCAATCCCCATAGGACGTTGACGAAGCCGCGATTCTATAGAGGCCACTAAAATCTCAATTCTACTTCGTAATCTCTAGTTGGTCAATCAGCCCAGCAAATTGGTATCTGCACCCCACCTCGCTATGGACCAAAAGGTCTCCCGTCGGAATGATTTATCGTTTTAACACAAATAACGCGTATACAAAGGCACCCCGGTGCTGGGAAGGGCTGAATACATGGCAGTACTTCACTTCATTTTCCTTTATCCTTCTAGTAATCAGATTCTAATCAGAGTTAGGGGTGCTAGACTGCCTCCTAGATCTGACTACAGGGTTGCTCTTGGGGTCGGAAATGGGTAAGAAACGTTGCCATTGATGGAAGGTACCTACTGTGTCTGCACGTGGGCGTGAGGGCGTGCGAATGCGCATCTTATGTGTGGTGCACAAAAGCATGCAAACGTACAGTGGCAGGTTCTTATTACCACTGTTCAATGAGCACAGGTAACCAGTCTCAAAGGTAGGAATGGGGTTGATGCAGACGTAATACACATATTATTAGAGTGACTAAACCAGTCTGGTGTTCTGGTGGGACACAGTACAAGTGATTCGTTAAGTGGAAATCATTGTAGATTTTTTTCTCCAATTCTCACAACAGCTCCTTCACTCTTTTCGGAACCCTAGAGAGACCACCTCCACTTCCTCCTCCTCCTCCTCACATCAACCCTTCCTTTTCTCTTCATCTGTAACGTACCCAGTTTCGCTCAATTTCAACGTTGGCCTGGAGCTTTCGCCAGAAAGCACCTCACTCTGGCTGAAGCGAGAGAGAGAGCAGTTTTTTATTTCTTGGCATAGTGTAATTTCTACACAAGACTTTTCATCCCCTGTCCATGTATCCTCCAGACTCACTCGTCAGTGTTTGTTTGTGTGTGTGTGTGTGTGTGTGTGTGTGTGTGTGTGTGTGTGTGTGTGTGTGTGTGTGTGTGTGTGTGTGTGTGTGTGTGTGTGTGTGTGTGTGTGTGTGCGCGTGCGTGTATATGTGTGTTTGTGTGTGTGTGTGTGTGTGTGTGTGTGTGTGTGTGTGTGTGTGTGTGTGTGTGTGTGTGCGTGCGCGCGCGTGTGTGTGCGTCCTTCTTGTGCTAACTAATCCTTTCAGGACTTGGGGGCAACGACATCCCTCCTAATGTAACTTCGCAGCGAGGTACTTTGCATCAACCAGCTTATCCTTAACAACCCCCGCGAGGGCCTCAATATCTATTGACATTAATGATATCGTCAATGCTTCTATAATGAACAACGATGACCGCTCCCGCGTTTCCAATATCAACCGAGATTCTTCTGTAATATCTTTCTGAGAAACCTGCTACCAAATAGATACGATCAGTATCAATCAAATTACTTCAGTATGGTCAGTAAATATCTCTTATGTATCATCAGTCTCTTATTCTTCCACTTTCAACTTTTCCTATACCGATGTCATTCTCTTTCTACTCAGTAGATTCCACTTTTCACTTCGTCCACTCTATGTTATGTACCACATTGGACACGAAAGGAAATGTAGTTTCAGTAGAAGAGAATGGCTTCATGTAAAAATGTACCAAATAATCTGACATGTCATGGCTCCGGTTACAATGTCCGTGATTCATCACCCTTAAAAAAAAAAAAAAAAAAAAAAAAGTCACATCATCCACTTGACTACCGAAACCGCACCACATGACTGAATGAAATCAACTGGCCTTGGCCCAGAATAGTTTATGCCCCCTTTGCACAGACAGGGTCAAAAGGGACATTTACTACCTCTGCCACCCTCGCGGTGGAACAAACTCCTGTCTTTCTGCACATCCATTCCCTTTACTCGTTTAGCTCCCCTTCCCTTCCCCCCCCCACGTCACGCTCCTTAACCCCGCCCAGAACCCTCCCCTTCCCCCTCCCCGTCCCTTCTCCCCCACCTTCCCTCCCCATCCCTTCTCCCCCACCTTCCCTCCCCTTTCCTCCTGACCTGCATCTGCAATGGTAAGCAGTTCTGCTCACGGCTCTTTTCCATGCTGTTCCATCTCCCGTTCAATGTCACCACGGCATGACCCCAACACTCTTGTTTCCTTCCCCTCCTCTCCTTTCCCCTTAAGACAACAAAGCCCTGAAATTGAACCCGGGCTCTCCTGCTTTCTCTATTATTTTACTAAGCGTTCGGTTTTCAATTCATCTCGATCCTCTTTCCTTCTTCGAACCGTCTATAGCAACCCTGTGTGTGTGTGTGTGTGTGTGTGTGTGTGTGTGTGTGTGTGTGTGTGTGTGTGTGTGTGTGTGTGTGTGTGTGTGTGTGTGTGTGTGTGTGTGTGTGTGTGTGTGTGTGTGTGTGTGTGTGTGTGTGTGTGTGTGTGTGTGTGTGTGTGTGTGCGTGCGTGTGTGTACGCGCGCGCGCCCACCTAGGCACTATGACAGCGTCAGGAAGATCTTCAACGAGAACTGCTCTGAGTTGTGGGGAAACATGTACGTCAGTATAAAGTTAACACCACTCTCTGACGAACAACGACATACACGGACATACAAGGTTACCATGACGTTCTGATATTGGTAGGTCTTTAAAATTAGCGCAAAGAAACAAAGTTAAAAATAAAATCCGTGGAGGAGCAAACAGCATCTTCCAAATGATGTGAAGAGGCTATGACAACAGCGGCCTTCACATCCCTAGAGGTTGCAACGGAAGCAGACCGCCTAAGAATAGCTATTCTTAGGTTCGCTTCACACCTATCGACTTTTCGCCGTGCGCCGTCCACGACACGACGTCGTGCTCTCAAATAACCATGGGTGTCTATGGACGCTTTCACAGGTGGTCGTGACGTGTGAGTGTCCACAGAAACCCATGGTTATTTGAGAGCACGACGTCGTGTCGTGGACGGCGCACGACGAAAAGTCGATACGTGTGAAACGAGCCTTGCGTCACTACTGTGAGAGGAAATTAATTTCGTCTCACCAAATTTACTTCCTAGTGATGCGAAAACAGACACGCGTTTCCTCTCTCCCTTCCTTTCCAAATCTAAACCCTCTCTCTCTCTCTCTCTCTCTCTCTCTTTCTCTCTCTCTTTCTGAACATAATTATATACCGAGAACTATCAATACAAATGTGGTCTGACACCATCACCATTCACGGACGACACCGCCCATATTTCCAACACAACGACACCATTATCCCCGCTTCAAGGACGGTGACCCGAAATGAGCACAATACTTTATGCATTCACCATGTTGGCGTCAAGCCTCTGAAGGGGAACACTTGACAGTGTCAACGATTGTTTGTTGCGAGCATGGCTTTCCTCAACTGATATCCCGTTTTTCATGTGTCGGGTCGAGGCGCGGATGATACTGCTCACAGACACTGCAAGGAGAAATGGGTCTTGTGGAAGAGATGCATAAGGAACAGATTCCTGCCCACAACGCCGTGCACTTGGCAAGGCTCGAAGAGGACTCGAGGATGCGATATTCGTTCGTCAAAAGGAGTGAGTAACATTCAAAGGATCTCCGGTTCTTAAACTCCAATGCTTGGTGCAAAATGGCATCAGCTTCTTCAGACGCTAAAATCAATGCGACTTCAAAATAAGTCCGTATTTTGGATTCACTTTACATATGCATCATTCGGAAGAGAACAGAAATATTCAAAAGATTGTTCCCCCATATCCCAAACCTTTGTTTCCCATACTCTATTCGAGGACTGGAAGACCCACAAAGGTTTTGGATTCCTTCGGTTATGAAGGATATTTTTACATTTCCAAATATGGAACTTCTTTTGTTGTGTCATAACATGTTGAGGGATTCCCTGACGTTGTCTTGCACTGTCTATACTGTTAACCCATTAAACTCCGATGACAAGATGTCTTGTCATTTGGTCAAATAAAACAAAAAATCATAAAACACCAAAATGTTTGATCAAACACCAGAAAAATATGACGTCAGTCCTCGCATCGCTCGCGAGCGAAGCGAGGACTGACGTCATATTTTTCTGGTGTTTGATCAAACATTTTGGTGTTTTATGATTTTTTGTTTTATTTGACCAAATGACAAGACATCTTGTCATCGGAGTTTAATGGGTTAAGAGGACGAATAAAGTCCAAATACTTCCTCCTAAATATATAGATTCATGCTCGTTGGCAGAGCGTGCTAGAGCGTCGCTACCTGTGGCGGAGATCGAGGTGATGGCAATTCGAACCCTGCCGCCATCGAGTTGGACCAAGGGTATGGTTCATTAAATACCATGGTGCAAAGTTCTCTGTAAGGGGAACCGTCCTAGCCCCCTGAGAGGGGGAGTTGGCTACGTGAAACCGAATCAGCATGTGTATTACTTAGAACTCCAATCAAATCATTTACGAGTCTTCTTTGATTCCGTTCGGTTCTAAGCCTCGTCAAGATAAATTTCCCTCCAGAGAAAGATCTTACGCATGCGGATGATTATCAGGAAGCAAAGGCTTTCGAAGTTGCCGATATGTGTGATACTTTGCACTCAAGTCACGAATGATAACGAGGACGAATGAACGGGAAATGATCATGAAAACCACATTTTCTCTCACACACACACACACACACACACACACACACACGCACACACACACCGGCTCGACGACGCAGTGGTACCATTCGCAACCGCTAATCCAGCGGTCCGAGCTCTATTTCCGCCCAGGACTGAGATAATTTCAGCATCGCTGCACTGCGAGCCGGCACTCCAACTCTAGTGGGTCAGGATTTTGTGTGTGTGTGTGTGTGTGTGTGTGTGTGTGTGTGTGTGTGTGTGTGTGTATTCACCTCGGATCTGCTGCAGCCTCTTGTCGAGACAGCCAGACACCACCCTACGGCAGTGAGCTCAGAGCTCATTATTTGCCGATCTATGGGTAGGTCTGAGACCACTCACACACCACACACCGGGACAGCAAGGTCACAACTCCTTGACTAACATCCCGTACCTACTCGCTGCTAGGTGAACAGGGGTTACACGTGAAAGGAGACAAACCCAACTTATCTCCGCCCGGCCGGGGAATCGAACCCCGGTTCTCTGGCTTGTGAGGCCAGTGCTTTACCAATCCGCCACCGAGCCGTGTGTGTGTGTGTGTGTGTGTGTGTGTGTGTGTGTGTGTGTGTGTGTGTAAGTTCACAACAGTACCCATACATCGGTCATGAGTTCTGAGCTCTCATCCAAAAAATTACTGTCGATCACAAGTCCAACATGTGATCCAACACCATGATGGATCACATACACACACACGCACACACACACACACACACACACACACACACACACACACACACACACACACACACACACACACAGGAAGAAATAGAGACTAATGTAGAGGTTTTGGATTTTCCACGAAATAAATAAAAATAATACAATGAAAAACAAATAAAATAAACTTATAATAATTGGTGGAGAGATACGTCTATATCTCAATGATGAACAGAATTACATTACAAGCATGTTTTAAGGACTGTATAAAATGGAAAAGGCAAAATGACGTAAAAATGGAAGACATAAAGCGGCTTTCTAAGAGGTTTACGATTACACTGGACACGTGTCTATTCCCTTGACTTGCGTCGGCGAAAAAATCTTGTTTCGAAACATTTAAAGTACATTTATGTTGGACGTGCATGAATGTAAACACCTTGTTAACCAACTCAAGATGGCGGCACACTAGGCCTTTCTCGCTAGCACGCTACTTGCTTTTGCTACTTCGTCTGAGCAGAAACGACTTCGGTTATCCTCGGCAATTGTAATTGTTATTTCGAAATATGTGTTCTTTTCGTTATCTGCATTTCATGTACGTGATTCATTACCAAATAAACTTATAATAATAATTAATAATAATAATAATAATATTCTAGACTTCCGTAAGAAGATCTCAACAATGTGTCTAACATTTGTATTCACGTGATCCAAGACCATGGTGAATCACATACAAGTGATACTCTTAACCCATTAAACTCCGATGACAAGATGTCTTGTCATTTGGTCAAATAAAACAAAAAATCATAAAACACCAAAATGTTTGATCAAACACCAGAAAAATATGACGTCAGTCCTCGCTTCGCTGCGAGCGAAGCGAGGATTGACGTCATATTTTTCTGGTGTTTGATCAAACATTTTGGTGTTTTATGATTTTTTGTTTTATTTGACCAAATGACAAGACATCTTGTCATCGGAGTTGAATGGGTTACCAACAGGCATTACTGGAGGCTTCTTTGCAGAGAGTATTTTCAACTGCTTCATTCATCCAGGTGACTCAACTCAAACAAACCTTTGCCTCCTCCGTCTTTCTTGACCACCTCCAACCTCTCCTTCATTCCTTCCTCTCAGCTTCCCGCCTCTCTTCTATTCTTTTAATTCTAGATGCGGCGGTAAAGAGCTTCACTGATTCCAAACGCGAGCCGCTAAGCTTGAGGGCCAGAACTGCAACCCACCGTCTTCCAAAAAGGGGATTCTACAGATGGATGGCCAAGTAGACAGACTCCTGCAACACTTGTGCTAGTAATGAGGTTATCACATTGGGCTGTCTTTCCTTCAACCTCCGATTAGTCGGCGGTATCGCCCGCCTCCTGAAACTTTTTTCCGCCGTAAAATCATTATGGCAAACTATTTTGTTTTATCAACAAGAATACAAAGAATATAGTTTGATGTGCTGGAGGAAAACTATTTTCCTGCAGCACAAAAGATTCTTTCATGAAAGCTTCGGGCTGCAAATCTGCTCCAACAATCTGAAGAAAATTAGCCCAGTGTGATAATGTCTTGAGTAGTGATGGGACGACAACTAAATATTTTTAACGATTCAGATTCGAGTCCCGATACTGCTTCTAACTTCCGATTCCGATACAAGGATAAATAAATGCACTTTGTTCATAAAATATGTGTTTCCCAAACCATCTATTGGGTTTGAAAACAAACATGAAATATAATCATTGCAGGTATCAGAATCAGGAGTTTATAGCATTATCGGAATCGTTAATATTTTTGTTATCGTCCCATCACTTCTAATGAGTCATATGAGGCGTCCAGAAACAGAGGGGCATCCCTGCCACATTTACTAATTTCGAGTTAAGCATGAATATATATAGAAAAAGCTTACTTATATCAATAACACTTTCCATGTATGAATACGAACACTACAACGACGTAAATTACTGTAGCAGAGGATAAATGACTTTGTACCAAGACGACGCTGGTTCGAGCTGAAGGCTTTCGTTCTTCCAAAAACGTTCAAATCCTTCGTGATGTCAGGGATTATCTTGTGCACACAGCCTAGATATTCAGATTGCTCCTGGACATTCACAATCTTTTCTGAAAACGTACAAAGTTGAAATGCAAAGATCACTCAAAGTATTACAATCTTTTCATATCAAAGAAAGACAAAAACGTTATTGTAGAATCTTTTTAACAGAAGTTATGAATCTGTACTATTTCCTTTGAATAATTATGGCAATTCCACATTTAAGTTGAATGTGGATATATACTATGTACGCATGTTTGTGTGCACGTATAGAATGTTGTCATGTATATATAAAGTGCTTGAGAGAGGCTTTTGTTTGGTGGACTAATAATACCAAATTAATTTATGTGTACAAATATATGTTATATGTGATTTAACCTTGACCTTGGATCACGTGCTACACTAGTGACCGACAGCTATTGCCTTTACAAATTTTCTTCTATTTTTCCTTCGTCTGCTACATCCTTCCTTACCCTAACATTCTTAAAATTGTCTATACTTGCCATTTTCTATGTCTTATTACTTCATGCACCGTGTTTTAAGGTTAAATGTTTATTTTCATTGGCCTTTCTCTTCTTTGGAAATGTATTCCCGACCTAAATATACTTCTCCATTCATGACTTCCTCATTGCCTTTTACTACTTACACAATTTCCTTTTCTTTCTCGTTCTTTTCATGCTAGTAAATGTTCCTCTTCCCATCCTCCCACAATAAAGAATTTATGGTCTGTCTACTGCCTCTCTTATTAGTGCTTTCCTACTCTTAGATACCTTTATCACCTCATCCTCCACACCGTCTCTTCCTTCTCATTTTTGCTGTTCCATAATCTTTTAAATTGGGCTTGTTCCTCTTCCAGTATATTCGGCTACATTTTGTTTGTTAGTGTTTGTGTGTGTGTGTGTGTGTGTGTGTGTGTGTGTGTGTGTGTGTGTGTGTGTGTGTGTGTGTGTGTGTGTGTGTGTGTGTGTGCGTGCGTGTGTGTGTGTACGCGAGAACACGCGCACACATTCACTTTTCCAGGAAAGGCCCGAAGTATCTTATCACACTTTATGCTCAACCGAGTTTAGTGGCTACTCGCAAGTTATCGTATGAAATATGAGAACGGCGTGGAGGGTCTATTTCCCTTATTCATGATCCCCAGGCTGACTTAAATCGTCGAATGTTTGCCAGAATAAAATTTAAGAAAGAATAAATCCGGAAACTCTTATCCGGATCGCTCCCAAACCGAATAAAATCGAGCGGAATCAGGAAGAACCGAATTTCTAAAGGAAATCACCACAACCAAAACTGTTCCTTATCAATCATGAAAGCAACGGGTACTACCGTGACTGCTACAATAATCCTCCAATCACACGTATCGACATTTCGCCGTGCGCCGTCTACGACACGACGTCGTGTTCCCTAATGATCATAGGTGTCTATGGACGCTTTCACACGTGGTCGTGGTCGTGACGTGTGAGAGCGTTCATCGACATCCATGATTGCTTGAGAGCAAGACATCGTGTCGTGGACGGCGCACGGCGATAAGTCGATACGTGTGAAACGACCCTAACGGTAATTACCACCAACAGTGGTATATTTTGTGCCCTCGCCAACTGTTCCTCTTCAGTTGAATAAAATCGCTTGCCGTCGACTACTAGAATAAGATTCCTTTCACATGTATCGACTTTACGCCGTGCGCCGTCCACGACACGACGTCGTGCTCTCAAATAACCATGTTTATCTGTAGACGCTTTCACATGTCACGACCACGTATGAAAACGTCCATAAACACCATGGTCATTAGGGAGTACGACGTCGTGTCGCAGACGGCACAAGGCGAAAAGTCGATACGTGTGATAGGAGCCTAAGAGCCCCACTATTTCCGTTTCGTTTAAATAAAATCGTCTGTTGGCTTGGAGCAGCAAGACCCAGAGTTGGGTGCAACAAGGGCACAAGTGAGGTCAGCGTCGTCTCCGGATGCCAATGACGTCAGAGTATGAGTGGGCTTCACTCACGAAAGGATAGAGAAGAGCTCTCTTACACACGAGCGCACGCACTCGCGCACACACACACACACACACACACACACACACACACACACACACACACTCATACACGCACATTCACACACGCGCGCGCACGTACACACCCTTGTTGTATCTTTTCGTTTTTTGTTTCTTTTTAATTGTGGCACTGCTACTTTGATGACAGACTGAAACACTCAAGGGAGTCCTGGCAATATCAGCAGTATACATCTAAGCTTTATCTACTTCCTTTCATGTCAGTCTACCTCCTATCAGCCCTTCGTTGCAAGTTCAGTTCCGCTCCTGTGGAGGACAATGAGCTTCTTTTCTTATTCTGCCTCCGCCTTCTCCTTCTCCTCTTCCTCCTCCTTCTTCTCCCCTTCCCACTCCCCCTTCTCCTCTTCCTTCTCCTCAGCCCCGAGCATTCTTCCCTGGTGTGTAACAGATTCCCAACCGCTCTACTCTCTTCCCCATTCATGCTTTATCTTGTGTTTGTCTTCTCCCGTTGAGACGAAGAAGAAGAGATGGAGGAGAGATCCAGAAGACACTTCAGATGACAGAGCTTTCCGCAGCTTAGCACTGGCGTTCTGGTACTCGTCAATCTACATTTGTAGCTATGACTTGTGTCAGCACCATTCTCGTAATTGCTCTCAAGATTCTTCATCCATCCATTTCTCATTTTTCTCTTCTTCCTCCTCAGCGTCGTCTTCCAGTTCTTCGTGATTCTTCTCGTATTGTCTCTCCTACCAATTACCTGACCATCTATGTTCCTCCTCGTTTTTCTATTGCAAAATTACTTTTTTCCTTTCCCACCTATACATCCTCCCTTTCTTTGAAAAAAAAAAAAAAAATACATCTCTTGTATCGCCTCTTTTCTTTTTCTCCCCAGATGCCTTCAATCGCCTAAACACTGTTTTTTTTCTCGTATTTGGTATTTTCGTCCCTCAATAATATCCCCCCCCCTTCCCTCTCCCATTTTAACTGCCCTGAAAACTTCTTCAATCGAAAAAATACTTATTCTTATGTTCGTTTTTTCTATAATCCTCCCACAACCTATTCTTCTTTTTCGGATTTCTTATTCCCACTCTAAATCCGGTCTCACCTCTCACAAAGGTTTACAGAGGCGGAGGATGCCGACAGGAGACCTTTTGGTCCATATCTAGGTCGGATGCGGATCCTTCACCATTACCAGTACCACTTCTCAAATCACCCTTCACCATCATCCCTTCACTATTCCTTCCACCTCCACCTCTTTCACCTTCATCTACTCCCTTCTCTACCACCGTCTACGGCATTCTCCCCACCCCCTCCGCCTCCCTTCGGAGGTCCCGCCCACAGACAAAGGTGTTCTCTGTTGGCGTGTTTACGCTCTCGTGTCGATCAAAGGCGCCTTGTGCCGCGCTCTGACCGAGCCTCAGTCACGGGCAAAATCTTACTCATTGCTACCTTAGTCACTCTAGCAGCAAGGTTGAGGACCCCCCCCCCCAAAAAAAAAAAAAAAAAAAAGGCAATATGCTGGAGAACATTCACAAGGCAAAATTTCCTTACAGAAGTAAGCAAAGTAATAGTTATAGTACCAGTAATAATAATAACAGTAATAATAATTATTACAATAATTCAATAATAATAATAATGATAATAATAAATAAAGAGATAAATATATAAATGAATAAATGGGGAAGGGAATTATCAGACCTGAGCATTTCAGAATCGGGACGCTTACTGTCGTGGCCCAGTGGCCCGAAGAGTTCAATAACTGGACCAGGCTTATCACGGCACAACTCAGCGTGGACGGTCATACTGACCCGCGTGATCATTATTTTGTAGACGCTTCAACACGAAAACGCATCTTTTATGCTTTCGTTCAGTCAAAAATCACCCGATTTGATCTGTTTCGGGGACTGACTCGGGACAAAACGGGGTATCGATGTTACACACAAACACACACACACACACACATACACACACACACACACACACACACACACACACACACACACACACACACACACATATATATATAATATATATATACATATATATATACATATATTTATATACATAATATATATATATATATACATATATATACATATATTTATATACATAATATATATATATATAGATATACATATATATATATATATATACATATATTTATATATATATACATATATATATATATATATATATATATATATACATATATATATATATATATATATATATATATATAGCATCTTTGTTAGATAAAATTACTAATCGTGGTCAATCTATTATATGTGTCCGTGGTAATCAAATTATATGTTGTAAATAATGTTGCCACATAAGGGATAGCCTTTGTAATGTGGAAGGCATCTTGAGTGTGACATAATTGTATAAATTGTACAAAGTGGTAAAATATTGATTGTATATAGTTTATATGATGGCGGACGAGAAAGTCAATACTAAGTCCAGAAGAGATATGAGATTTCATTTAATCCCTCTCTTAAGGACGATACCCATTTACCATGATGTGGTAACTAACCACATCACCCCCCACCACCTCCCTTACATGCATTACAAATCATCTATACACAGCCATTCTCCAATCACCCCTATATATATATATATATATATATATATATATATATATATATATATATATATATATATATATATATATATATATATATATATATGGAGGACAAAATATCACGGTAAGATGTAATGTTAGTGGAGGACAAAATATCACGGTAAGATATAATGTTAGTGGAGGACAGAATATAATTTTAGGAAGGGATGCCGGACAGAATGTCAGTGAACGACGTGTGGCCGGTGTGAAACGCGGTAACATAGGGGGGCAAGGTATACATAAGAGATCAAATGACCGTGAGGGACCAGATGTCCGTGTTAGGGCAAATATCCACGAGACATTAATTGTCAATGACGGACCAAATGTCAATATAGAGCAAGGTGTCAATAAAGAACAAAATTATAATGTAAGGCATGGTTTTGAAATACAAAACGTGTAAAAAGGAAATAATCACGAGTTTCTTAATGCCATGTACTTTAATACTCGAAGTATTAGGAATATATTCCAAGAAATACAGGCGTATGTCAAAAACGAAAAATTCGATATGATAGGAATAACCGAGACATGGTTAAATGGTAAAGAGTTTGAAGCTGAATTCAATATTGCGAGATTTAAACACTTTCATCAGGATAGAAACAAGAAAGGTGGGGGTGTTCTGTTGTACGTTAAAAACTATGTCCATGCCTGTGTTCTAGAGAAAGTGAAACAGGATGCATATGATAGTTTGTGGGTAGAATTAAACCAAACAAATGGACAAAAAATGAATGTAGGTGTAATATATAGGCCAAAAACATTATCGTTAGCAGACGACAAACTGTTGTTTCAAGAGCTGTCTAGTTTCTGCAACCGGGACCTATTAATAATGGGTGATTTCAATTTCACTGATATTGATTGGATGGCCCTTGAACATGGCCATATAGGTTGTCGTTTGATAGATTTTCTCGGTGATAATTACTTAGTTCAGCATGTAAAAGAGCCTACAAGACATGGAAACTTACTCGATCTATTGATCAGTAGCTGTGAAAGCATGATAACCGATGTAGAAGTTGGTGAAACTATTGCAAATAGCGATCACAACTTGATTCAAACTGCAAAAAAAATAGAATAGATACTTGTGTATCTAAAATACTCGATCTTAGTAAAGCTCAGTTCAGGAGCTTCAGCCTACAGATTGGGAGGCAAAATTAAGCGAAAGACCTGTAGATCAGATGTGGGAAATATTTCAAAATACGCTAAGATGATTCATACTTGCATACCGTTTAAGGACAGACACCCCCCCCCCAAATCAGGCTCGCCCAAAGTAGCTTGACAAAGAAACTGAAAAAGTATTGCTAAAAAGAGACAGTTATGTAATAATACAGAGAAATTTAAAAAAGACAATAAAAAACGAACACTACAATACGAAATGAATATCGCTGATAAATCCAAAGAAAACCCCAAAGAATTCTATAGTTATATTAGAGATAGAAATGTTATTAAGAATCACACTGGCCCACTATTATCTGCTGACGGTCGACTTGAATATTCAAATGAAGGAATGTGTGATATTTCAAACAACTATTTTAGCTCAGTATTCGTAAACGAATCACCTCAAAGTGAACTCCAAACTGAAACCTGTGAAAAGTCTAGGGTAAACTTACTACGGTAAATATAACAAAAGAAAAAATTAAAAGGTGTATAGAGAAACTCAAACTTAATAAAACACCAAGGCCTGACGTTGGCATCCAAGAATCTTAAAGGAAACGAAAAATGAGATTATTGTTCCATTAGAAATTATTTTCAAGAAATCCATCATATCCGGAGATGTTCCAAGAGAATGGAAGCTAGCTAACGTTGTTCCCATATTCAAAAAAGGTGACAAAAAGAAACCAAATAACTACAGGCCTATAAGCTTGACTTCAATCGTAGGAAAAATTATGGAAACTATCATCAGAGATGCTATCGAACATCATTTAGAAAGTAACTGTTTGATAAATGATACGCAGCATGTATTCCGACTGAAACGTTCTTGCGTGACTTACTCGAATTCTACAACACAGTTTTCTCGAATTATGACAAAAGAAACAATATAGATTTAATATATCTAGACTTTGCGAAAGCTTTTGATAGCGTCCCCCACGAAAGACTACTTACAAAATTAGCTTCCCAATGAATAAGTGGTAGCCTATTAAGTTGGACTGGAAATTGGTTGAATGATCGAAAACAGAGTTGTTTTAAATGGAAAAACTTCTAGATGGAAAAATGTTACGAGTGGAATTCCTCAGGGTTCCGTTCTTGGGCCACTTCTATTCATACATACATATACCAAAGGCTTTTTCCCCCTTACACGGGGGGGGGGTAGCCAAACAGAAAAAGGCATAGAAATCACTCCCACCCATTTCATTTCCCATATATTCCACTCCCCTCCACGCTCCTCCCTCCCTCCTATCTTGGCACCTCCTGGATGACGGGTCATCCCTGCATCCTGTCCACTGCCCTGGTTCAGAAGCAGTGTCGCAAGACACAGCACATCCACAGCAAGGCCGCTTCATAAATTCGGCGACCCCCACTTCTATTCATAGTATATATAAATGATATAGACCACGGACTAAAATCTATTGTTTCCAAATTTGCTGATGATACAAAACTGTGCGGAATGGCAAATGATCACTGAAATCAATTAGATATTCAAGAAGATTTAGATAAATTACAGCAATGGTCTGAAAAGTGGCTAATGAAATTTAACACAAGTAAATGCAAGGTAATGCACATAGGTAAAAATAACAGTAAGTACGATTACAAGTTATTTGGAAATTCGTTAACAAAAGTGGATAGTGAAAAGGATCTCGGCGTAATTATCAGTAACGATCTCAAATCATCTAAGCAGTGCATTTCAGCTTCTGAGAAAGCAAACAAGATTCTAGGACTGATTGCGCGATCTTTCGATTTCAAAAGTTTATCTCTCATTAACAAGCTATATGTATCGTTAGTTCGTCCACATTGACAAATTGGAAAAAAGTACAACGGCGAGCCACAAACTGATTCCAAATATCAAAAATCAATCATACGAAAATCGACTAAAACATATGAATCAGTTTTCCCTGAAAAAACGTAGACTCAGAGGTGACTTGATACAGGTCTTTACGATTCTAAAGGGAATTGACAACATGAAAATTGACAAAATTTTCACACTGAATGAGAATCCGACAAGAAATAACGGTCACAAACTGTCAGGAAATAGATTTGATTTGGAAGTGGGTAGAAACAACTTCGCCAACCGTGTAGTAAATGAATGGAAAAAAAAACTTCCTGCAGAGGCAGTGCAATGTAGTTCAGTTCGAAGCTTTAAGATTCGTTTAGATAAACACCTAAGGAAGCTGCTGTAATGACTGCCATTTATTTTATATTATTTGTATATTTGTTTGTTATAATTTGTTTGTTTATTATTTGCTTGATTTTTATTTATTATTAGTTATCTGTCAATTTACTATTACTTACTATTTACCTGTTTATTATCTAACTACACCTATGCATTTATTTGTTTTATTTATTATTATTCATATTATTATCATCTTTATTTATTTTTCTTTAATTTCTCGAAGGGATTTATCCCCGTCTTCTCCTTTTATGCATGGGGGGACGGAGAGGGGGGGTCGCCGATTTAATGAAGCGGCCTTGCTGTGGATGTGCTGTGTCTTGCGACACTGCTTCTGACCCAGGGCAGTGGACAAGGTGCAGGGATGACCCGTCATCCGGGAGGTGCTAAGATAAGAGGGAGGGTGGAGGGGTGTGGTGTGTATTCAGGGATGGAATGGGTGGGAATGATTTTATGCCTTTTCCTTTTTGGCTACCTCCCTTGTAAGAGGGGAAAAGCCTTGGTATATGTATGTACATTTTTTTCGTATCCGACCTAGTTATGGACCAAAAGGTCTCCTGTCGACATGCTCCGCCTTTGTGGGGCGGGGAGCCGTGCTTGTTCATGGGTTTGTCTGCTTGATCCGTGTTCTGACGACCGCAATTTCGAATATTTTCTATTGTTTGTTCACTCCAATTAAACGGAAATCTACCAGAGAACAAAAACAATGTCAGTTTTTTTGTTTGTTTTTTTGGGTGGGAGTAACAATACTGGTGAAATTTACATTTCAGAAAAAAAAAGAAATTACGGGAAACTGTAATTTAGTTATTTCTAAGAATGGTACACTAATTACGGTATTTCGGTGATGTTCGCCATGAAGCCCTTGGGAGTTCCATAAACACGACAAGCTGAGTGAGATCGCACGTTTGGCAGCGTGTACAGTAAATGATTAATTATCACCCATCATATTCCATATTCTTTTTAATAAACCGAAGTCAATGCGCTTTTTCTATGTTATAATAAGTTTTTTTTTTATGTTCTAAGATTTTAATATATTTCTAGATTCTGTTCACATGTCAGTTTCCACGGAGATTTGGTAATCCGCTTTCGTTGCATTTTTTTTTTTTTTTTTTTTAACAAGCTCGGTCGGCTATAAATATACGGATTAGTGACGGAAATTTCAGCTGAGGATTAGTTTCCCCTTGCACGTTCCCCTTTCTTTCCCTATATTCGACTTTAAACAACGACTATGGCTAATACTAAAATAAATAAATAAATGAATAAATAAATAAATAATTATAATTAGAAGAAGAAGAAGAAGAAGACGAAGAAGAAGAAGAAGACGAAGAAGAAGAAGAAAAAGAAGAAGAAGAAGACCTCTGCCTTGGCAATATAGGAAGATGAAATATAAAATCTACCAGCTCTTAATCCTTTCGTTGCAAATGACGATTCATAATTCTACAGTACTAAGATTACCGTCAGACATTTTTTATTCATTTACTATCTATTGATTTATCAATTTTACCTATTACTATAATTTTTTCTGTTGTGAGGAACCTCATCGCGCAGCGAAAAGAGGCCTAACATTCTGACTCCAACCCAGACACGCCCCTACATTGTCTCCTCCCACTCCCTGTGTCCTCCCTCTCCCTGCTTGAGTCATCAATTTGGCTTCTCATCACCTCCCCTCCGCAGGGTTCTGCCATTTCCCCCCCTAAAAGGCGTCTCAGGCACAATTCCCCACATACTCTCGCAATGAATCAGGTCTTCCCAACCCTCGTCTTTCCTTCCTCAGTCCTCTCTCTCCTACACTCACACCAAAAACCTCTCATTCTCCTTCCTCCATCTTATGTTTCTTTTCGTTACAATTTCCCTGCTCTCCGCCCTTTTCCGTTTGTGCGTGCGTGCGTGTGTGTGTATATATGTGTGTGTGGGTGTGTGTGTGTGTGTGTGTGCGCGCATACATACATATAAAACATCCCTAATCTCTCAGGAAAAAGAAGAAAAGCAAATCAAGGGAAAGCCACTGAAGGAAGAAAATACCTGTAGCGAGGGAAGACAATCGCACTTCAAAGAAACGCTTGGTATGTTACCATCACATTAATGGGTAAAGAAGGAGTTATGAGAACCCTGAAGAAGAAGGAACAAATATCTACCCCGTACTACTTTTTCTCAAACATTGGCTTCGTCTATATTTGAAGGGAAAGCGTCTGCACACACATCGTTCTGATGGGGCTCGTATCATTTCTTGGAAGACTCAAATTGAATATATTTGAATTTAAGCTCCATTTCATGCTTCCATTGTTAAGGAAGCCCTTTGTGTCGGGTTGCGCCATGATGCGACAGTTTAAGTACAATTTAAGGCCTCTTGGCCTTACCCCATTTCCCATTTGTACACGCCCCGTAGAGAGGCCTTCATCTCTTCTGGTATGCAAGAATTCTAATACCTGGCAATGGCTTTGACATTCTTTGTTGTGTATCTTCTAGAAAACCCATTCCAATTTTATGGTCCAGTACTCGGCACTTGCGCCCAATAAAACAAGCCAGGCCATGCTGCAGGTAGACCCTTTTATAGCTCTATTTCGACAAATGCAATGTCGAAATGGTGTCGTAAAACTCGTCATAACCGTTCCTAAATACAAAGCCCTGCGTCACATATAGTCACCCGGGTGTCTCTGAGCGAGGTCTCTGGAACGCCTTTCCTCGACATCCCTGTAAGTCCTGGAAGCCCTTGGTACCGCTGGAACCTGACAACGATTCCATTCCGTCTCTTCCCATATTAAAGACTCCATTTTAACCTGGACTCTTTGTGCAATGACATCCTGCCATAAGCGTAGAACAAGAGTACAACCTACTGTGTGTCTATTGCCAATATCCCTACCCTCACACGTTGTCTTGCTGCGGTGATTCGGAACACTTCACAGGGATTACCTTATCTCTACCTGATGCCTACTCTTCCAACCCGCTTTACGCACGACCAAACACATGATTACGGATTGTTCAACACGGTCAGCACACCGACACAACCACAGGATTAGGGCAAGGACCTCTGATCAGAGGTCATAATCCACTGACTGACAATGCTGGGTGAGATCGCGGACTCCGCCGAGGTGACGCGCGGACTGCTCAACGTTACTACCAAAGTGAAACGCATCTTTTCTTCTTCCAAAATAAAACTTATGTCTTACGACCCCAACAGCCCCTCACTGTTAAAGCTATTCAAGGTGCACATTTTTCTGAGCTATGAGACCTTTTCCAGTGATGTTCAGGTGAATATGGCGCACTTCTTCCCGAAATTTGCTATGTAATACTGACATTGTCCCTTGTAATATCTAAAGAGGCATGAGAATATAAAAAAGAATACTCCAGTGATAGTTGAAGATCCGATGACGGTTGCTGACTACTGCTGGGTTGCAGGTTTCAAGTCGATGAAACTCGAAACAACAGTTACTAACATCAGCTTCCCTAGATCAGATAATGCATTTGCTCTTCGACTCGACAAGCAAGGGTCTGGTGACTACAACCGAGGCTCACAAAAGAGATCTTGAACTCGGTTCGGAGACTGACTACCCTTCGGAACTGCACCTCCAGATGGCTGACAGAATTTTTAGGACGTACACCAGAAAGATGGTTCCCTTCGACAGTCTTTCAGAACCGGTTCTTACAAGTTCTTGTTGTTAGTCCCAACGTTCCCCTTCCAATAATTATGTGACTGTGGCTGATAAACACTACAGTACATCCTGCTGATAAGCACCCTTTTTTATATATCCTGCCACGTCAATACATGTTTATTCAGCGGTGGGGCATTTCTCTGCAGAAGGGGTTGGGTATGTGCCTATAAATGTCTTGTAAAAATTTGGCAGACTCTCTTCCTTTTTCTGTATGAAAGTGGAAAACTGGGCCCACAGAAAACCGTTCGGTCCACATCAAGGCTGGATTGAAAATGTACAAATAATAATCACAAAGTAAGAAGTAATACACATAAATAGATAAATAAATAAATATATAAATAAATAAATTAGGGTATTGAATAAACCTTGGTTTTTGTCTAAGACTAAACGAATCTTAAAAACTTCGGATTACGGTGAAACGAACCTGTTTGCAAAAGTCATACGAATAGACTCATCTTCCAACCATTCGTCCTCAAATTCCATGAACTTCCTCAACTACATATTACGACAGCAGGACAGGTCTCGTGTTCTTTTTTTCAAATTGGACAAATTCAAGTTTAAGATGTAAATGGGCAAGAACTGGTTTACCAACAGAGTGGTTAACGAATGAAAGTGAGCGATGAAATATTCACCTCACCATCCCACTTTCACGCAATGGGAAGTGAAAAACCCATGGTAGGGCAAGCCCTGTCAGTTGAAGCAAGCCGTCCCCGCCTGGCCAAGGCTGTCGGGAATCAACGGAAGAAAAACGCAGCGGGTCCAGTGAATCGACAATCCACTGGGACCTATGCTGAAACAATTGGTTGTTTTAACAGAAGATAAAATAAATTTATGGACAGTAATGATAGGTGGTAATGGACATGGCACTGCCTGGTGTAGGCCTTATGGTCTCTTGCAGTCTCTTCCATTATTAAGTGCTTCCTATTCCTCCCCACTGAAATTCGGGGCAACAATGGTCCTGCAGCTACCTGGGAGGACACTTTATCCTATTCACTACAAATGAAATTTGGTTGCAAAGCTATTCCGACCAAATTCTCCTCTAATTTTTAGTTTTAACGATAAATACACCGTTTCTCGTGTCATTTAGTGTAGAAATTTGTTTCGATTATGCTATAATTAAGTTTTTCCAAATAATTTGTATAATGTCCCCCGTGAGGTTCGACTCATTGAGACAAAATGTTACATCAAAATATTTTCCACGATTTTCATATCTGCTCCTGGTATATAAATTAAGTGGTTTGTTGCTTCCCCCTCACTAATCCTGGTCTAACTGTACATGAAACACAAACCTTACAATTCACACGTGGCAAAATTAATGATGTTTTTATTCAACAACAATAATGATGATGATGATGATGATGATAATGGTAATAATAATAATAATAATAATAATAATAATAATAATAATAATAATAATAATAATAAATTATAATGTTAATAATAGAAAAAATATAAAAACGAAAAAAAAAAAGATTCACGGGAATGCTCCTCCCTCAGACTTCTTTACCGAGATAAAAGTGTTGGATGAGGAAAAGAAGAGATCCAGACGGTGGGTGCAAACAGTTCCCAATTACTGCCTCAATGATTCCCCCACAAATGAATCTAAATTGCCTGACTGATAGTTTAATGCTGATTTCCTCTCCCAGCTTCAAAGGTCTATGTTTTTCAATTTCCAGCTATTTGTTCCTCCTCTTTCGTTTGCTTTTCCTAATCTTCTGTCTAACCTCTTAACCCTGTCTTTCTTTACCCAACATCTCTTATTTTACACTTTAAACCTTTGTTTCGGCTACCGCCAGAAGATTTCATCTCAAGGTCGATGGAATAATACTTGAGGAGTGTCTCTCGAGGCGACAACCTCTTCGGCCCTTAATGTGGCTCCTGATCTAAAGGAAATGGTCTGCCATCTGCCAAAACCAAATCTGTAGATTGCAGCCACAGGAGTTTTAGACGACTCTCACGTTCCTCTACCTTTTACACGTTTCACTTTATCCATTTCCTTTTCACCCATTGCGAACTCTTCCTCTTTTACTCTGGGGTTTCATTCCCGTGCCTTCATACCATCACCTGCCCATCCTCCATCTTTCCATCTTTATCTCTTCACCATCTCCCCTCCCTTAATGATCTTCATCTATTACATTCGCGCCCTATTCTCTCCCTCTCTCAAACTTCGACTCTTATTGTTCCTCTCCCTTTGTCCGTGCTAATCTTCCCTCCCTTTCCCTCTGCCTCCTCGCTCTTCCCTTCCTTCCGTCTTCCCGTCCCGCTCAACCAAACAAAACTGGACTGTCTCTACTGTCCTACTGACATTGCTTCCCAAACCTGGGGTTCATAGACTACCATGAGTGGGGCACAGAGTTTAACAAGAGATGCCACTGACCGAAAACTAGCGATAGTTATTGAATATGTGACGATTATATTTAATGTAAAAGTACTATGGAAGACGAGCGCAGAGCACGAGTCACGAGGGCGAAGCACGAAGCGCGAGGGTCACCTGCAGGAGCAAGTGAGAGGTGACCCAAAGGGCACCTGATCATTTATACATATCTATTATAGTATTTTCCTTGCAACTGAGATTTTTTTTTGTAAACGAGACTGTTACAATGCATCGTGGGTCTGGTTTAGGTGTGTGAAGAGGTATAAAGGTACAAAAATACAAAGATCGTCACGATATAGAATGCGTTAGATTTGACCCTAAAACATTTCAAGGTTACAATGACAATTACAAATGCCACAAGAAAAAAAAATTGCTTATACCACTCACTTCGATAAAAGGTGATCTCATTCGACAAAATTTAATTGCCAAAAATTACCATAAATATCAACCTATTTCAAAGGCTGGACTTACGACAAACTTTCATCTCTGGTCTTATTATAACTTCTGTCGTCCTGGACTACCACACCTGGTCTTTTCATAATTTCAGAACATTTACATTACGGCACTAAGTCTATTCTTCCAAATCACAAACACTTCGTGTCACCAGACAAACAGAAATATAAACATGCACATAAGTACCAAATACGTATATTTCTCCTTCTCCCTCCCCCTCTCTCTCTCTCTCTTTCTCTCTCAATCTATCCCTAACACGCAAACACACACACATATATAAGCGGGGAAGACAGAAACAAGAGAGTATTTTTGCAGACAAGTAACTACTATGCAAAGGTTAACTTTGCTAATCTGGAAAAATAATTGGAAGACGCTGGATGAACTTCATTGAAACAAAATAAATACAGAAGAAAAGGAATATCTTTATTTCGATAAGAGATGTGCATTGGCTAAACCGAAAAGAGACAAGGAATGGAAGATGTGGCTAAAAAAGGAGGACTAAGAAGACAAAAGAAGAATAAAGAAGTGCCATAAAAGAATATGAGAATAATAAAAGAATAGAATATGTATATAAAAAATGGACACAGAACCTGCTGTTATGAGATGGAAGATCACCAAGAGGTCATAATAAAATTTTGAAAAAAGCAAAATTGTTGAAAGATGTTAGAAAGTATAGCTATTTACAATTGTGTCACAAGTCGGATGAAAATATAATTCGGTCCGACAAGATAAACGAACTGAAGGTAAAGTTTGATAAATGGAGACGAAAAGACGAGATTTCATGAGAACAGCTCCAACTCGGTATACTACAAATAAACACACATACACACGCGCACACACACACACACACACACACACACACACACACACAAACACACACACACAAACACATTTAAACCCTTCATCTTTCCCCTTTACTTCGTCTTCTCGATCCATGCAGAAACTTGTCCCGCTTCCATCGGCAGTCAAGGTCGGCCGAAGATCCCTGGAGGGCGGAATCCTCGAAGCTCATCACGTACCTGAAACAAAATTGGTTGGGTAAGCAGGGCAGACTTGACATCATTATGTGATGCTGTTGCTGCAGAGGGGGGGGGGACTGACTGCAACTTCATTCAAATGAGATTGATACAGCAGACAGGATTAACATAGGAATGGTGATGCCAAAGCTTCAGAACTCTGTTGATTATGAAGTCATTGCATTCTGCCTTTTGAAAGGTTAATTATATCATGTAATCACTAATACTCCTCATTATGAATGACTCTCCGTTTCCTGAAAAGGTTCACTTCTATTCCTACCACTATTACAATAATCACGATCTGTTCGTTTTAAATAGGCAAATATCTATTCAAGAATAAAATGTATATTACTTATTAGAGTAATAGCCATACCGACATGCCGACTATTTAATAAAACGAATGAACGAAATATTTGTTGCTTTAAGGCACTATCACTATCGCTACTACTACTACTACTACTACTACTACACTACTACTACTACCACCACCACCGTCTATACAACCAACTATCCTGTGACGACCAGGTACGCTTGGCCTAATCCTTGCGTATACGTGGACTAATCTGAGTGCAAACAAATGCTCACATGTTCGGACAGCTGCAAACATACACAAGCACAAACAGCCACACTAACAAATGGGCACACATTGCAGGTATAAGCGCACACAGACAAACATTCATGCACACACATTGCAGGTATAAACGCACACAGACACACATGCATGCACATACATTGCAGGTATAAACGCACACAGACACACATGCATGCACATACATTGCAGGTATAAACGCACACAGACGTACATGCATGCACACACACACACAAACACGCACACACACACAAACACACACACGCACACACACACACACAGTTAAGTTTTACCAGATTGATTCTGCGAACAGGGTTCTTATTATATTGCAATTAGGTAAACACATACACACATACAGGCATATAAATACATACATAAATACATACGTACATCCATAGACACACAAACACAAATATACATACATACATACACACACACACCACGCACACAGAATCCTTAATCCATTAGTTGTGTTGACAGCAGCCATGTTCAGCTACATTGGTTCTTGACAATATGCAATACTAATTAAATTATTTCGGGGAACAAAATTTATTTAACGAAAAGACTCTGTGGCTGTTTAGATCGAACGCCAAAGTTAAGTAACTCCCCATTATAAACAGACTGGATGGATTTGTACTTGACGTCCTTGCACACTGGCCAGCCTGAACATGCATGTGTGTGTGTGTGCAAGCGTAGTGCCTGTTAACCTGTCTGTCTTTCTGACTGCCTGCGTGCGTGCTTTTGTGTCTGACTCCCTGTATGCCTGCCTGCCTGCCTGCTTGCGTGCCTGCCTGCACGGCCATAGGCCAGCTGACACTGCCCCCGTCCCCACAGTGGTCTGTGAGCCGCATGTCAGACCCCGTCCCGCCACCTCCCCCCCCCACCCCCGCCCCGCCCCGCCATCTCCGTCCCTGTGTCGGAGTTAAGCTTTATTCTAAGCCCCGCATAGCTCGGCAGCCACACAGCAGCGGCCTCGCTTGGGGGAGGGAGAAAAAGGGAGAGACAGGGAACAGGGAGAAGGACGGGGAAGCGTGGGGGAGGAAAGTGAGGAGAGAGAGAGAGAGAGAGAGAGAGAGAGAGAGAGAGAGAGAGAGAGAGAGAGAGAGAGAGAGAGAGAGAGAGAGAGAGAGAGAGAGAGAGACAGAGAGAGAGAGAGAGAGAGCAAAGGTGGAAACAGAACTGAGGTAAGAAAGAGACGGGGGAGGGGAACGAAAAAAAAAAAAAGAAAAAAAAAAAAAAAAACACACCATAAGAAAACAAGAACGAAAACAAAGTGATTTAGGAGGGGGCATGCGAATATGACAGAGGGGCTCCCCCCCCCCCCCCGCCTTTCCTTCCGATGATAACGTTGCGACTACGCTGCTATGATGGAAACGGGATACACCTCCCTCTCATGGAGTGAATTTATATCAAGTACAATGTCCAACCCCCTTATAAGTGAGAAGGGGATTTTCGTCATATTTATGTATGTACGAAGGCTTTCCTCACTCGTTTTCGGCCCATTTTTGAAAGAAAAATAATATATATAACTTCGGAAAAAAAAAGAGGACTGAGCGAAATGGCGAGGAGGCTGAATTCTTGGCCCAAAAGGGTGTTGCTGGTTTCCGAAAGGTTCAGACATTAGAATTTTGGGACATACAATGAACTTCAGGAAGGAAATACACAGGGAAGGAAGGAAGGAAGGGATGAAAGGATGGGAATACGGAATAAATGAAGGAGGGGAGAGTGGATGTAAAGAAGAGTAGAGGAATGAAGAAGAGACGTGGGACAGCGGGAAAATACACATACAAAAACAGCTATGGAAGGCGATGGAGAGATGTGTAGGGGCTGGGGAGTAAGAGGAGAAGGAGGAACGGGAGGAAGAGGAGAAGGGGGAGGGGGAGGAGGAGGAGGAGGAGGTGGAGGAGCAGAAGGAGGGGAGGAGGTGGAGAAGGAAGAGGCGAAGGAGAAGGAAAAGGCGAAGGAAGAGCAGAAGGAGAAGGAGGAGGAGGAGGAGGAGCAGGTAGAGAAGTGAAGGAGCAGGAGAGAAGAGGGGAGGAAGAGCAGCAGCAGCAGGAGAAGGAGGAGGAGGGGCAGCAACAGCAGGAGAAGGAAGAGGAGGAGCAGTAGCAGCAGCAGGAGAAGGAGGAGGAGGAGGAGAAGCAGGAGCAGGAGCAGAAGGAAGAGGAGGAGGAGGAGGAGTAGTAAGAGGAGAAAGAAAAAGAAGAGGAGGAGGAGGAGGAGTAAGAGAAGAAAGAGAAGGAAGGGGAGGAGGAGAAGGAAGAGGAAAGGAGGAAGAGAAGAGATGGAGCAGATGGAAGAGGAGAAGGAGGAGGAGCAGAAGGAGGTTAGGAGGAAGAGTGGGACAGAAGGATGAGATACGATTAATTTTCTATAAGCATAATTCTCAACATAATGATCGATGACGCCCATGCCCAGCTTAGGTCACTCTCAATCCAGTTTGCCACTGCGTGAAGGAGGGATTTTTTTTTTTTTTTTTTTTTTTGGGGGGGGGGGGCTTGCAAAAATACCCCCGAATGGATTCCACTTTAAAAATTCAAGGCTAATGAAGGTTCAGAATATGGTTTTCCTATAATTTTTATTTTTTTATTTTGACGTATTTGGGATTCAGAAATCATGCATTCCTTTGTACTAAGAACCACAACGGAATAAACTTAGTAACCATGTAGTAAGCGCTGAAACTATCAGTTGTTTTAAAAAACGATTAGACAACTTTATGGATGGGTATGACAGGTGGTGATGGATACGGAGCTGCCTAGTGTAGGCCTTACGGTCTTTTGCAGTCTCCTTTATTCTTATGTTCTTACAACTGCAGCAGTTTGTATGTCATTACTTTGTTTATTTTTATTTTGTATTCCATGAGTAACAAGTTTCGATTACTTTAAAAATGGAGAGGAGGAAAGGAGAGGAGTAACGTAATTTTATTTATGTAAAAGCTTGGGCTATACTTCCCCCCACACACACCATAAAAAAAAAAAAAAAAAAAAAATTATAATATATATATATATATATATATATATATAAACATATATCTATATGTATATGCATATACAGTATATATTATATATATATATATATATATATACTGTATATATATACTACATATATATATATATATATATATATACATATATATATACATATATATATGTACAACACTGAATGGGTCCCAGTGATTAGAGATACATTTTAACAACCACAACGCACTTTAATTCTAAGCCATCAACAACGGGAGACCCAATGGGGCCACATACAGAAATTGAAATATGGTATTGCTGAGGACTAGAACTCAGCGATCATATGACAAGTGCCGTAGTAACTAACCAACTAAACCATCAAGATATATATATATACAGTATATATTATATATATATAACAACAATATTAACAGCAATGATACTAATAATGATAATAATAATAATATTGAAATAAATAAATAAAAATAACTGATCTATGCTTTACTCCCAGCACCCTGCATCCCTCTCTCCCTAACACTGCGGACATCACCATTCAATATCTGGATCCTTTTCAATGTCAAAGGTTCCCTCGTCACCGCCACCAGCTTCAACGCTGCCGGGAAAAGGAAGGTTCCTTAGCGCATTTCTTCCCGTCGCCTTCCATTTACCAAAATCCTCTTCCGCCAAGTCCCCTGTACCTACACTCCAGCTACTATCCTATCGCCCGTTTCCCGTAAGCCATGGAACTGTCTGGTATAAGCCTTACGGTCTCTTGCGGTCTCCTCTATTCTTATGTTCTTCTGTAGACTCAGGAAAACTCGCACATACACACTTCCTACACCAATTTAATCAAGGGACACACACGCTTTGCGGTCATTATATTCCTGGGTGTATACATAGGTACACCTCTGCGGCTCACACCCATGTATACATACTGTACATGGCAAATGAATTGTATACAAGCACAACAAAATTAATTTACAGCTACACCTCTGTAACCAATTACATTTCTATCAAACAAATCTACTGGCCCTGGTGGCTTCATACAACTAAGAACATAAACCAGCGTTATTTCTGCAGTTTACATGTGTATTGTTCATGTACAACAACAGAGAGTACACCTGAGCATCTGTGCATATCAGCACAAGTTACGAATATATTTAAACGACATTCGTGACTTGACATGTGTAAGTACACCTGTATGCATGTCTTTGGGGACTTCCGCACCGACACACTTGTACACAGAGAATTCTACCAACATATTCATCCACACGGTTCAACATTCAAAGATTGGCAGTCTCAAGTACACCTGTCCACGTAGTTACACCCATACACCGAAATCCCCACACATCCGAACACCTCAACACACGTGACCCGCGCGCATCCAGCCTCGCATACTTCTCCACTCGCAGGAAAAACGGTTAAGCCATTCACCCATCCATCAAATCCGCTCACCCATCCTCTCTCCACCCGTTGAGCCGTGCGCCTATTACCCGCATATCCTCTCAGCCTCCCACAACCAATATAAACAAATCCGGACAAATAAAGAATAGGAACCTGCGTGACGGTGACCCCGGTGAGGGCAACGCTTGCTGCCGTGAATCCTGGCAAGGAATAACGGGTCTGACAATGGCGATGAGCGAATTTAACCAGTTCTGCTTCGTCTGGCTTTGCTTTCCCTCCACGTTCATATCTGAGTATCGACCCGAACTGAAGTCTTTTGTCGTCTCCACTTGACCGATCTCCACATCATTTTTTCGTGATAACGCCGTCGTCGGGCTCTTTGTCTCCGATGTCTCTTTCCGATCCCCTTCTGCCTTATTCTTAACAACTGTGCGATTTGGGGCTTGGGAAAATGGTAGAACTATCGATAATATTCATATGAACATACGATTACCAATTAATAGTAATGTTCATGTCATACCGACAAGGCCTTCTACACTCAATATATTTATCTTTGCATTCTAAATATTCCCAAAACATACTAAGTCAGCTCACCCAGCTTCCAGCTCAAAACATCCGACACGGGGCGGAGCACTAGAGCTCTGACGTCATATACACCAACGCCACAAGCAGCGGCGGCGCGAAGAATTTTTAGTTGGGGAGGCTAAGGGGGCGCTGAGCAAATTTTTGGGGGGGCTAATAGTAATATGATAATACACATATATTATCCTCATTTCAGAAGGGGAGGGGGTTAATGGTTGGGCTAGCATTGATGGCTGACAAATCTTTAGCCCTGGCAATTAAAAATTCCACTTAATAAAATTATTTCAATGAGTGTTTTAAATTTTCAATTTGCTCATTTCAGTTGCGGGGGGCTAATGGGGGAGCTGGCCACTTTTTTTTGGGGGGGTGGCTAAAAAACCCCAAGCCCCCTCCTGGCGCCGCCACTGGCCACAAGCTCGACTTTTGCTCATATCCATGTGACTTGCGTCTCTGTGCTCTCTCGCACAGACCCAAACCTTAGGCCTGCCACTTGCTCAAGTTCATTTTCTTTATTTCAGGGCCAATGACGACGTATACAAGCTCCATCCACACACCTCTGAGTTCACTAAGTATCAGTAGACTTAAAATATTCTATTCAATTTAACGCTTAACGATTTTATTCAACTATGAGAAGGGCAGAAATGGAATAGAATGGTGTCCCGTTCTACGGAACTGGTACCACGTCATCTCCTCAACTAAATAGATTCGTTCATTATTCACCAGGATAAAATATGCAAGTGGCGTTACTGTAGCTATGGGATTAAACCAATTTCCTAATATTACAACCTGCCGAACTTCAAAGTGATCCAATGTTCAAACTAATATTAAACAGGGTTCCCTCGCTTATGATCACGCACAGTACTCAAAGACGATGGTCACCCCTTTCCTACCTCGCTACGGATTTTTTTTTTTTGGGGGGGGGGCGCAGGGTTGAATAAAATCACCTGGCGACAGCCACGATGAAGGAATAAGTGCCACCTGGTAAGGAAGGGGTTAAGGTATGGCGTGCCAATACTCAAAACATAAAGAAATACACAAACACATATATATACACACAAAAACACGCACACATTACCCATGGATCGGGCCATATATGAACTATGAGTTCTCATGTGGAAGGGTAATAGCTGTCAATCACGAATCAACCACGTGATCCAAGATAGTGGTGAATCACACACATACACACACACACGCGCGCGCGCGCGCGATAATATACCTGCCTCGAACCTGTTATGCAATTTCTTTTCGGACATTTCGCAACGCAAAACTCATTATGATAGCGAATGTGCACTTTCATTACCACCTTAGAGAGTCAATTCATCAAACCATCTATTACAACACTCGTGTGTTTTATTACACCATCACAAGATGATTACCATCTGCTTTGTTACGGTTATCATAGTCAGTAACAATGATATTTGTCTCGATTTTTTTTTGGCAGGAACTCTGTAGCCCCACAGTTGAACAAGGGTCTTCGTGTTTCTATGCAGAACGCTCCAGAAAGAGACACCGTTTTCTAACCTCTCCTGTGGGTATGTTTCCATATCGCCGCATGGTAGGAGAAAGAGGCGGGGAGTAGTCCCCGGTTGCTAGCCTCATCACTCACCATTTCATTCCAACGCAGTGGGAAGTGAGAAACCCCTGGTAGGGGCTAGCCTTATCAGTTACGGTAAGCCCTCCCTTTTTTTTTTTTTTTAAGGCTGATGCTGGCTCGCCTCCCCGCCTGGCCAGAACTATCGGGAACCAACGCGACAAAGCCCGCAGCGGGCCCCGGAAATCGAGCTCACGCCCACTTACTTATGAGTTCGACACGGTATCCAATGGGAAGATAGTCGAAACTATTAGAAATCTTAATCCCGGTCCTGTTACCGAATGCCAGCCTCTTGGAACTCCACATCTTTATAGAGGTGAGAGTGTTGATGGAATCTTGGGACAAACGACGGGGAGCTGATCCTCTTCCACGTCCGTCTCTCTGGACCACCAAAACAGGCACCTATTGTTCAGTCCCTCACTATCGCTACTACTGAGCGTAGGAATTATCAAGAACACACCACTCCTATCAAAACGGACATAAATTTGATCCATATCGCCGTCACTGTCAATATCACCTGCATAACACCAGCTCTCTTTCGATCCCGTGTCAGGGACGTGACATGCACGCCATGCATGACCTTGGCAATTAATTTCACATCCAACAAATGAACACTAGTCGCGTGCCTGGCCTGCATGCGATCATGCAGGCCAGTGTGCAGGTTCTGTCCACACGGACACATTTGATGAGCTCATGACGCAGATCAACACCTCAGGATACGTTGGGCCTGAAGTGAACACTTGCAGGTGTTCAAGAACACAAATGTTCACCTCGACATGCCTTCCATGAGTTTCCTCCATTTTCAATTCCTTCCAGGATTATTTTCCATGTCGTGCAATCTTCCGGACACCCAGAACTGACCCAAGATGTATCGAAAGTGCGCAAATATATCTTTGGTTGTTAAGTAAGGGATGCGCGGCTGACCGGATACCGCCTTGAACTCATGAGCAGATGGTCGCCAGTACGAGTCCCGGGACCCTCTGTGAGCTTGCAACGTTGGTTCCCGACAGTCCTGGTCAGGCGAGGAGGCGACGCAACGTCGCCTAAAAAAGAGCCCCACAACTAACAAGGCTTTGTCCTACTATGGGGTTTCTCACTTCCCACTGCGTGTTAGTGGGATGGTGAGTTCGGTGGTTAAGTATCGATTTCACACACAGGCGCCGGTCAGTTAACATCACCCACACGTTGTTGTACCCTGTAACTTCTTTTGTGGCTTCATGGCTGTAGAGGGGCAGTGTCAACTTCATGGCTCTGTAGTACAGAGTATGACTATAAACAAAGGCATCCTGCTCAACTTTAGGGTTGAGATCCAACCTCACCGGTGATTTCAACATCGTCAATGAGCGACATTGATTAAAAAAATAATGCACTGTCGCAACGGCTAAAGATAGCATTAGCGTGAAATATCGCGGATTTTGGGTGTCCACAAGAGTCTATAATACATTAATCCTTATGGAAATCAGCAATTGTATCTGCCTCATTTTTACATGCGTCACGTTCTTCAGCTGGATGCTCGCTGGCCAAGTGTGTTAGAGCGTCGCTACTTGCGGCGGAAGTCGAGGAGATGGCAGTTCGAACCCTGCCGCCAGCGAGTTGGACCAAGGGCATGGTTCATTAAATTCCGCGCTACAAAGTCCTCTGTAAGGGGCAGCGTCCTTGCCTCCTGATAGGGGGGAGTTCGCGAGGTTAAACCGAACCAAAACAATCAACGTTCTTCAGCAGCACGTTCCCAGTTTTAAATACAGATTCCAAGATGGCTTTTAATCACCAGCTGCATCTTTCCCTTCCAGACACCCAACTCTTCAATATCTTTCCAAGTTACTTAATCCCTCTTTTCCACTCAGATGAGTCCCCCCCCCCGCCATTCCTTCTTCCCAATAACGACTTCCTCTTACTCCTTAATCTCTTCTTCGTCTTCCTACTCCTTCTCCTTCTGCCTCTATACCAACTTCCCCCACAAGGGACTTTCTTCTTTTCTTCTTCTTCCTCCTCCTTCTCTTCCCCTTCTCCTCCTCCCCCACTTCCTTCTCCTTTTCTTCGTCCTCCTCATCCTTTTGCTTCTTTCCCAGTTTCCCCCAAAACGATTTCCTTCTCTCCTATTTCCATCCTTCTCCTCCTTCGCTTTCCCCTCCTCCTCCTCCTCTTCCTTCTCCCTTTCTTCGTCTTCCTCATCCTTTTGCTTCTTTCCCAGTTTCCCCCAAAACGATTTCCTTCTCTCCTATTTCCATCCTTCTCCTCCTTCTCTTCCCCTCCTCCTCCTCCCCTCTTCCTTCTCCTTTTCTTCGTCCTCCTCATCCTTTTGCTTTTTCCCCGCTTCCCCCAAAACGATTTCCTTCTCTCCTCCTATTTCCCTCCTCTTTCTCCTCCTCCTCCTCTTCCTTCTCCTTTTCTTCGCCTTCCTCATCCTTTTGCTTCTTTCTCCGCTTCCCCCAAAACGATTTCCTTCTCTCTTTCTATTTCCCTCCTCTTCCTCCTCCTCCTTCTCCTCCTCCTCCTTCTTCTCCTCCTCCTCCTCCTCTTCCTTCTCCTTTTCTTCGCCTTCCTCATCCTTTTGCTTCTTTCTCCGCTTCCCCCAAAACGATTTCCTTCTCTCTTTCTATTTCCCTCCTTCTCTTCCTCCACTACCCTCTAACCCTCTCAAATACATTTTCCGCGTGGCTCTCCCCTACATTCCACACGTTTAGTTTTCTCTCTCTCTTCACTCACAGATCCTCTCTACCTGCAGGTCTTCCCCTTCTCAGCCTACGTGCACGCGCGTGCAACTCCAACACACCCAACTTCTGTCCCTCTGTCTCCAGCGAGCTTGCATATCTTTCGGTCGAAGTCATTTCCTGTCTGTCTATTTTTACTTCTTGCCCTCACAGCACCCCATCCCTTCCCTTCTTACCCCTTCCTCTTAAAAGTTTTCTTTACAAACATAATTTGACAACTGACGACGCATTAGCACACTATATATCACATGACTTCACCCCTCAAGAAGCATAAATAGCCTACACATATGCATATGTAAATCTTTGGTATATACACCGCATGAATGCACTATCACACACAAATTTATATTAAGATAGATATCATTAACAGCAGCTTGGAGAATATCAGTTAGACAATACTGCAAATTCAATCACATGTACCTAACATCTTTTGTCATCACGCACGCACGCACGCACACACACATACCTATACACACACACGCACACATACATACACATATATGCGTGCACAAAAACAAGTTCAGGTTTAGTCCACTGCAGGATCGCCGAACTATCCCCTGAGGCACAATACAACCTTTGTACCTCACCATAGAGGCCTGAAAATAGTAGGTACTCTTTTGGGTGTACTGTATCTGTGCTTGTGATTGTACTTTGCAAACGGTGGGATGAGAGCTCGATACCGGTCTACAGGCCTCTGATGACAACAATTACAGAGAGGAGACAGGAAGTCATAAAAGTACCCATCACTTCCTGGAAAACAAACGCACAAATACGCAGGCATAGAGGGAACGCCGTAGAATGAAGGGGAGGAAGGGGGGAGGGGGGAAGGAGGGAGGAAGGAAAGAGGGAGGTCCAGAGATTTAACCTGGCATCAATAACCAGCGCTTCCATGGAAAACTATGGCACTGAAGAAAAGGAGTCACAGATATGGTAAAGGAGGGATGGCAAGTGGCCGAATGTAAAGATGAAGTTCAAAACAATCATAAACTGCATAACACATTCGGGGAGAGAGAGGCAGAGAGAGAGAGAGAGAGAGAGAGAGAGAGAGAGAGAGAGAGAGAGAGAGAGAGAGAGAGAGAGAGAGAGAGAGAGAGAGAGAGAGAGAGAGAGAGAGAGAGAGACAGAGAGAGAGAGAAAGAAAGAGAGAGAGAATATAAGAATGAAGGAGACTGCAAGAGACCATAAGGCCTACACTAGGCAGTTCCGTATCCATCACCACCTGTCAACCCCATCCATAAAGTTCTCTAATCGTTTCTTAAAACAACTGATAGTTTCAGCGCTTACTACATGGTTACTAAGTTTATTCCATTCGTTGACCACCCTATTAGTAAACCAATTCTTACCTATTTCCTTTTTAAATCTAAATTTGTCCAGTTTATAAACATTACTGCGAGTCCTGCCCTGTTGTTTTAATATGATGACCTTGTATGTATCACCCTTGTTAAAGCCTTTGCTCCACTTGAACACCTCTATTAGATCACCCCGCACTCTGCGTCTTTCCAGAGAGTGTAAGTTAAGGTGTCTAAGCCTCTCTTCGTAAGGTAAATTTCTGAGAGAGAGTGAGAGAGAGAGAGAGAGAGAGAGAGAGAGAGAGAGAGAGAGAGAGAGAGAGAGAGAGAGAGAGAGAGAGAGAGAGGGGGGGGGGAGAGGGAGGGAGGGAGAGAGAGAGATAGAGAGAAAAAGAGAGAAAAAGAAAGATAAAGAAAAAGAGAAAGAAAAAGAAAAAGAGAGTAAAAGAGAGAGAGAGAGGGGGGGGATCGTATGCATCCGTGCATCAACAAACATATTTAAACTTATGTACGCAAGAAACCTATACATACATGATCACGTATTCGCACTCGTTCGCACGTACCAAGACTTCGTGCTGCTCAGGTAGGGCACTTTCCAAGACTTTTCTGGATAATACCAGACTGTTCCATTCATCTGAAAACGACGATGATACGCCTGAGGGTTGAAACGGGTTCCCAATCGACTGAGACGACTTCATTTTTAACTGAATCTGACTCACCATGTGAATAAAGGGACGTCAGTAGAACGCCACGAGTTCAGCAGACCAGGTGACTGTTGACGAATACAAAATGCAAAGTGGGAGGGGTTGGGGATCCCAAATTACATATACTTATCTCACAAACGCTTGCGCATGAACACACACACATATCCCAATCTAATATTTACTTACCGTACGTGAAACGTCTGCAAGCCAAGCAAAGGGACCGGTCAAGCGAACAGACATTCACAACGATTATGTATGCATGTTACGTAAGAACATGAGAATGAAGGAGACTGCAAGGGACCCTATGGCCTACAATAGGCAGTTCCGTGTCCATTACCACCTGTCATCCCCATCTATAAAGTTATCTAACGATCTCTTAAAACAACCAATAGTTTCAGTAAACCAACCATAAATTATGCCTTGGACGAGAGAACTCTTATTTCCCCTCAGTTTATGTGACGGAGGTGGTGTTCTCCACGTCTTCAGACGTGTTCTTCATACATATTCTTCTTTCCCTTGCGCTGTGTGGCTTTTTATCAAGAGCTCCCAGCTTCCCAACACTTTTAATTATAGTTTTTATTTATTATTTTATCATTAATATGATTTTTTTTCGCATCCGACCTAGATATGGATCAAAAGGTCTCCTGTCGGCATGCTCCGCCTTTGTAATCCTTTGTAAACCCTACACAAAGGGTCGTACTTTTAAACCTTTTCGCCAGACCTGACGATCACTTTGCACCATTAGAAAGAAGAATTCTATCAACTTTGTTAATTATAGTTACGGAAAATATTTTTAGGTTTTGTAGATAAGCTGATAAGCCAAATACACTTAACTAGAACATCAGGTAAAACTCTTACCTTCTAATAGCATTCGTCATAGCTGGTGAAAGGTTTAAAAGTACAGCCATATATTGCGGTGAGCAAACTATATTTGGCTACCAATGATCCTTGACAAAAGGGGAAAGGGAATGAATGAGTCAACATTATATATGTAAATTTTACTCAGGGATGCATTTCAATGAATTCAGTCTCATTCATTCGCCACATGATCTGAAAGGAACTATTTCGACTTGGGAGCTAAAGACTTCTGTTTCCTTTGTCATCGCACCCTCTAGACAATTTCATCGCGTCCCAAATTATCAATTTCTTTCGAAAGTGGTCAAACTTAAAATAAAAATTCACTAACTCCCCACACTTCACGGAACATTTTGAAATCTTAGTTTACCCTATGACTGCCAAAGTCATATTTGACACTATTCTAGCTTCCGCCAGGCGATTTTATCCAACCGAAGGTAATCTCCGTCTGGATGTCATTTCTTCCCTTTACATAATGTATAACCTCTTTATCTTTGATTCGGCGTATGATTCCTCTCCCTAACCTCCCCCCCCCCAAAACCGTCCCTTTCGGTAGTGAACAGACAGTCTACCTTACATACTCCCGATTAGGAAATCTACCTCACCTTTTCGCGAATGGAACATTTAGCTCACGTTTTCGCGAATAGAAAATCTACCTCACATTTTCGCGACCATAAAATCTACCTCACATGTTCGCGAATAGAAAATTTACCTCACGTTTTCGCGAATAGAAAATCTACCTCACATTTTCGCGAACAGAACATTTACCTCACATTTTCACGAACAGAAAATCTACCTCACATTTTCGAGAATAGAAAATCTACCTCACATTTTCGCGAATAGAAAAATCTACCTCACATTTTCGCGAATCAAAAAAATCTACCTCACATTTTCGCGAATAGAAAAATCTACCTCACATCTTCGCGAATAGAAAATATACCTCACATTTTCGCGAATAGAAAAATCTACCTCATTTTCGCAATTATAAAATCTATCTTACATTTTCGGGAACAGAAAATTCTCTTTACGTTCCCCTGGCCACGGCTGGAAAAAGATAGTCTCCAGATGGCCAGAACAAAATCTATAAAGACTGTTGTCATGGCAACGAAGGGGGCATGGACTTCGGGTTAACCAATTCGATTCGGAAAGTCCATTTATAGATTCTTGTCTGGACAGCTTCGCACGGATTTCCTCTTCTCCTTCTTCTTCTTCTTCTGTGGGTCAGACGCTCTTTGACAATCTTCTGTTCTGGCTGACGTAAGGCGATTTTATTCAGTTGAGTGTGAAAATTCGGGACAAACAGAGGTCTCGTTAGATCGACCGAGATCCCGTAACCCGAACTCAGGTCAAAGCCAAGCAACTGGGTCAACTGAACACCGGAACAAAAACTGTAAAGTGTGCCATAAGGGGCATTCCTATTCTTTATAGTGATGGGACGATACCAGAAATTTAACCCATTAAACTCCGATGACAAGATGTCTTGTCATTTGGTCAAATAAAACAAAAAATCATAAAACACCAAAATGTTTGATCAAACACCAGAAAAAAATATGACGTCTGTCCTCGCTTCCTCGCGAGGACAGACGTCATATTTTTTTTCTGGTGTTTGATCAAACATTTTGGTGTTTTATGATTTTTTGTTTTATTTGACCAAATGACAAGACATCTTGTCATCGGAGTTTAATGGGTTAAGCGTTTCCGATACGAGTCCCGCTACTGCTGTAAACTTCCGATTCCTATAAATCATTATCAAATCTACTTTTTTCATAAAGTATTCGTTTCTCAAATCAACTGCAGGACCTGAAAATAACCATAGATGCATTGAATCATCATTTCAGGTATCGGAATCGGAAGTTTAGGGCAGTATCGGGACTCGTATCGGAATAGAATCGGAAGTTTATAGCAGTATCGGTACTCGTATCGGAATCGTTAAAAAAAAAATTGTATCGTCACATAACTAATTCTTAATACACAAAATCTAATTCTTTCCCTCGAATAATTAAAATCGCATGAAGCCAGTTAACGTTTATCTAAGAATGCATGCATCTATGTACAATGGTACACTTCAGGTGTATATGCATGACCGGAAACAAACTTGAGTTAGTGTATTCCTTCTACCATGCCACTACCAACATAAAGCAACTCAGCAGACGATATATCCCTAGATTACAGTTATTCACATCTAAAGGTCTGATTACAAAATAATAAAATCACAAACCAATCTGTTTCCTACTATTTTGTGCTAACTATCCTTCCACCTTTTACTCTATATATCCACGGTTTATTTGAAATACAAATTTATGACATAAATATTTTTTGCTCAACAGGGTGGTGACGTCTGTATGCAGAGCCCGTCCCCCTGAGTGTACACTGCTTCATGATCCCGTACGTCAAGCCGGGGACTTGTGTTCTACACGATGACAACGTGAAATTACACGCACACGCACACCTGGTCTTATTTACAATTCATATACTTTATTTCACGACGTGTCACGGGCTTGAAGAATGGGAATAAAATGAAAGGCTGCGGGGGGGATGAGAAAAAAAGTGGTGTGGAGGAGGAACAAGAGGAGGAGTAGGAGGAGCAAGAAGAGGTGAGGAGGAGGAGGAAGTGGGGTTGGGGGAAAAGGAGGAAGTATAGGTGGGTGAAGAGGAGGCGGAGGAGGAGGAAAAGGAGGAAGAAGAAGAAGAGGGGGAGAAGAATGGTGAAGGGAGGGGAGGGTAGGGAAAGCGAAAGGAAAAGGGAAGGGGAAGGGGAAGGAAACGAGGGAGGGGAGAGGAAAGGAAAGGGGAGGGGGGGAAAGGAAAAGAGGGAGAGGAGGGTGGGGAATGGAGGGAAAGGAGAGGATGAAGGTAAGGGGAGAAGAAGAGAAGAAATAGGGAGAGAGAAGGGGAAAGGAAGGTGTAGGGAGAGGGGGGAATGAGAGGAAAAGCAAAGGAGGAGGAGGAGGAGGAAGGGGGATGAGGAAGGAGTGATGTTCTTGAGAAACGAAATGATGAACAAAGATTAGGTGGGGGTAAATTGAAATAAAGGACAATAAAGTCATGGGAGAAAGAAATGAGGTAAAGGTAGGAATGGGGAATTTGGAATAGGAAAATGAACGACGCAGGCCTAATATAACGAGAACATAAGGCAGAGAGGAAGAGGTAGGGAGTGAGGGCTGAACGAGCAGGAAAGCGCTAAATTGAGCAAAGGTCGCTGTACTCAGTTCGTTTACACATGCTGGTGATTTGCTACACAATTATTGCCAGAATAGTTGGATTGTAGCTCTCGTTCCTCACTCATGTACAAATTGCCACACCTTTATTCATTTTCCCTTCTAGTTAATGTGAGATATTCGCCTAAAGTACTGCTCCAACATCAGGTAGCATTTCCACATCTCATCAAGTTTTTGCTACACTAAAATGAACTATGCATGAAAAAGAATAGGGGCTGGTTGGAACGATATAAATAAAGGAAGGGATGCTGAAGAATGGTGAGGGAGGAAATTAGCAATATGGAGGAGGAGGAGGAGGAGGAGGAGGAGGAGGAGGAGGAGGAGGAGGAGGAGGAGGGGATGGGGAGGAGGAGGAGGAAGAGGAGAAGGAGAGGAGAAGGAGAGGGGGAGGAGGAGGAGAAGGAGGAGGAGGAGGAGGAGGTGGAAGAGCACATAGGATAAAGACTGGAGTGGAAGAATCGGTGTTAGTTTGGCCGAGGAAGTTCGTAAGACAAAATATGGAAAAAAGAATGGTCTTTTTTATCTATTATCTTTACATATCTATTTACTTGTTCATTTATTTATTCATTTCATAATTATTTCATCTATTATTACTTATGCATTAATAATATCTTATTTATTCTTACTGTCACTTAGTTAAGTAGAGGCACGATGTTCACATGGGACACAATACAGCGTGTTCTCCAAAAAATGTACCAACCCTTCCAAATATTTCGAAACGTTATTGAAACTATTAGTCCCCGTTACAAGCCGTGTCTGGAAAATGGTGGTCATCATTTGTAAACACGCATGGGGGGACTAGACTAGACAGGAATTAAACTTTCCTTTAATTTCCAACTAATGGCCATCATTTTCCGGATACAGAGGCAATGGATTTGGCAACGTTATAAAAAATATAAAAAAGAATGAGTTCGTTCTTTTGAGACACCCTGTATCATTTCACCCTCCTCCCTGTCACACGGTGTAATGAGATCATAACAAAGGGATTTCATTTCTTCTTGATAACAGGAGGGGGGGGGGCTTATGTTGTACGGGCGTTGGAACAGTCTTCAAAGCTATATGCACATAATCCAGTTTCCTATCAAATGTCCCCGTTGCGTACAACAAGGTTTGCAGGATTAGTGTACTAACTTGGGCTATGAAATGTCGTTAGAGCTACCAAACTTAATTAAACCCACCTCTTGCTGGTGTAGCAGGTCGTGCTTCCAGTTCCTGGCCCAAAATTAATGGAATAAGAACACGGTTTCCTAGTCCTCTTGAGCTATATTCACTCGTTCGTTTATCTTTAAACGAAGTCGGTGGGGAGAGGAAAGACTGGAGTCTTAATCAGACTTTTATTCTTGAGTAGTTTCTCTACAAGTCTTTTTGCTACATTCTTTTGAAAAAGCTTGTGGAGAAACTAGTCTACAAACTCCAGTCGTTCCTCTTCCTACCCACTTCAACTTACCAGAACGTCTCACCTGTGGAGGGAACCTCGGAAGGTGAAGGCGACCTGGGCACGTTTCTCTGAGAGCCGAGCATCGAACATGAAGACCGAGAGTGAATTCGCTTTTCGACATCTATGCGAGGAACTCTGTACACTTCCTGTTGTGCCAAACGTAGGACGAATTTGTTCAGATGATGGAGTAGGGGACCGCCCGGTCTGAGAGCAATCAATATCGATAGAGAACCTGTTCTTGGTTCTCACCTACTTTATTTTTATTTTATTTTTTTCAAGTCAGCGTACAGATGAGGTGATCCTGATGATCACTTAAACGTTGTCAAATTACTCTGTCGAGATCTTCCAACTTTATAAGATGGACGTATGGACAGAACACCTCATTCTCGGTCTTCCCCTCCAGCTCATTCCATCCACCTTTGCCTTCCCAAGTTCCTTCCATTCGCTTTCCCAACTCTTTCAGCTAGTTTCCCTTCGTCCATTCTTCCAATGTGCCCTGACCACCTCAGCATTCTTTGGTTTACCCATTCTGACAGCTCTTTACATTCCTGTTCTCCATCTCACTTGCACATTTCTCACTCTGTCCTTCCTTGGAACACCAACCATATTCCCCCAAACCTTTCATCTTAAACACATTCGGATTCTTCCAAGTCTCTGTTCTATACAGTGCCGCGGGAACAACCACCCAAGGACACAACCTTCTCTTTGCACTCACCCCCATAACAGAGATAAAGTCAGGAAAAATAAAGAAGTATCGGAAGGGGAGGTTGTGCACTTGAGACACTTTTTCTTATATCGTGACGTCACCGTCCCCCGCCACCAACAATCCTTTCCGCGCAGGAATCAAATTTTATCACCTTCACCAACATCCATTCGTCACTTGTGCTTTGCTCACACTATTTATTGGTCCATGTTTTGTAGGAATTCCTCTATCCTGGTGCCTGGAAATAAGCATGGCATACACTCTGGAAATTATGCAAACTCGAGTTATTTTCCAACTCGCAACGCACCTGCAAAGACATGAGCTCTGTGACGCTGGTCGAGTTTCTCGTCATTATATTACCCGAAATTCTGAATGATGAGATGGAAGACAACGCATCCAAGAAAGAGGGAGTGAAGAGAGGAATGTACGAGAGGAAGGAACAATTCGCATAAGGAGGGGGAAAGGAAGGACTCATCGAGTTAAAGGTTGGAGAAAGAGAAATCCAAGGAGAGGGGAAGAACGATAGTAAACAGGAGGTACAGTGTTCCTATCCTTAAGGATAACATCGCACCGAAGAAGTGAAGTCAGAGAGATGGTAAAGGAGAAATTCAAGATGGGGAGCAGAATGGAGGGACTGCAGAAATTAAAAGTGATCAGCATTTTTTCCAGAGTTAAGGCTAGTCGTCAGTCGTTAGAGTATGTTGCGTGACTCTGGTCCGTAGGGGTGTCACGAAAGTCATTATTATTATTATTATTATTATTTTACATAAAGATTATGCAGTTAGTAACCCATACAAGGGGAAGCAGGAGGGGGGTGAAAGAATGAAGGAGGAAGTAAACTTAGGTAATGACAACGAGGTACGGCATGATAATCGCGGAAGGAAGGCGGAAGGAAGATGAGGTAAAGGGAAGGACTTCCAGGTGCTTGAGTAGGGTGTCCCATCTCATCTCCACCATATTACAAACTTTCCTTCGCAGCCTGCAGCTCTTCTTCAGTTAAATTCTCCGAGTCAGCGGCAAGAACTGATAGACTGGTAGTGACTGGTGAAACTATTGGTTGAGAAGGTTAGGTAACTTTATGGATCGGGATAATAGGTGGTAATGGCCATGGAACTGCCTAGTGTAGGCCTTATGGTCTCTTGCAGTCTCCTCCAGTCTTATGTTCTTATCTTCCGCCCACCAATAAGGATATCTTTCTGGCACGACTAGTTCATTAACTTCTATTTTTTTCATAATTACCGTTCATATTTCACTGCCTATATTTACTTATCATTTCAAGTTCTTAATCCACACAGAAAAGTTTTGAGTATTTCTTAAACTCGTTTATTTTTGGGGGATATTCTTCCGCCTCTGTCTTCATGTTCTGTTACCGTTACGGCCTTCTCTTGCCTTGCCATCTCCCATTCTTCGCAAACCCTCGACAATTTCCGTTCACTTCTTTGACAAACGAGAACCTTTTGGCCCTTCCTATGGCATGACAACTTTTATATTCTTCCCATCGTAACTTGCACTATCAAATACGAACGCTTGGTGAACGTCACAACCTCACCATGCTACCTTGTCCCCTTCAATCCGTAACCTTCAAAATCCTGATACACCTCGACGTTCTCAGAAGCTCTCCCCGCTAAATCCACATAATTTCAAATATACCGTACATCTTTAATATGGAGTTATCGGAAGCGTGCTGGTCTCGTACTCGCTTAGTTGTGGGTTTGAATCCCGCACTCCTCTCCATTTCCCAACAACGACTGTTACCTGCCCCAAGAGTCCATGCCCATAATAGGGCAAATATGACGGATTCTGCCACAGCTACTCAGCGCCTCCTAGCGTAGGCTCCTCACCTCTGTATTGTTAAGTATTCATATCTGGACGGTAATCAGTTTCCTATTTTTGCTTTCGGCTCTTGATATTTTTTGCCTACTGAAATTACCTTCATAAAAAACGTTGGAAACAAATAATGTTTTTCGTGTCATAAAATCGATACGCCATTTGCCGGACCGGTGACCTTACATCCATAAGTTCCGATCTCTCGCGGAGACGGGGAGAACAGCAAAGTATGTCCTAATTAGGTTAGATTAGGTTTGTCTAGGTTTGATTAGGTTGAGGTAAGTTAGGTGGGGTTAGGATAATCACACACACCCTAGAAGAAAGAAAAAAGAAAAGAAGAGAAAAAAGAAAAGAAGAGAAAAAAGAAAAGAAGAGAAAAAGAAAAGAAGAGAAAAAAGAAAAGAAGAGAAAAAAGAAAAGAAAAAAGACTCGCATTTTCAGCATCAGGCACATCATCATGGCGCCTGTCTCTGCATGTCGGGGCAGTATCGCACTTCCTACCTTTCTTCGGTTCCCTTCCCCATCTCATTCCCTTTATTCCTCTCCCCGACCCCCAAACCCCGGCACCAGTCCATTCTATCAAACCCATTCCTTAATGAAAATCGTTTTGCACAACCGCTCCTCTTCCTCACCCTCCTCCAATCAGCCAAAAAGTCTTCTCAAAGCTGCATTGCATGTCTGTCAGTCTTTTCAACATTACAGGAATTTGATGCCCTTTCGCTTTTTCACAAATCCCGATCTGACACAATTCGCCCGCCGCCTGTTTACATAAAGGCCCGTTGTTGGGCTCACCCTTCAGGATTCTCGTCTACTTAACCATCCCCACCAACCGACCGGCTCCTCCCTATCCGTCCATCTGTCTGTCCTTCCGTCTACGCAGTCCACCGTCTTCATCATCCACTGACGACTCGCAGCTCCGGCAATCAGAGTCTGCCGGCCCTGCCAGCTTACCCGTACCCGGTCTGTGTGTACAAGTGTGTCTTTGTCTTCCTCTCGAGCCACTTTGAGGTTTAATTGATGCCGACACGCCTGGGCTGCCTCGTTTGACCTCAGGATCGCCTACCTGACCTTTGCTGACCTCGCCCTACACACTACACCCGGCGGGCACCGTTGGGCATATTCTCTCTCTCTCTCTCTCTCTCTCTCTCTCTCTCTCTCTCTCTCTCTCTCTCTCTCTCTCTCTCTCTCTCTCTCTCTCTTGTATGGGAAGATGAAGAGTTACCGACCCTTGGCCACACTGACATGCAAGAGACAACTCCTGCTCACAGGAGAGAAAAAAACCGACTACCTATATCATATAAGAACGAAGAGGGAACCATATTGCACTTCAGGATGGGAGGGAACGGAACGAAGAGCAACTCTTAGCTACATACATTAATTTAATTCCTCATTAGCTCTCATTGAGTGAAGAATAATCTTAGTATATTGGACAAAAGGCATCCTATTTCCTATTTGTTTCATTTGGTAAATTTTGTGCATTAAAATAAAATGGTTACTGCATCAGTTTTAACATAAACTATGCGAAACTCGTTGGTCTTAACATTCTATTTAAATATGCAATACTCTAGTACGTATTAACAGTGCCAGGTGTAGATTTTGCATTTCACGCGCAAATCGTTGATAATTATCTACTCTGAAGCTTGAATGTGAATTAGGATATGATTGCGCCCACGTCCCAATTCTAAACGTGGCCTCGTTCTCGTCCCAATTTCGTTATTCTGTAACGTAAGCAGCTTACTGTCACCTTAAGCAAGGGGATAGGTGTGAGTTAGGTCTTAGTATTGCTAATAGATTGGATTGTGTGAGCTCTCTCTCTCTCTCTCTCTCTCTCACACACACACACACACTCTCTCTTTCTCTCTCTCGCTCTCTCTCTCACGCACGGAAACTGAAATAGAGAATGTAGTTTGAATTATCTTAAGACATACAAATTTCTATACAGTTGCCTTAATCTCGGGGGGTGTTAAAAATGGTAGACAGGCAACAAAAGCAAATCTAAGGTCAAGTTTGACTGATAGCAACACATAGACGGTATCCCACGAGAACAATTGATAGCCTGTAAATTATAATTAGATAAATATGATGAGACAAATACACACACACACACACACACACACACACACACACACACACACACACACACACACACACGTACACCTTACATACACATACACAACCACAAGCAAGCAGAATCAATCTCCACAGAGCCGGCACGAATCGCCCAATATATCCTTCTTACCTTAGGCAAACAGTCTTCCCCACACCAGGCAAACATACTGGCACCCATAGTCAACATCATGTTCCTTCCTCATTACACTAACGAGTATCTTTGTCTCCTTTTCTTTCCTTTTCTTTTCTTCTCTCCATTCCTATCCCCACCAAACTCTACCTCTCCTTCCGTCCCATCCCCGAACGCAATGTATTTTTACATCTTAAATCCTGTTGTTGATATCAAAGCCATTTATTTTCCGGTTTTATTCCCGCTCCGGCAGTGCTACGTTTTGTTTTCGCTTTATGAAAGCCGTAAAGACGCCTTATTGCAACCTCTGACACGAGCGCAGAGCTCAGGTTCAGCATGGCTTTCGGTCTTGATATACACGATGACAGTTTTGAAGGTGGCTCCAGGAAAGCCATTGTCTTTGCCTGTAATGAGTGCAATACGTTTCACTCATGGCAAGTTTGTTGGCTCGGTCATGCCCGGCAATGGGCAAGTGTACAACAGCAACGTGAAGTTTATGATAAAGCAATTCATTTCAGATGTCAAGACGGTCAGTAAGTAGGGCATCTCTATCCCTTCCAACGCTTATTTATTTTCTTATTCGTTTCGTACTTTTAGTTTTATTTTCATTTGTTTAAGTACTAATTCATTTTAAAGTTCACATGGTATCTGCTCGAGTTGTGGTCATCCAGACGCTGTGTCGCATGAACTAAAATGTCATTTTTGTTTTCCGACATCGTACCTTCCGACATCGTATCTTGCTGTCACTTTACTTTCCTACTTTAAAGAACGGCGATTACACAATGAAATGCCCATTAACGTTGGAGATATGAGCACAGGACGATGGAGAAATCGTGGACAACAAGCAACCGCGAGTTAATGGAAGAATATCATGATGAGTGAAGCTCATTTGGGACTTAATAAATCTTCTTCACTCGTCCGGAAGGGACGGCGTCTCACGTACTCGTTGCCGACTACCGCCAGACGATTTTATTCAGTTGAGTTGATTCCCTAATTCCTTAGGGGATGAAGCACACAACCGCTCAGATCTGATGCTCCCCTTCAGGGCCATCAGTCTAATTCCTGAGGGTTTATGAAGGAAATAGGTAATAACTGTGGTTAATAGGTAATCAACAGTGGTTAAGAACGGAATAGACTTACTAACCATCTAGTGAGCGCTGAAACAATGGGTTGTTTTAAGAGAAGATTGGAATAGGGATGACGGGTGGTAAGGGATATGGAACTGCCTAGTGTAGGCCTTACGGTCTTTTGCAGTCTTTTTTATTATGTCCATATATTATTTGAATTGTGGCTACCTTTTTCAATACGAGCGTTCGTGTATCCGGGTACTTTGTACGGATCCCATCGATACCATTCTATAGAATTTATTCCCTCCTACATATAATGAAATCAAATTAATATCCATATCTATGTATTGATACTGTAATTCCACATTATATATATATATAAACTCTCTCAACAATAAGCACTGGGTACGCATGTGATACATGAAACAAGTTCCATAATCCTGGTCAACAATCCTAAAATCAACTATCAACGTCAACCCGAAACGTCATCTGCAACTCCAACGTCTCTCCCTCGGTTGAGGGTCCATCAAATCTCCCAGAAGGGGACCCGGGCCCTAACCTACCCCGCAGCGTCCCCGCCAGGCGACCGGGGTCCTCATCAAGACGGTCTTCCCTCATCGATTCTCCCCTCCACCTCCAAGACCCTACCATCCTTACTACACCTAACCGACGTCGACGATGGTCCATATCCACACACCAACAGCCTACCACACCTACATTTTTCACCATCCGAGCATCTCGTTTCTCTTCTTAATTATGGTGTTTACATCCATTTAATTTCTATAATTAACATTAGTGTTATATATACCCTGACCATTATAATGGGGGGTGGGAGGTTGCACTAAATCTGTCCTTGCGAAATGACACCAATTCATCACTGCAGTGGTGTGCGACTCTTGTTTTTTTTTTGCAAAAAAAAAAAAAAAAAAAAAAAAAAAAAATCTGCTTCGAGGAATACTCCAGTCAGTCTTTCCTCTGCAACCACAGCCACATCCTTCATGCCCAGGCTGAGAGACCCATTTTCCTTTTAAGCTGGCGTGGATGAAGATTGAAACGGAGATATAAAAGTCACAGTTTCAATTGCAATGTCAATATAACCATCTTAAAAGATGAAAAGGGAAAGATCTAATGTAATTCGAAGCTGCCAATTACGAATATTAGTTTTTTTTTTTCAAGAGTAGGCAGCCTCCATGGAAGGTTCTTGGCTACTCCACTTAGCGTTGCAACCTCAAGGTTGGCAACCCTCACTACATCCTCCAACAGCGTGTAACGCATTACCATCATCAACAAACTAAGGTGTCACTTTTCCACTACATCTTCCAATATTTCTGTCACCACCTCTGAAACTAATTGGGTTTCAATCTATGGACATCTTATTCAGGTCATTATCTGCCTCTCAACTATGTTCCCTAAATCCAGAAGCCCAGCTAAAAAGATAAAATGAACAGATAAATATAAATTGATAAATAAAAAAGGAGTCAAAAACAAATAAACAAATGGAAAAGAAATCGTCACAATACCACGCTGAATCACCGTGTCAAAAATCCATCTTCACATTAAACCTTGGTGGTCATGTCATCACATTATCGCATCCTATATACTCGTACAGTCAGCACAGACACAGACACAGAGAGAGAGAGAGAGAGAGAGAGAGAGAGAGAGAGAGAGAGAGAGAGAGAGAGAGAGAGAGAGAGAGAGAGGAGAGAGAAGAGAGAGAGAGAGAGAGAGAGAGAGAGAGAGAGAGAGAGAGAGAGAGAGAGAGAGAGAGAGAGAGAGAGAGAGAGAGAGAGAGAGAGAGAGAGATTATGCATTCTCACAGTCTGTTCCTTATATTTCGTCCCTGAATACATCAAAATACACCTGTCGCAAAATTTAGGGAAAAGATGGAAACCATCACAATCTTGACAGATATAGAGGTACAACTCATTCACAAGTCATACGGACTTGAATTTATTTTTTATTTCTCCTAACCCAGTCCTGGGACGACATCCCCGATATACAGCAGCACGCCACTATAAAACAAATGAACTGCGCTAACACATCATAATAAAACTGCAAAACATTCCACCCGACCATTGTGTAGCAGGTTATGAACACGAGCAAGACAATAAACTACCCTAATTCCCGCCCGCCAACCTGTTTGAGTACCCTCCCTGATACAGGAGGAACAGCGGTCACTGGCTTAGACCGGAAGTCGAATCTCTGTACGGCTTGAAACCCGATATAGTGGTACTGCGTAATCAAACTGCATTATCTATACGACTCTACAGTCAGAATCTCTACGAACCAAATACAAATTCGACAAATTCCACTGAGAATGGATTCAGTGCTTAGAATGGTTGATTGGTTCAACATTTCGAGGTCTACCGTAGTTCCAAGTATCTAGCATCTACGTGTACTGTACATGTGTACACGTATGGGAATAAAGTACGAGCGAGTTAAAAGGGACTTGGACCTCGGCTAAAGTACACAGACATCCTATATAGAATCCACTAACAAAACTATAATTGGGTTTGGACAGCAATTGTTCTTACACACACACACACACACACACACACACACACACACACACACACACACTATATATTTATATATATACTGTATATATATATATATATATATATATATATATATATATATATATAAACGGTGAAATCTAAAGTAGGTAAAATATGACAAACTTCATCAAGCTATTCCCATCATTTATAGGCAATGTACTCATAATTAAGCTGACATCACGCTTTTCTGAACAAATTGTACTACATCAGCTCTAAACATCACGGGGTCACATTCTTTACTTGTGTTTTATTCCAGCAAGAGCGAGCAGTGTTTCCATATACCATACTTGCTTGACCTGTGCTCACAGCTCCAGCAACACTTGTGGTGAAGTGGAGCATAGACTGGACTAATGAGTAAAAGCAGCAACGACTGCAACAGCACTGTAGGAGAGAGGCCAAACGCAGAGTATGGGATCCAATATATTTAACGTTTCGCCAAGCAGGGCTTCTTCAGAAATAACACAGTGGAGAAACATCTTACTCCTTATATAGCCCGATCTTGCGGGGAGAAACAAACATATATATTGGATCCCATACTCTGCGTTTGGCCTCTCTCCTATAGACTGGACTACCTTGGACAGACCAACCACTCGCGCGGGATCGGTTTTTGTGGGAGAGGAAGAAAAATATGTAAGAAAATGAAATGATGGTTGTGTGTAAACGGGGGGCTATTTCCACTGAGCACATTTAGGGATATCTATTAATGCTTGTATCATGGATCGGAGACATGTGGTGAGGTGACCTCTGCATCATAAGAACGCAGGATGACGGCTAGTTATAAACTCGTGCCGCCTACATTCCGGTTGGAAACTGGAGACAAGAACAAGAACTGGGCGACCGACAATTACTGGAAAATTAATGCAACAAATCTTCGCCGGCGGTTGTACAGGTAATGGAAATCTATGCCCACTGAAGTACCTATAGTTTGGACTGAACCAAAAGATCACATATAAAAATAATTCCTGCAAACATGACATGAACGATTCGCCCTGGACATCCCACGGAGAATCACCAACTTTAGATGCTCCAGAATCATTCACGCCTGAGTCAGACTAAGAGAAAGAAGAGGATAAAGCTTATGAACCGAGTTGACATTATAATTGAAGTGTTCAGAAACAGAGGGGCATTTACGCTACTTTAACTTGTTTCGAGTTAAGCACGGATATATATATATATATATATATATATATATATATATATATATATATATATATATATATGTGTATATACTGTATATAAGGCTTACGCCTTTCACGATCCGTGCTTAACTCGAAATCAGTAAAAGTGGCGGGGATGCCCCTCTGTTTCTGGACGCCTCATGTGGAACAACCATAAACACAAGGGAAGATCTATTTCTGCAACTCGTGATTCAAGTTCTAATATGTGCATCATACACCTGGAACATATAAAATATATAAATTCTCAAAAGACAGCAGCCAATTAGCAGTTTTAATTCTCACAATTGAATTCAGCGCATCAGAAGTCATATGAAAAGGATTTAATATCTGAGAAAAACTAAACTGACGCACAAATTAAAATGATCAACATCTGTGTTACTGTTGTCAATAACAATGATAATGCTTATAATATTAATAATGATAATAATAATAATGTTCATGATTATAATAATAATAATGCTATACAGTAATAATAGTAATAACAATAATAATAACATAATGACGATAATAATAGTGATGACGGATTCAATTTAACGTCACGAACTTCCCTATCAGAAGGATAGAACGGTGCCCCTTACAGAGAATTGGAATTTACTGAACCATACCCTTGGTCCAACTCCCTGGCGGCATTGTCCGAACTGCCGTCATCTTGACCTCCGCCGCAAGTAGCGACGCTCTAACCCGTTCGGCCAGCAAGCATCCATTAATATTATTACTCTCATTATTATTATCATTATTACTTTTTTCATCGCCGGGAATTGATCCGCACCGAGCGTCTTCCACGAAATTCCTTTCGCGTTATGGCTTACAACCCCCGCGGTCCTGCTTACAACTGAGCCAATGGTCCGACATGCTGATGTATGATGTCCATCGAGGAGAAGCATGCCAAGGACCAATTCCGGTGACTATAAAAGCACAATGTGCTGTCGACCTAAGTGGGGGGAGGGGGGAGGGGGGGGGAGGAAGATAGCGGGGGGGGGGAGACTGGGAAAGGGAGGGGGGATATGTCACCCAAACTATTTCATTGTGTATTACATCATGTGAACAATTCTTTTCCGGCACTTTGGGAGACTCAAATCGTTTTGACGGCGTAGAACTAAATTTATGATGCATTTAGCAACCAGTCATACCAACTATACATGAACTCTTTGCTTCCTAGAAGATACTAAATGCATCTGGCTAGGCAGACATCTGAGAACTTCGTGACAAAGGAATATCCCCTTAACTTAAAATTACCTTACCGTAATATCTAGATGTACAATTTCATTTAAATGGTGCCAGTCACAACAAACCTTGCCCGGCCAGCGTCCATGTTGGGGTAGCAATAATTTACGGCCACTCTTCGATGTAATCCTAACCCAAGTCATATCTTCAAGCTGACTCGAATACGTACAGAACCCACTCATACCTAACACAAGCTCGAGAAGTATGACCACTAAATTCCCTGCTAAAATACACGATGAAACATCAATTTCAAACACCAGGGCCCAATCGATTCCTCTCCGTCCCCACCCCACCCCCGTGCTCCCCTCTCTTCCTCCCCTTCCACCTTCCTCCTCTTCTCCCTTCTTCCCCTTCCCCTCATCCTTCCCCCAACGCCTGATGCTATCCTTCTCAAACCCTGAAGAATGAAGAAGTCATAAATACAAACTAAAATAAATAAATTAGAAATAAATAAATAAATAAATAAACAAATAAATAAATAGATAATTAAGTAAAAATAATGGGTGGCAACATGTACGAAAACAAACGAAGAAATAAATTTCACTATCAAGTTCTGTACAACATGGCAATTTCCAAAACTGGGAGGGAAAGTTCCCAAATCTAGAAAGAGGCGTTTTCGTTTCGGATAGTGAAAATTTTCGAATTTCAGAGAAATATTGCTTTAAAATTATGAAAAGGGGAAAAAGCACCTGGGGAAGGTGATATATCAATAGATCTTTTGAAAGACGCAGGGAAAGATGTTCATATTAAGTTAGTTTAGTTGTACACCCAGTGTACGAGTATACGTCAAGCAAGCGTTCCTGAAACCTGGTGTAATGCTATAACGATTCTGCTTCATAAAAAAGGTGACCAGAAGGACCTTTGTAACTACCGACCGATTAGTATGCTATCAAATGTATATAAAGTATTCTCCAAGATCCTTACAAATAGACTAAGTCAAGTTTTAGATGGAAACCAACCGAGAGAACAGGCAGGCTTTAGAAGCGGATATTCGACTCTAGATCACTTGCAGGCGATGAACCAACTAATCGAGAAAACGACAGAATACAATATACCTCTTTGTTTAGCTTTTGTAGATTACGAGAAGGCCTTTGACTCGGTAGAACAAATAGCAGTACAGAACTCGTTACGCAAGCAGGGTATTAATACAAACGAACAGATCGTAAGGGTTCTAGAAAAGATTTATGCAAAAGGTATCGTTGTAATTCGACTACGTACATATACAGAAAATATCAAGATCGAGAAAGGAGTTCGGCAAGGCGATACAATTTCACCCAAATTTTTTACAGCTTGTTTGGAAGAGATTTTCAGAAGGTTGAGTTGGGAAGAGAAAGGTTGGAAAATTAATGGCGAATATTTGAACCACCTAAGATTTGGGGATGGCATTATTCTTATTTCAGAAAGAGCAGAAGACTTGCAAGATATGCTGAGTGATCTGAACAAGGAAAGTCTCAAGGTAGGTTTAAAAATGAATAAGTGTGCAACCAAAGTAATGTTCAATACAAAAGTTCAATGTACTCGTAAAGATAATTGATGGTGAAGGTCTTGAAAAAGAGTATAATTATTTAAGCCAGATGGTGAATGTGACCAAAGATCATGATAATGAAATAAAAAGACTTATTACAATTGGTTGGAAAGTGTTTGGTAAGTATAATAGAAACCTAAGAGGCTCTCTACCTCTATGTCTGAAATGTAAAGTTTACAATCAATGTATTCTGCCAGCAATAATCTACGGGTGTGAGACTTGGAAATTGATGAAGGCGATGGAGACAAAGCTAAGGACTGCACAGAGGAGAATGGAGAAATCAATGATGGGAATAACGCTGAGAGACCGAAAGAGAGCAAGTTAGGTGAGAGACTAAAGTGAAAGATATTGTGGAGGCGGTGAATGAGAGGAAGTGGAATTGGGCAGGTAAGTTAGTGCGAACGACTGACGAGCGATGGAGCAAATGTGTTACTGATGGACGCCGCAAGATGAGAAGCGTGGAAGAGAGAGACCAAACAGACGGTGGAGAGACGAGATAGAGAAGTTCGCAGGAATGACGTGGCAGGGGTTGGCGCGGTCGTGTGAATCATGGAATGCTATGAGGGAGGCCTTTGTTCAGCAGTGGACTCGGGATGGCTGATTTGATTGACTGATTGTGAAGTACATACAGCTGGATATTTCTTTCAGTTCTTCAGTGCGAAATTAGTGTCACAATTACGAATCTGAAAAGTGTCTTTCCCATGAAGTCAGAAACTAATCTCTACCCCCACACATCCTACCTCCGACCTCCATTTAAATAACTAGAATATGACTTCGCTTACAGACATCTAGACTTTTCTAAGAACATTTCTACAGCATGCCTAACATTTGTATAGATTTACAGTATCTTAGTTCACCATTAACCTTTGCTATATATGACGGAAAAATAATTTTATATTTGATGTGAAAAATAAAATATTGTAACCGAAGTCGTTTTTACTCAAACGAACTCTCGACGATCGGCGCTGGTGAAGCTCGTGGAGACCCAGTGTGATAACCCCTTAGATCGTTCCACGCTTATCGAACACAGCAAAGAGGATGCCCAGCCTACCATATTCGTAGGGATAATTGGCCTCGGACACACTGCTGGGGGAGGCTGAGATCTCTCGTCCAAGGCTGAAAGGCCGGTGTATGGATGTAAACATAAACGAATGCATACACGCACGCATGCACACACACACAAAGAATATATATATATATATATATATATATATATATATATTTACACACTTTACATATATAGAGTAAAAGGTGATCAACATTGTTTTTGAGTAAAGACTGAATATTAGTCTCCAGCCAAAAAAGAATGATGCATTTATTATCGACAAGGAGAAACTAAGAGAGAGAGAGAGAGAGCGAGAGAGAGAGAGAGAGCGAGAGAGAGAGAGAGATAGAGAGGAGAGGGGGATATTGTAAATAAATTAGAGAGCGAGAAGGGGAAAGGTTTCTCCCCTTGGTGTGGAAAGGACTCCTGTGATGACAGGAACGTCAGGTCATCTCTTGCCTCATTTTTTATTTTCCTGATTAAATTTCTCTCAAATCTCCCGCTGCTCTACTTCTAGTCCAGTAATTCTCAAGCCCGGCATAAAGGTACAGAAACACAACTGGGGGAAAATTATAAAAATACTATGCAAGGAATGAACTTGATTAAAGAAAATATATATTCTACAAATGTATATAAAAAGTACCTTGTCAGGTATAGCGTATTACAGGAAACACTAATTTTTAGAAACAATATATTTATCCTTTACCACGTCATTTTTAACCCCAAATGAGATTAAATTTACCCCCCCCCTCCTCGGCTGAGAATATCTGCTCGAATTTGACCTGACCTACCTCTGGGTGCCAAATATCAAAGTGCGCTGTCATGGCAGTCATGAGAGTGGGAGACATCTCCAGAGGCAGCCTCCGCAAGCGCGTGTGCGGACCGCCATCTCCCTGTGGATTATATCTCTGGAAAGGGGTCGCATGCCCGCATAAATGAAACAGTCGGGCAAAAATACGACCGGCATTTGGACATCCAGTATGGCTTTAATTGTGTTCATTTACACACGACCGAGACAATGGCGAGGCGCTGCGGCGACCCGGGCAGACAGGCAGGCAGCTATCATGATGAGCCCGGACAGATAAGACGCGTTGTACGGAATCCCAAAGGGACCTTGTAAAGACCCATGGAAATGGAGGTGGCGACGGGTGTGGAGAGGGCAAGCAGGGTGAGGATAGGGTGTGGGGGGAGGGGGGAGTGCTTTCCTTGAAGACTAGAAATGTGCAGTGGTCGGAAAGGGTCTGGGAATGAAATGGCAGTCAGAAACATTTCAATGTTTTGAAATTCATTAAAGAAGATTTGGACCGCTTTGATGTATATATGTTTCCTCGAGCCTAAACTCCAACAAGACGTTCTGTAAGAGTATGGAATGTTCAAGGAGTATATTGTAGAACTATATGCTTTGTGAGGAATATTCAGAATTCTTTGGTAGTTGCTTTAGAACAGGGGTGGGCAACCTTTAGCAGTGCTGATGCCAAAACCAAACAAATCTTTTATACAAAATTTTCTCGCGTGCCAACAGAATAAAATTATAGCCCCTACACATGAGTATGGGCCCTCTCCCTCCCTTCACCTCCTAGGGCAGTGGTCGGAAACCCTTATAGCTAGATGAGCCATTTCTTTAAAGTTAAAAAAAAGTAAAAGAAAAAATAGATAAGATAAATAATAATAATAACATAAATGAAATAAAATAGAAAAGACATTTCTACAAATCATAATTGATGGCTACAGATCTTTTCGAGGCCGAATGTATATATATATATATATATATATATATATATATATATATATATATATTTATATATATATATATATATATGCAAGGAATGTTTTACAAATTTACTGTATATATATGACATCTTCGTTTTGAAGTAAATAGTGGCCTGAAAGAGCCGCAGGTTGCCGGCCACTGTCCTTAGGCCTTAACCCGCCGCCCAGCCCGTCATACGGTTACCAATGGTCATACAATCTGAAGTTGGAGATTTATTAGTTATTTTGTTTTAAGGTGAGCTCTGGGTTACGCGTGCCGGAAAAAGTATTTAGTGTGCCAGGTTTGGCACGCGTGCCAAAGGGTTGCCCACCCCTGCCTTAGTACGTCTTTGCGTTCTAGTTATCGGAGTTGTTCTTACAGAGTGTTACAGAACCTGAAATCGCAATTATTCGTCCAGTTCAGCTATAATGTGTCTCGAACTGTGTAAGCTGCCCTAGAATGTGTTCGAATCTATCAAAAAAGAAAAACGACATCTGACAATTCCAAGGGCTTTTGAGAACTTCAGCCACACGAGATGAAAGTAATAATACAGACATCCAAACTTGACCCAGGATAAATCACAGCTAAGTAAATACAGCTTTCGTAGTTGTTACATTACTAGTTTACAAAACTAATTTAATACAATCCGCTGTGCAAAAGTATATATTAAGTATTCAATAAGATGATATACATATTCATCCTGTGAATGTGATATATCCTTACTAGAGTATCCCTGTAAAAGAGAGAAAGAGAGAGAGAGAGAGAGAGAGAGAGAGAGAGAGAGAGAGAGAGAGAGAGAGAGAGAGAGAGGTAAGCGAGAAGAACTTGGTAATTATTTAAGAAGTTTTCGGGCTTTCATGGAGCTAGAGAATCTATACAAGGTGTTGACAAAAGCTCTAAGGAGAGAGTTACATGTATACGGAATAGGTGCATGTATGTTGAAAGCGATAAAAGGTTATGTGCGAATATTAGTACACTGTGAGGGACGGGAGCTGAGAGAGTGAATGGTTTTGTGGTGAACGGAGAGCTGCATCAGGGTTGTGTGGAATCGCCTTGGTTACTCAATGTGTACAAGGATGGGAAAGTGAGAGAGGTAAATACAAAAGTCCTCTGAGATACCTAGACGCCCATGAGCACCAACAGTTATGCTATAACTAAATCCAACAGAAAATAAATACGTATGACATAACATATAAGAAACGAAAGTACTGTACACTCTTGTGCTTCAATCACCAGAGCCCGAAGGCGACTTGAGTCCTTAGGTCACCCGGTCACCGACTTTGAATATGGCTTTAATGACGCTGGACGACGAGGCAAGACGGGGTAGGACCAATCAATCCGGATGCAAATGCAATTAATCGGAGACGGGCGAAGGGCTCATGCGGCGGGACGGGTCTGATCCGTCTTAGGTGCATCTGACGTGAAACGGCGCGCCGGAGCACATATCTCAGCGGCCGAAACCATCCCGAAGGCCCTTGGCACCGCTTTCGTCTGTGGCATGGGTGACACTCCTCAGAAATTAGTGACAAGGGGACGGTCGACGCTCAGATTTAACACATTTAGGTTCAGTCACACTTAAACAGAGTTTTAGTGAAAACAAACACACACGCACAAACATGCTCTCGATCGACTGAATCCCATTTTCTCCAATTATATACATATATATACATATATATATATATATATATATATGTATTATATATATATATACATACATATAGAATTAAATTTGACCGCTGCTTGTGCAAGAATAAGCTTCTTGTTGAAGGATTCAACCTTTCTAATAGTCATATTTGTTCATCATGATAGTCGATATACAAAGATTGCCGATATATATATATGTGTATATAGATACGACGTTTCGCCCTTCTTAGAGCATTTTCAAGTACATATAAATACAGGGAGGTACAACCTCCGTGCATATCTAGCCTGAACAATTGTGGACAACATTGACCCTCCCAGCACCCACGGAGTGCCAACAAGTGTAAATAATTCCCACATAAGATCTTTTGATCTTTTTTCACTAGTTTGATATAAGCTTTCCCCTTTTCACCTATTGAGACCTCATATATATACGTTGTTTCTATTCTGCCATTTAGCATTGTACTTGAAAATGCCTAAGAAGGGCGAAACGTTTTCATTTTGCGGATAATACACAATATCATTCGGCAATCTTTTTGTACATAAGACTTCATGTATGGAACAAAGTACAGCATATTCAGTAATACAAATACATTTTTATAATGAAGTCCTTAGGATACTTCGAGACTTTTGTCGATGACTGTAACGCTATTGTAACACACTCCCGAAGCCTCAAATCACTGGAATCGTGGGAAGGCCATGAAACACATCCAGTCCTACGAATCTGATATACACACACACTATATATATACACATATAAATATATATATACACATATATACATACACACATAATACACACACGCACACACAAACACAAAACTGCCCTTTTCGTTATTCACTTTGATAGCATCGTTCCACAGAATTCTTGCCTTCTCTTCCTTCTCGTACTCATTATCTCTCATTATCAAAGACATGTGCCTACATGCATATCTTTGCCTGAACAATTGTGAAAGTAACAGTATAATTGACTGAAGTGTACCCAACTTATGCAACAAGTGTAAATATATAGAGAAATGTGGTGCTTGTCGTACCAAATATGCTAACAGTTGATATAGTCTCCCCTTTTCCCACAAGAGACCTCCCACTCTACGTATTCCCAATCTCTGCAAGATCTTATGTCTGAGAGTTTTTCCAAAGTGATGTACCCACCCCATTTGCTTAGTTGCGTGTTCGAGTCCTATACTCCTCCCCTATTCCCAGCAGCGACTGTCACTTGACCCAACACTCCAAGCGCATAGGGCGAAGGTAATGGCCTCGGCCGCAACAAAGTACAGCGTAAGCTCTTCACCATACCATAAAAATACATTTATAATGAAGTCCTTGACGAAAATGAACTCGAGACTTTCTAACACTGACTTGTAACGGGCTATTGTAACACACTCCCGAAGCCTCAAATCACTGGAATCGTGGGAAGGCCATGAAACACATCCAGTCCTCACGAGGTCTGAACACACACACACACACACACACACACACACACATATCCGAGGAATCGTAGGGAGGTCACAAGACAGAGGTCACACACACACACTAAATAGATAAATGAATAAATGGATAAATAAAATTAACTGCCCTTTTCGTTATTCACTTTGATAGAATGAATAAAACAGAATATTCTTGCCTTCTCTTCCTTCTCGTATATTCATATATATCTATATATATCACAGACAGTGCCTGTTGAAAACTGTCCGCAAAATTCATTAGAAATTAATTTCTGGTGATCTTAAGCTTTCTAGCTTTCGGTAAAGTAGATTTCTGGGGCTGGTAATGGCAACCCGTGTGATAATACTATTACCACGCGGATTGCTATTACCAGCCCCTTATCCTGGCGCAGATGCACGAGATTTGGAAAATAAACAAAACACAGTATAAAAATCCCAAGACGTTTCGCATATCGTTCTGCACGTCTTCAGTCTGGAGAAGGTTGTGTGATGGTCCAAGACAGTATAAATATGTATAAAGTTGCGTGTTCGAGTCCTATACTCCTCCCCTATTCCCAGCAGCGACTGTCACTTGACCCAACACTCCAAGCGCATAGGGCGAAGGTGACATTAGGCGATCGGCCGCAGGCTTACGGACCAACCTGGCGCCAGCCAAACACCAGGAGAGTCATTTATTGGCTCCAAGTTTTTCCTTTGATGACGAAAATGAACTCGGGGTTTCTAACACTGCCTTCACTGCCAGGACTGAAGATGGTCTGAAGCCAACGATCTGCAAAGAAACGTCTTGCAGAATTTATACTGTGTTTTATGAAGCAGCATTTATTTTGTATATAGGATAGACCTTTTTTTTACATCATATCCGAGGAATCGTAGGGATTTGCTTCTTCCCCTCTCATTACAGAACTATCTAATAAATCCGAATAAATGGATAAAATAAAGAAAGAAATTAATTTCAATGAAATAAAATAAATTTCAACAGAATATGAATAAAACGATATATACTCGTATGTAAAATACATATATATATATATATATATATATATATATATATATATATATATATATATATATAAAATGAATTAACAAATCAATAAGTAAATGAAGAAGTAAATTATCTCATCAAAAAGAAAAAGAGAACAAATAAACAAATAAAAGGAAACGTGGAAGGAGAAATCAGTGTTTACTTGCACACAATACCTGTTTGCTTAATTCAACTTCAATCCACATATCAGCGTTCCCTTCCCCTCTTGGGCCAGCCCCCCACGCGCGACAATTAAAGCTAATGGCAACTCGCTAACATGGCACTATAGATATGAATATTCATGACATACATTATAGACAGGCAGGGAGAATACACATAAATAGGGCTTGTGAAAGAGTGGTCACATTATAGTCTCAGACATACACACATACACAAATGCATAAACATGTTCACCTAATTGTATCTACTTGATAGTAGCATACAGATTGGCTGTCGAATTCCCTTCTTTCATTTTCTAAGTATCATGCTTCGTGTACATATGTGTGTGTGTGTGTGTGTGTGTGTGTGTGTGTGTGTGTGTGTGTGTGTGTGTGTGTGTGTGTGTGTGAGAGAGAGAGAGAGAGAGAGAGAGATTCACCACCATACTCTTGGGTCACACATTGGACTCGTGATCGACATCTATTACCATCCCGGATGAGAGCTCAGAGCTCATATATGTCTGATCTATGAGTAATGCTGTGACCTTACACACACACACCCACAACTTCTTGCCCACGTCCCTAAAATTATTTCAGCCCTGGGTGGAGTCGAACTCGGACCACTGAATTAGCGGTTGCGAACGGCACCACTGCGCCGTCGAGCCGTGGTGTGTGTGTGTGTGTGTGTGTGTGTGTGTGTGTGTGTGTGTGTGTGTGTGTGTGTGTGTGTGTGTGTGTGTGTGTGTGTGTGTGTGTGTGTAAAAGCTCGAAATTTTCCTAAAAAAATGTTGGCGTATAATTTTATCATCACTGATATGATATCACAGATTGTACATAAAGATATATAAATCTGTTTTCTCTGATATCACGAGCTTGCATTTTTTCAGTAATGATGCAATTATACGATAACATTTTGCTCCGTTAGTTAAATTTGCTGTATGGTAATCTGAGCATTTGAACACATTTAACTAGTTTTAGTGCATTAAATTACACACTTATCCATCCAATAGACTATGTAATAACATAGGCATATGCGCGCAGAAGCACACATATACACACACGCACACACACACACACACACACACACACACACACACACGCATGCACATACATACACGCACATATACAAACGCACACACGAAAGCATGTACAAACACACATACACACACACATATACAAGCACACACGAAAGCACGTACACAAACACACACACACACACACACTCACGCATGCACATACATACACGCACATATACAAACACACACACGAAATCACGTACACACACACACACACACGCACACATATGCAAACATACGTTACCTACCCAGAGAGGGCGGTTGAATGGACGCTTCCTCAAGGCGGTTCAACGAAAGCACAGGAACTGTGGTCTCCTTAAGCAGTTCGCGGAATCCTCTGAATGCTCACCGGTAGTAAGAAAACTGGATCCCCGTGCCCCCACGTCATGAGTGCCTAATGGGATCCTTCGACGGGAGACACCTAAAGAAAACAATCCTCTCCACGTACCGATGACAAACATCACGATTTCCGACAACAACAACAGCTTAAGAAGCTATCACACTGGGCTATTTTACCTCCAACATCCGATTAATCGGCAGTACCACCAACCTCCAGAACTTTTTCCACCTTAAAATCACTATGGCAAAATATTTTGTTTTCTGAACAAAAATACAAAGAATGTCGTTTGATATGCTGCTCCAGAAGTCGGAGGAAAAACAGCCCAGTGTGATAACGCTGCGAAGAATTCTGGCGTGAACACGCGTCGACCTCAGCTTAAGTCGATCTTCCGCCCGAGTTCCTTGATCTTGACGTCTCTTACGCCTCATCGACTGAACCTGATCGACCCCTTCCCTCACACACAGTGAGACCTTTCCAGGCCCCTCCAGGGCCGGGAGTCAAGTTTCCATTTTTATTTAGCTACAGCAAATATATTTTCAATCTGTTCTCTGGAACCTTTAGTAGAGGAGAGGTCCACGAACACACACACACACTTATATACACACTCGTGGCGCGGTGGTAGATTTCCCAGCCACCACTACGGCAGTTTGGGTTCGAATCCCGCCCTGGGCTGAAATAATTTCAGTACCGCTGCGTTGCGAGTCGTTATTCTAACTCTCGTGGGCGAGGAGTTGGGTGTGTGCGTGCGTTTAAGGTCACAGCATTACCCACAGATTGGTCATATATGAGCTCTGAGCTCTCATCCGGGAGGGAAATAGCTGTCGATCAGGAGTCCAACACGAGACCATGGAGAATTACACACAAACACACACACACACACTCACACAAACACATGTTCGCACGCACACGGGAAAGCAAGGGCGTGCACGCCCACAGGAAAGCTAAGTTACAAATTGGCGGGGACAAAACTTTGTCTTTCATTGAATGCTAAGTTGAGCAACGCTAAATCGGAGACCTCCACACTCCCGAACGAGTGCGGGAACTCTCGTCTGAAGCGTTTCGACAAACCCAAGAAGGTTGCCCACATAGACCCTGTTCACACTAGCGGTTTGAACCGCGGCGGTTCAATTACGATGTAAGTTAATGGAGGAGTTCACACACAACCGCACATTTTCTCTTTTACTATGCGGTACCGCCGCTGTATCCGCGCGATTCAAACCGCTAGTGTGAACAGGGCCTAAGGGAACCTGCATCCTTGTGGCATTACTACATACTAATAGACGGCACCATAAGAACATAAGGATGAAGGAGTCTGCAAGAGACCATAAGGCCTACACTAGGCAATTCCATATCCATTGCCACCTATCATCCCCATGCATAAAGTTATCTAATCTTTCCTTAAAACAACCAATTGTTTCAACACTCACTACATGGTTACTGAGTCTATTCCATTCGTTAATCACAGTTTGTAAACCAGTTCTTGCCTATTTCCTTCTTAAACTTAAATTAAAACCATAATCATTGCCAGCTTACAATGTGACAAACATTCCTGACAATCAGAAGTACGTATTCTCAAATACTGAGTAAATAAAAACAATACTACGTGGTGCCATCTATTTGCAGACGGATGGACCACGACGCATCTGTCGTCGAATTTTAGTATCCAAGTGTGCTATTGCTGGCGTGAATGACAGCGCCGTGCTGGTTGATGGTGGTATATGGCAACTTGTGCGTGTTTTACGTGTTTATCTACAGTGTTACTGCAATGGAAAAACACAAGTCATACGACTGCGCATCTCGACTTGACAGTTATGTGCTCATGTCGTAGATCATACACGCGCCATTCCCCCACTACACTGCCTAATCTCCTTACATTCTCAACTG
>NC_134778.1:81476624-81481624 GCF_046742065.1 Oratosquilla oratoria
TGATAGGTGACATAGCTGCTAGTCATTCATCCAAGCTTACATCATTATTATTTTTATTTATTTATCTATTTTTTACATAGTGATATACAGCTACATTCCCACCCTCTCACACGTAGGGAAAATGTATTCAGTACGATATACATGTTTCTACGAGGCACATAAATTGTTTAAGTCGTTCAATTTCCGTACCCTGCTTTCCTCGAAGCAAGGATCAAACTAAACTTCGATTACATTTTTCAAATCCAGCTCACTAAGGCATGAGGATTATGTGGTCTATCCATCTTCATGTAGAAAAGAAATCCACGGTTCCGCCTAGATTTGCTCTTTTCATTCTGTATAGCTTTCCTCCGTTATCTACACTTTGATAACCCAGGATCCTTTCAGTCATGGTTATGTTTGTTCCTTTGCACCCCGACCCAAACCTTGCCTTTGCTCGCGTTCATAAAGATTCTTACGGATCAAAATTTGTCAAAGTGTAGGAATTTCATTTTTCGTTTTTTTTTTTGTTTCAGTAAGCGAGCAAGATTAAAGTTGACGTATGTGTACACACAGCGTACACACACACACACACATGCACGCACGCACCCACGTGTACATACGCGCACACACACATTGATACACACAAACACACATTATACACCTCGTGGCGCTGTGGTTAGAGTTCTCGCCTGCCACTACGGCGGTCCGGGTTCGAATCCCGCCCAGGGCTGAAATAATTTCAGAATCGTTGCGTTGCGGGGTGTTGCTCCAACTCTCGTGGGCGGGGAGTTGTGTGTGTGCGCGTGTAAGGTCACAGTATTACCCATAGATCGATCATACAAGCTCTGAGCTCTCATCCGAAAGGTTAATAACTGTCGATCACGGGTCGAACAAGTGATCCAAGACCATGGTGAATCACACACATACACACACACACACACACACAAACAGAAGCTCATTCTTCAGTACAACATAATCCCTTTAAGTCTTTACCAAACCACAACCATGGAGCTCCTGGACCCACGAACCGAAACCAGCCCAAGTCTGAACCACGTGGCACAGCGGCGACCAAACTGCACAGCGCGTGACTCCACCCCCGCCCCCACACACACCCTCAACCCCGTCGCAACTCCACCTCTCCCTCACCACAAATCCACTCCTTAGACATTGAATACACAAGGCGAAACACAAATAAAGACAAACAAATACACGCGAGGAGCAAACACAGCCTCAAAGGGAAGCCTCACAAAACAGCGTGGAGGCTTGTTTTGATTTTGGCTTTTGTTTTGCTTTTGTCCTATTTTCTCTCTCTCTCTCTCTCTTTTTTTTTTTTTTTTGTGAAAGGGAGGAAGGAGGGTTATCTCCCTCTACTCATGGACGGTATCTAAGATTTTTGTTCAAACTTTAAATATAATAAATAACGTCATCTTGAGGAAAGCACCCAAGAAGATTTAAGACTGAGGATCTTCAACTTTTAAACGCATGAGGGGGAGAGCTCCCCTCATGTACATAAAAATCACTTGGCCTAAAGCAGAAAAAAGTAAGAAGAACCTCGCCAATCCCAAGTCACTCAAGATGGGCTCCAAACTCAAAAGTGTGTGTGTGTGTGTGTGTGTGTGTGTGTGTGTGTGTGTGTGTGTGTGTGTGTGTGTGTGTGTGCGCGCGCCTTAGATCACGTGTTGGACTTGTGATCGACAGCTATTTCCCTCCCGGAAGAGAGCTCAGAGCTCATATATGACCGATGTATGGGTAATGCTGTGACCTTATACGCACACACACACCAAACTCCCCGCCCACACAACAAGTCGCATCGCAGCGATACTGAAATTATTTCAGCCCTGGGCTGGATTAAAACCCGGACCGCCGTAGTAGCAGCCGGGAACTCTACCAACTGCGCCACGAGAGTGTGTGTGTGTGTGTGTGTGTGTGTGTGTGTGTGTGTGTGTGTGTGTGTGTGTGTGTGTGTGTGTGTGTGTGTGTGCGTGTGTGTGAACGCATACATCAATTTAAATCTTGCACGTTGACTTAAAACAAATGAAACATGAAATTCCTACACTTTGACACCTAAAAAATAACTTCGACTCACTAGACTTTACACGCTGTTTATAACACTTTATCGTATATTACTGGTTGGTAACCTTTTATTCTTGCAATACAGATTTGATTATTTGAGAGCTAGGCGACCTCTGGATTGGGAAAGGGGGCCTTCGGGGACTGCTGGATTCCATCAGGTGAATAAAACAGCCTGGCGCTAACCATAAAAATATATATGAGGTTCTTATTAACAAGGGTGATGCAGGCAAGGTCATCATATCAAGACAAGAGCGTAGGCCTCATAGTAAAGGACGTAAATAGGACAAATTTAGGTCTAAGAAGGAATTAGGCAAGAACTGGTTTACCAACAGTGTGGTTAACGAATGAAATAGACTTAGTTATCATGTAGTAAGCGATAAAAAAAATTTGCTTTAAGAGAAGATTAGATAACTTTATGGATAAGGTTAATAGATAGTAAGGGACATTAAACTGCCTTGTGTAGGCCTTATGGTCTCTTGCAGTCTCATTCATTTTTATGTTCTTTTGTTATGTTCGCCGCCGTATACAGTGAAGTATTGGTCACGTGACATTAAACAGGAAGTCCCTTCGTGACGTCATCGAACAGCTGCAATTCGCCCCAATGGATGATGTTGCCTCTGTCGGTACTCTGACGCATTATACACAGTACTATACACATCATTATACAGTCCCATGCCTTCCAGACGTTCTGAAACTGGAAAGATGTGACACAAATGCTTTGGGCAAGGAAGGATGAGCCTGGAAACCTGGAAAGAAGGGATGGTTGTTCCCTTCGCTCGCCTTCATGCTGGAACATCGAAAACAACAGCCCCCCCACACCCTAACACAAAGAACCTCGACCTTTCGTATATGCTCGTCATGAAGACCACCCTAAGAGGATGTGTCCCACGTCCAGAGAGCCTGTGTGACGTCATGAGGGACACAACAAAACATTTGTCCGAGATGTCGGCAAACGCAGAGCATTTTGTGTTCTGTGCTGGGCTGAATCTGCTACGTTCTGACGTACGGGCAAACAAACAAACAATCAGACAAACACGGGCGCAAGCACACAACAGCTCTTCCGGATGCAGCATGTTTGCATCACCGAAAACAAAATAAAATCCCTTTTGCCACTTCCTCTCTCTCTCTCTCTCTCTCTCTTCTAGTCACTCCCTTTTTCCGGTTCATTTCGTCCAGACTAACCTGACCGGAGGACTGCAATCCGGGAATAGAAACGCCAATACCTGGCGTCAGTTTGTCTTTCTGTCTTTGTTGCCTCGTCCAACGCCGCCGGTCTGTCCTTCGTGTTGTCTTTCAAAGTAATCCCGAGGTGGCGAGGGGGTGGGGGGAGGGGGAGGGGGAGAGGGCAAGATTGGCATCGGCCGGAAAATCAATAATCATCCTGTAAGCGCGCGCGCGTGTTTGCTTGTTTGTTTGTTTGTATGCTTTTGTGAGCGCTTGCATGCGCGTGTATGTGTGATGTATATGTGTATATATATGTTTATGTGTGTGTAAGTGCTATCCCCAAGCTGATGTGCCGTCACCCTAAGAAAGCCTGAAAGCCTGTTTATTTCAGCTACGGTTACCTATCGGGTGATTTAATTCTCTTGGGGTTGACCAGAATAAATCCTGTTAACGACGCTAAGTAGCAAAGAGGTCAGTCAAAGTTAATTAAGATGGCTTAGTCCTTACTGTAAGCGCCCTCTTATCTGTGTTGTTTAGGTACGGTGTCACAATCCTATGAATTTTAACTAAAATTGTCTAGCTCGGTTAAGGAGTGTGGTCTGGCCTTTCCGAATTAATGTTCCTTATTCTTAACTTAATATATATGGTATTTATCAAATAATATGCAAAACTGCCTTCTTCCGTGCTATATCCACGGACTGTACATTTGTATAGCTTCATTTTAACAGGAACATACTAATACAACTTAATTAAGCTAATATCAATCTCATTCACTATCTATGCAGTGTTTCTTAAACAATACCCCCTATGATTAAATATCTTCTCAACTACAACTTAACCTAAACAACCCGTGCGATAAGTCGTCCCAAAAATCTTATTGTAAATATAAAATATCCACCACCGGCTTGCAATTCCGTAATCCTAGCGCCGGCAAAGCTCTATGTCTAACAAGAGCTAATCATTACTACTGTTGACAAGCCTCCTTACAGCTGGCAATATCCGATTAACCGACTGAGCTGGGAAGCCTCACACACACACACATGTATTAAACATAAAACGCATGAACATTTACATGTGCCCACAAGGAGGGATACAGGCACATACAATACTCATACATATTCATGCAAGGTGTACACGTATGCACATGTAGACACACACACACACGTACACACACACACACACACACACGTACATACACACACACACACACACACACATACACACACACACACACACACACACACACACACACACACACACACACACACACACACACACACACAGTGTGAGACAGGACCTATGGGCGCTGCACTTTTCCTGTATACTACAATTAGGTAAATAGACACACATACATATACAAGCATATACACACCACTAGGACACGCGCAAAACACACACATACAAACACATGCACGTAACCTAACCTTATGGGTCGCGAGTACTTCCTGAGGGGGATGGAACGTATCGAGGGGAAGCGGTGGTCCGCAGGGACCCCAACAGACACCAGAACCGAAAACTAAGCGCGAATGACAGAAATACCAACGCGAGGCGTCCATCACAACAACACAACAAATACTATAACCTACTCATCTCAACCTGGCAAGGCTGTACTAGACAAAAAGAAATGTCCCTTGGCAATAAGATTCAGATATTTTGGCGGAATGCATACATTATCAGTCAATCAATCAATCAGCCATTTTGAGTCCACTGCTGAACAAAGGCCTCTTTCATAGCATTCCATGACACACACGAATAAACGAAAATTAAGGAAATGGTGAAAAAAA
>NC_134778.1:81486624-81511624 GCF_046742065.1 Oratosquilla oratoria
TAGTAGTCATCGACGCCAGAGCACGAGTATCAGTTGAGGCCGTCGCCAAAGCCAGGACGAGTCAATTAGGAACTTGACGCCTGGGAGTGCCCGGCCCAAATTAGGTGACTGACACCAAGAGGTGGGAAGACATAGGAGCTGGCTGACAACCATGAGGAGGAGGAGGCAGGATATATGAGCTGCCTGACATGCTGAGAAGAGGGGAGGCCCCAAATGAGTAACAGCAAGGAGGTGACAGAGACGGATACATGAATTTAATGACATGATGAGAATACGAGGAAGTAGACTCATCTGCTGGGATTCGAACCCTTGCCTAGGCGGCTTGCGTCTTATAAGACAAAGACCTTACCGATCACGCTTTGTCTTATAAGACGCAAGCCGCCTAGGCAAGGGTTCGAATCCCAGCAGATGAGTCTATTTCCAAAAATGTCAAATGACACAAATACGAGGAAGGATAACGTGGGTCTTGTTCGCCTACCTCAGTGTTACCGGACCGAGATAATTTCTTGATATTCAGTTATTATTCCATTTTTTTTCTAAATAAAATTTAAACTGTAATTTATCTACTTTGTACTCCAAGGGCTCTCTGTGTTTATCTTTAACACCTTTGGGCACATAAACATGAGTACACGATTATGAATATATTCATTTATCAATGGGTGTGAGATACGATTTTCTCAATGAAATGGGGAGTCTAAACACACTCTGTGCCGCAAAAGATAGTCTGGTGTGATGCACTGAAAAGACGAGATGGATTAATATGTACCTCTTTCTGAAATTCGAATCATACAATGCCTTCCATATAGGCAACACAACTCATCAAGGTAAAGTAAATCAACCATTCAGAGGTCAAATCGTGATACTTGGGTGGGGCTAAATCGAAATATAAACGATAAAACATATAAAATATAAACGGAGTATTCGGACTTCTAATGAAATAGTTCATGCTGAAGTTCGAGAAGGGTCTCAGAGTGAAGGAGTCTGAAGCGGGGAGATGAGCCAGTGGTGATCGGCGAAGTGCCCACTGGAACTCGTCAGGGACCAAAGACTAAGCGGGTGGATAAAGTGGCTGGTACTGAAGGCTAAGTGAGTCCCGGTGAGGTTCAAGACTCTCAGGAGTTAAATGAGACGATGATGACGCCGATATTCTGGTACCTTTGCTCTCGGTTCGGTTCGGTTAGGTTAGAACAGGTTAGATTAGGTTAGGTTAGGTTAGATTAGTTTAGTTTAGGTTAGATTAGATTAGGTTAGGTAAGATTAGGTTAGGTTAGATTAGGACAGGTTGAGTTTGATTAGGTTAGATAAGATTAGACTAGGTTAGATTAGATTAGGTTAGGCTTGGATAGGACGAATATTACCAAATATTGGCTCGATTTTTCAAAATACCGCAGCAATGACGGTGACACTGATCGACCTTGGCGTATTTTCTAAATAACGACGGCAACATTAGCTTAACTTACCCTCTCGGGCTCCTCAACTTTATACAAGAATTGGGCGACCTGCGACAATAGGTCACTGGACGGGGGGGGAGCAAGGCACCGTGGTTTAATGGTAAACTATTTGTAAAGTGTGACAAACGTTTCGAACTTCGGACAGTAATGGTTTTCTTCTTCTTCTTCGGGAATGTTTCATCACGAAAGAAGAAACGTTAGGCAAACTTAACAAATATTTCCCCCCCTGAACTGTGGGTGCTCTTTAACATTTCAAGCTACGTCACAGTTATATTTATCTAAAAGTATGCATTTCTTTACTTAATCTAACTAGTTCACTTTGTGTTCCTTCATTTCCTCTATTCCTTTTTTTTCTTCACCACCTCACAGGGTGGATTTGGTGGTTGATTTTGGTTGAGATGGAAACGATAAAATGGACTGCAAAGACATTGATGACTCTTCTTCAATGTACGAGTGCGTGCAGCTGCACTTCAGAGGAGAAGTTCTGCCAAAAGATTTGGCCTGAAGGCGAAGAGGCAAAGTTCAAGGTTGGCGAATGTGGAGGGACGCTGTGCTGTTGGAGATCAACAAAACGCCAGTTGAAGAGAGCAACGAGACGTAGGAGAGACGTAGATTTTATTCAATTTTTATCTATTTATACCTAAACAACTATCATTTTATATATCTTATATACTCTTACATATATTATAATGTTATACCATACGAGTATGACAAATTTATATTATATCATTTATCTTTATCCATAGTTATATTTTCTATATTCTATCTATACTTATATCTATATTCATTTATCTATTATTTATTCAATTATTGCCTTAAGACTTTCAACAGCGTGACGCACTTCATGTTTCTTTTCTTATCACTCAGACGAGAAAAGAATCACCGAGCCTCACCTGAAACAAATACCCAATCTTTTCACTACGATAAGGATGGAGCTGATTATCATTCTTTCCGTGTCGACCCGAATCAATCCCAATGTCCATCTTCCCCTTTCTGTCCTTCAGTCCCTCTTCGCAATTCCATTCCTTGCAATCCTCTTCAGCATTCCTTGGTGTCCATTCATCCACTTACTGTCCATCCCTCTCATCCTTGCTGTCAACTCTCCTCCTCATTCTTCAACTCTCACTCAATTCCGTTCCTCTTTACCATCAACCCGTTCCTTCCTTACCGTCAATTCGTTCAATCTTTGTTGTCCATCTTACCCTCACCTCATTCCCTTACAGTCTATCCCTCTCCTTTCCGTCAACTTTCCTTGTCGTGCATTCTCTAGATTTTACTGTCAAACCAAACCCTCCTTACTCTCTCTTCCACCTTTCCTTCAGATGAATAAAATCGCCTGGCGACAGACAGAACAAATGCAACTCATGAGTAGCAGTCGCAAGGTCAAGGGTTCTTCCATATATTAATCCTATTACCACTCCTCTCCTTTCCTCACCTTTCCTATCGTCGAAACTCAAATGTGCAAATTCTACTTTATCCATTCAAGTAAAGTCTAAATACGGTACTGGTACATTTTTACCTACCCCGCTTCCTCCTCCTCCTCTTCCACTTCTTCTTTTGTCCTTTCTTCACTGTTTCACTTCCTCTCTACTGCTCTCTATTGGCCCAGCCTTCCACTTCCTCTCTACTGCTCTCTATTGGCCCAGCCTTCCACATCCTCTCTACTGCTCTCTATTGGCCCAGCCTTCCACTTCCTCTCTACTGTTCTCTATTAGCCCAGCCTTCCACTTCCTCTCTACTGCTCTCTATTGGCCCAGCCTTCCACTTCCTCTCTACTGCTCTCTATTAGCTCAGCCTTCCACTTCCTCTCTACTGCTCTCTATTAGCCCAGCCTTCCACTTCCTCACTACTGCTCTCTATTGGCTCAGCCTTTCACTTCCTCCCTACTGCTCTCTATTGGCCCACCCTCCCACTTCCTCTCTACTACTCTCTACTGGTTGTCTTTGTCCTTTATACTTCTCGCCTCTCGTCCTTCCCCATCCCTCCCTCCTTCTCTCCCTTCTCTCTCCCTCCCTCCCCCTCTTCTCTCTCTCTCTCTCTCTCTCTCTCTCTCTCTCTCTCTCTCTCTCTCTCTCTCTCTCTCTCTCTTTCTCGTTCATCTAGGCTCTTCCCGTTCGTTCTTTGTTCTCCAGGCCTTTCGTCCTTCCTCTTCACGTCAGCCTTCCTTAGTCTTTCTCACCTCCACTTTCGCTCTCCTTTCCATCTCCCCATTTTCAATCATTCATATCCCATCAGCTCCTTCTCACATCATCTCACTCCTCTTACAACTGCCTCCTTTTGTTTCATCCTCGTCTTCATTTGCTCCTCACTCCTTCGTCTTTCTTTACCGTCAATGTTTATCACTATTTTGCAAAATACCTTTTTAATCATTTACGTAAGAACAAACACACACTGAACATACCAATACGGGGGTTACGTTCAACACAGGTAATACTAGCAGAGAGATTACATAAGAACAACAAAAATGAAATCGTGTAAGCAGGTCACACATTCATGAATAAAATTAATCTTTCAATGTGATTCCATGGGGTTCTATTCCAAGGATATATAAGAACGAATTCTAAAACAGCTCGCACACCAACGCAACCAGTTCCATGAAACCTACACTCTATGAAAACAGTGTTCCCTGTAATGTGTGGACATGAACATACACTTTCCCTTTACTTGTTATTTCAGAAATACAGGTACCTTATTGCTGGTGGGCAAACGTTCAAGGAAAACTACCTTCACAGAATTTACCTATCCGTTGCGATCGGTTTCATGCAACTAATTGGGTCAGTGTGCGAGCTGCCTAAGTTTTCATGCCAAGACGAAAAATCCCATAACTTTCAATGAGTTTATACAAAGGATACGGTGGACACTGATCAAATGATTACAAGCCTTTACAATACAACAGAATAAATAAACAGGGCTCTTACCATAGTTCCACCTTCCACGGCTAAATAATCTCAAAATGCCCATGAATTTAGACACTAAGAAGTAACTCAAGGATTTGAATTATCATACTTTATGCTGAGATTGGATAACACAGCTAACAATTGACTTTTACCAGGTGATGAATATATAATTGTACGATTCTCGAAAAAAAAATTCAACAGCCTTCGCTCGTTATGCCATGAGAAGTAATATTCTATGTTTCTATTATTTAGAATGACCTTTCCATTCTCATCACAGGTGTCCCTGATACCACATCAATGTCCAAATGTGATCACTTCTTTCGCTCTTTTTCAGTGCAATTTAATTCTACGTTTAGCCAGGCAGATGCCGCTGGGGGATCCAGCCCCTTTCGCGGAGAAATCATTATTAATCCACCCTCTATGTGCAAAAAAAGTTAGAGAGAGAGAGAGAGAAGGAGGAAGAGAGAGTGAGAGAGAGAGAGAGAGAGAGAGAGAGAGAGAGAGAGAGAGAGAGAGAGAGAGAGAGAGAGAGAGAGAGAGAGAGAGAGAGAGAGAGAGAGAGAGAGAGAGAGAGAGAGAGAGAGACTTAGAGAGAGAGAGAGAGAGAGAGAGAGAGAGAGAGAGAGAGAGAGAGAGAGAGAGAGAGAAAGAGAGAGAGAGAGAGACGGGGAGAGAGAGAGAGAGAGAGAGAGAGAGAGAGAGAGAGAGAGAGAGAGAGAGAGAGAGAGAGAGAGAGAAAGAGAGAGAGAGAGACGGAGCGAGAGGGAGAGAGGGAGACGGAGAGAGAGAGAAAATAAAGGAGAGAAAGAGTTATATTTCGTATTGTAATACTTATTAATTGAGACGGTCTACATTCATTACCAACGTGATATACTAATGAAGAGAACGGGCACCCAGAGTTCAAGATAGAATAAAATAAAATAAAATAATTACAATAAAAAATAGACATATAATTGAATAAACAAATAAATGTACAAATAAAACAATAATACTAATAATACAACGCACAATCCCGGGACCACAACCAAACACCACCAAAAAAGATCATGTCCGATTTTTTGTTCTTTCTCATATATAAACGTTCGACTTTCTCCAGGCAAGAACAATACACTGTGACACGAATGCGGAATAAAAATACAATAGCCTGGCAACCTCGCGGACGATCGGAGTCGCCTACGCTAAATTCAATTTACGTGTAGACGATCTAGAAACACTCTCCACTCTTTCAGAATGCAAGACCACCGAAAGCCAAGAGACTTCCAAGTATGCAGAGGCATTTGTGATAACTTTGTCCAAACGTACGTTCACAAAACCATTTTAACTTTGCATCCAAACTTGGCTGGAGGGAGAGGGTAGGATTCTTGTGATATCTAAGCTCTGTAGTATCTCTATCAGAACAGAGGTTGTAAACACTGAACTGTGGGGAAGAGTGTGTCTGTAAAAAAAGAGCTAAAGCCCAGAAGGAGAGCGCAGGATATGTTCTGGTTGGGATCAAACGATCTTATTAGGCCGTAAGGTAATCCTTCGTTAACGAAAGGGATTAACGATCTCGGGTTAACCTCTGTTACGATTAACCGATTTCGTAATGGGTGGTATCCCCCCCCCACACATATATATACATATATACATATATATATATATATATATATATATATATATATATATACATATATATATATGATATATGATATATATATATATACATATATATATATACACACACATACAAATATATACATAGGCATACATATGCATATATATACATGCGAGTATATATACACATATACACTCACACATACGCAAATTACATCATAACCCCAGTTTTCATTATTCCTCAAACCCCTTTTCTCGTTTCATCCCAGAATCCCTGAAATCCTCTTCATCTTCCTCTGGCCTTCCATCCTTCCTTCCTTCCTCCCAAACTCCCTTCATTCTTCTTTACCTCCTCTTCCTCTGCCATTGGCCCGTCGGATATGATCTCAAGCCACATCTTACAAGTTCGATTTAACCCCTTTCCTTCCTTCCTTCCTTCCTTCCTTCCCTCCTTCCTTCTTTCTCCTTACCTCCACTCGCTCACCGCAGTGATTGACTCCCCTTCCTTGTTCCCGTCGCTGTTTTCTCTACTGCACAATTATCGCATTCTCCCTTCTTGTTCAATTTCGTATTCGACTTTCTTCGTTTTCTTCTTACTTCTTCCCTCTTGCTTATGCCTTTTGCTCTTCTTCGTTGCATCCATTTACTCCGAGCTGCCACTTTCCATCGCTTTCTTTGATTAATAAAACCAAATAAGTCAATAAAATCAAAATCAAAATTCAAAGTTGTCGGTCTTCCTCTCGAGTCTCTTTCCTCCACACATGAGCATGCGACCCCTGACAATCGGTCAAGCCAAGCCACACTCCCTCGCTCTCCCTTACTCTCTTCATTCTCTCTTTCTCTTTCTTCACTCCCCTTTGCTCTCTTCATGCCGCTTCAATCTATTTCTGTCTCTCTTCCTCTTCCTATTCCTTCACTCTCCTTTGCTCTCTTCATTCCTTCTCTTTCTCTTCCTCCTCCTCCTCCTCCTACACTCTCCTTTGCTTTCTTCATGCAGTTTCTCTTTATTCCTTCTCTTCCTCCTCCTCCTCCTCCTTCACCCCTACCTTATTATACTCCACCCCGGCTTGCTTATTTATTACTGATGCATTCGCACGGTTCTGGATTGTTTTGGCTCCCCTTCTTTCCTCCATGGGACCTCTTGGGCTCCTCCTCCTCCTCCTCTTCTTCTTCTTCTTCTTCTTCTTCTTCTTCTTCTTCTTCTTCTTCTTCTTCTTCTTCTTCTTCTTCTTCTTCTTCTTCTTCTTCTTCGATCTCTTGGGCTCTTCTTTTTCTTCTTCTTCTTCGATTTCTTGGGCTCTTCTTCTTCTTCTTCGATCTCTTGGGCTCTTCTTCTTCTTCTTCTTCTTCTTCGATCTCTTGGGCTCTTCTTCTTCTTCTTCTTCTTTTTCTTCTTCTTCTTCCTCCTCCCTCTCCCCTTCCCTCTTTCCACCTTCCCTATCCTTTCCTCTTCGCATTCTCCTGCACACCAACCTTTCTTTAATCTTCCCATTCTATTCATTCTTGACTCAATCTTGCCCATTTCCCAATCATCGTCGCATCTTCCTTACCTATTTCTTACCGTCACTTTTTATTTTCTGACTTTTTTTTATTCCATTAAGCTCTCTAAGAGATCCATCTGCTTCCTTTCCTACCTTCGTTCCTTTTTTCAGCTTTTACGTTCTTCATTCATATTCATGGGATTTTCTCGATTATTCACACACAATCATCCGTTAACTCGCACCAGATTTTTTTTTTTTTTACTTCTTAAGACACTTCATTCCTTTCAAATTTCATCCCTTCATTCATTGCCTAATCCCTTTCTTTCCACGTGTCTTTCCATTCTTTAAGTTCTCTCTACTTTCCAGATTCTTACTTTTTTCGATTTTGTGCCATTTCGTTCCATCCTTTCTTTTTTCAAGTCCGCCATAAAAATCACCATTCGTCATCCTTGAAGGAGTGGAGTTCCTCTCGGCTGAATGAAATCGCCGAGTGTTGACAGCAACAGAATCACCAACTTGGGCTAAACGGGTTATTCGATTTTTCTTTTTAATCAAAAACAAGCAACCATCGACGTCAGTGTCGTCGTCATCTTCCTTATCACTCGAATAAAAATCTCTTCCCGAACCTCCAAAGACTCTTACCTACACGGTACGGCACCGACATGTCCCCAAAAGTGTCCCCTTTGGGTCATACTCCCAGACTCATCAAAGACTTGATTTCTCGTAGAACTGGGACGCTTTTAACCCATTCAACTCCGATGACAAGATGTCTTGTCATTTGGTCAAATAAAACAAAAAATCATAAAACACCAAAATGTTTGATCAAACACCAGAAAAATATGACGTCAGTCCTCACTTCGCTGCGAGCGAAGCGAGGATTGACGTCATATTTTTCTGGTGTTTGATCAAACATTTTGGTGTTTTATGATTTTTTGTTTTATTTGACCAAATGACAAGACATCTTGTCATCGGAGTTGAATGGGTTAATTCTTACAAGATTCGGATGATTAAAATCGTTTGGCGTCTTCTGTTACCAAAATAACCAAAGACGTCTGTTCAGGCTGTCTTGGTTTATCCCAATGTGTCTCCAGGTAATTTAATTCACCTAAACAAAAGCGCAAACTGATGGGGGGGGGGCGAGTTCGCGACGTTAAACAGAATACTCTCATGAGAAGCCAAAGTCGTCGTCTTAGCCGCCGGGCGAGACCGTTCGTCACCAACAAAGTTTTCTCAGTTACGGTTTACTCTAATCATTGTCTCACGCTCTCTTCCTTCCTTTCGTTAGTCCTATCGTCCTTCTATGCATTATATAATTTCTGCCTTCTTCAGCTCCATCTTTTGACCTTCAGCTTCGCCGTTCACTACATATTGTTTTTACTTCTTTCTTCTATTTTCATTGTTAAGCCTTCCATGCCCTTCTTTTTCTTCCTCTTTTTGTTCTCTTCTTACTATTCATTCCCTTTCTCTCTTTCTCTATTTCTGTATTTCTGTCATGTTCTCCAAAATTCCGACCTTCACCTTCGTGCCCTCTGGGACCATCCTTCCCCCTCCATCGTTTATCTTTCCCAGAATCAATCTTTCCCTTTCCGACCTCTTCCTCACTGATCCTCCCTTCTCTAGGCCTATACCTTTCCATGGAATTAGCGCCGGGTGGTGCTCCTGAGAGACGTTGGAGACCATCATCTCCCCGCCGCTCTTCTTCAAGTCCCATGGATCTAAATTGGACAATTTTAGGTTTAGGCAGGAGCTGGTTTACCAACAGTGGTTAACGAACGGAATAGACTTAGGAACCACGTAGTGAGCGTTGAAACAATTGGTTATTTTAAGAGAAGATTAGATGATTTTATGGATAAGGGTGAAAGGTGGTAATGGACATGAATTACCTAGTGTAGGCCTTATGGTCTCTTGCAGTCTCCTTCATTCTTGTGTTTTTATGTTCACCTTCATCCCTATCATTCAGTCTCGGCAACGGAGACATTATCTTCAACTTCAACTTCAACTTCAACTTCAACTTCAACTCTCCTCCAGCTGACGACCTCACTTCTACTATCCCTACTGACCTTAAATCGCTCCTTTACCAATTCCATGGCACGATGCTGTCCCTAGGGACAGAAGCGCTGATTATCGTCGACGAAATCCTAAAAGAAGAAATGGCCTTCGAGTTAATTTCCTGCAACCAAAAGGACAAAATCTGAACAGAAGCTACCGAAGGAAGGAGAGCCACGAAGATGAATCATAGGATGAGTGACACCTCGTCAACAGGGACCTCCTTCAAGCTGCCTTCACTTGTAAGTACTGCAGTACCTGGCTTAAGAACATAAGAATGGAGGGGACTGCAAGAGACCATAAGGCCTACGCTAGACAGTTCCATCTAACCACTTGTCACCCCTATCCATAAAGTCATCTAATCTTCCCTTAAAACAACCAATTGTTTCAGCGTTCACAATATGGTTACTTAGTCGTTAACCACTCTTCTGGTAAACCAGTTCTTGTATATTTCCTTTGTGAAGCTGTGGCATTTGCTTAGGTCCCACAACCAAATAAAAGATTGACTTAGTTCATGAATCTGTGACTCAAGAGACATACGCTGCCCACAGCTTCTTAGAAGAGGACATCAGGCATTGTGGTACTTAGAAATGGAAGCATCTGCGCTGTAACGACTTAAGTGAGATAAATGTCTCTCTTAAAGAGTTGCAGTGCATAAGTCAGTCGCCTGTCACATGACTGTGTCTATGCCTTCCTTCCTTCCTTTCTTATTTCCGGTCATGTTTCTGTCTTCATCTTCCATTCTTCTTTCACATGTGTTTCACACTCTCTGGTTGACCTCTCTCGCCTCGTTCAAATCCTTTCTCCCTGTCTTTGAGGTCTTCACTTCTCCTTCCATCCCTTCCACTGTTATTTCTTCATCCTCCTTTCCATACCTATATCATCCATTCTTTATTCTTTCCCTTTCTATCTATTCTCCTTTTCCGTTCTCAACTCATACGTGACAGCGATCGTTCTTTCGTTTGTTTGTTTTTTTCTGGAAAGCCTTCAGGCAATTTCACTCATTCCCTTTCCGTCTTTTTCGATTTCCCCTTCACAGTCCCTTCCCTCCTCCAATGCCTTCTCAGCCGCCATTCTCTGTACGTAGACTTCTTTTCCTCTTTCTCCTTCCTGCTCTCTTTCTCGCTTCCTTTCCGTCTCCGATACTTCTTCAACCACTATTCTGTGTGTGAACTCTTTCCCTTTCCTTCTCCTCCCCTCTCTTTCCCCTTCCCTTCCTCTCTCATCTCGTTTCCACTCCCTCTCCAGTGCCTCCTTAACCGCTAAACTCTGGTGCGTGAACTCCCTCTTCCTCTTCACCCTCTTCTGACCTTTCTTCATCCACTCTGACTTCATTCCATCTCCCTTTTCTCTTTATCCGCTAGCTTCAGATATTCCTCTCTCCCCGAATGCGCCATTTTCTCTCCTCTTTTCTTCGCATCCCTCGTTCTCCTCTTCCTCCTCCTATCTGCTTCTCCGTGATCCTCTCTCGGTCGGTCGGTCTGCATTCTCCCACCCACACTCTCTCTCGTACGCGCAGACATTTGTTTCCGTGTCACATGATGGCCAGAGCTTCCAGGGGGGAAGGCATCACTTCGCAAAGGACCAAGGGGCCTTACTAACCCTTCCACCACCGTAAGAGTGTCAATGAAACGAATTCCCTGTGGTTAAGGAGCTTCCTTCACCACTGAGGAGATGCAACGGAAATTAATAAAATCACCTGACGATAGTGTAAAAAAAATCACGTGTTCCCTGTGGCAAAGAAGCTTCCTTCACTACCGAGGGGATGCAACGAAAATGAATAAAATCGCCTGACGACAGAAATAATAAAATGTCATCTGGAACGGATGTGGTTCCCCGGGGGGGGGGGGGCAGACCCTTTCCATACCGAGAGTTTGCCACGAAGATGAATGGAACATCCTGGCAGCAGGCGATCTAAGTCGAAAGGAAATCTCCTCCGAAGCGAACGAGTTTTTGTTCGCCATACTGCATTTTCCTTTGTATATATATATTTTCGCATATTTTATTCAACATACATGCGGATGCATTTTTCACTGAAAACCTTACCAGAACATCACAATTATTTTCTTTTGAGAACAGAAGAAGAACGGGAAGGAAAAAGGAAAATCTGTCTAGGAATATATATATATATATATATATATATATATATATATATATATATATATATATATATATATATATATATACATATATATATCGTTCTGTATTTTCATTCTTGTGACTAAATGTACATATTTTATTCCACCCAGGTCCAAACAATGCGATTCATCTTGGACACGGTTCTCGAAGAGACAAATTCATACATCACAAATCCCAATCTATCTTTCTAGCAAAAGTACATTTACTAAGAATATAACATACAAATCTATCAGATACAGGCATATACTGCAGGTCCTACAAATTTTGGGTATGGGGCCCTACACTCACTCGGGTGAGGTTTATTAACATGGCCCATTAAGGTCTAAAGTTCCTCAAGCTTGTAACTCACTCTTTCTCTTTGTATTTGGTTCTCCTGCAACTCCTATAGCGATGCGTTTATTCATTCCCTCGACTCCATGCAATCAACTATACAAAGGAGGAGCATGCCGACATGAGAACATGACATAAGAATGAAGGAGACTGCAAGAGACCATAAGGCCTACACTAGGCAGCTCCGTATTCATCACCATCTGTCATCCCCATCCATAAATTTGTCTAACCGTTTCTTAAAACAACTGATAGTTTCAGCGCTCACTAAATGGTTACTAAGTCTATTCCATTCGTTGACCACCCTATTAGTAAACCAATTCTTGTCTATTTCCTTCTTAAATCTAAAATAGACCTTTTGATCCACAAAAATGCGCAAAACAAAAACTCGTCGAAATAACCAGAAAACAAAAATATATAAAAATCAGAGTTCTGCATATAATCAATTTTGATAGGAAAAAGTCAAATTCACTCATGTATAAGAAATAAGATCAGTCAGGTAGAGTGTATCACAGAAGGGTATCCGGATCAAGAATTGGGATCCACAGTCACCTAACCTGGCATCAGCGCTAAAGACCTTACCATCACCATCCAGCTTCAATCACGCCATTACACTTCTCCGGAGCACTGTCGTCGTCGATCACCGACAGACTTCATTACGCATTACAGAATAATACGCATTACTAACACACATTACAGAATAAATACTAAAATTTCAGGACCGATACTTTACTCACCATGTGATATTTTACACTCCCAAAGGATAAATTCAACCTCCCCCCCCCCGAATCCCCAATTGAGAATCACTGTGCTAGCCTTTCCCTTCAGTTTACTCCCCAGTCCTCCAACCTCGTGGATCCCTTCCCCCCACCCCAGTGCTCTTCATCCACCTCACTTGTCCTTCCTCGGGGCCCCTTCGTCCTCAGCCCCCTCTGTTATTGGCCCCCTAAGTCCTCGACCTTCTCTCTCCATCTTCGGCCCCCTTCTGTTCAGGTCGTCAGTTCCCAGTTCGATATTCCTACAGGAACTCCTTCATTCCTCCTTCCTTCCTTCTTTCTTTTCTTCCTTTCATGGTGACTTTTCCTTCTCTCTCCACGCACCACCTGACTCCTTCCCATTAAATCCTTTGTTCTTCACGCTGTCTTCTTCTTCTTCTTCCTCATCCCTTACCCACAATCCCCACCTCCCCCGCCCCATCCCCCTCCACCACTAACGTCTTTCACAGATTACCTTATTCTTTGTCCCCTTTTTTCTTAAGCTTATTCTTTGTCCTTTTTTGTTTTTGTTTTTTATTTCTTATTTTATTTTGTCCTTTTACCGTATTCTTTGTCCTTTTTATTTATCCTATTCTTTGCCCCCCCCCCTCTTTTTTCTTTTTCTTTACCTTATTCTTTGACCTTTCTTTCTTGGCCTTATTTTTTGTCCCCATTTTTTAAAACTTATTTTCTGCCTTGTCCTTTTTTCTTTAACATATTCTTTGTCAATTTTTTTCTTCTTTTACCTTATTCATTGCTCCCCCTTTTTTTCTTCTTCCTGATGTATTCTTCCACACTTTCTCCTACTGAATCCAGTTCCATCCCTTCTCTTCCCCTAGCTTTCCTCCCCATTCCACCCACTCTCCCTCTGCTTCCGTCTGCACTCTCCTTTTGTCTGACTTCGTTAGCTCTTCCGGGTTCTTCCTTCGTCTTTCATTATTTTCTCTTCCCTTTTCCTTTCTTATCCCCTTGGCTTCTCCTTGTCTCCTTTTTTTTCCTCTTCTGCTCATTCTGTAAGCGGAATTCCTTGGCTTCTTGCTACTTCTCTCCTTCTTCCTCATTCTCATTCTTCTTTGGAACGTGGATGTGCAACCTCTACTTTCTTTCGTCATTATCTTATCCATCCTCTACCCCTTCTTACTCTTCTTTTCTCTTTCTCTCTCTTCCCCATACCAGCGCGACTAGGCACACTCTCTCCTTCCCCTTCTCTTTTTGGGCCTGCAGATCCCTTCCTCTCGGTATGAGAGGCCTTCCTTCCTTCTATAGACTATTTTCCTTCCCCCCTCCTCTTGCCCTTGTTTCCCTCTTCAACTTTAATCACGGGCCTCTCGATACCCTTCCTCCTCCTTCTCTTTCTCTTCTTCTCTTGAGTCTTCCCTCCCACTCTCTCCTCACATCTCCTATTACGACGTCATCTCACTCTCATATCTCCCAGACTGTCTCCACTTGACTCTCTCCACAAATCCTTTCCCCCCTCCACCTCGTCGGCCATCTCCTTCGCTACACAAATACATCCATATTTCCTGTTATTCCTTTGTGTATTTCTCTCTGCCCTCCTTCATCTATTAATTTCTTCTATCCTTCGCCGATATTCTATTCCTTTTTCCCTTTAACCCTCCTTTCTTTCTTGTTATTTTTTTTCTCGAAACTTTCTTCATCCACGCCCTTCCTCCCTTCCCTCTTTTCTTTACACTCACCCCACTCTCTTTCTCTCTTTCTCTCTCCAGTAGCTATTCCCCTCCCAGAACGTCCTCTCCACTAACGCTGTAAGGCCGCTTTGGATAGTTGGCCTCTCTACTACCCGATTCTCCTCCTCATCATCACCTTCTCCCTCTTCCTCCTTTTGTTATTTTTTCCTCTTGTTCTTGTTCCTCCTCCCCCTCTTCTTCTTCTTTCTCCTCCTCCTCCTCTTCTTCTTCCTCTTCACGTTCTTAGATGGCTGAAGTCCATTTGGTCGTCAGTTTTCCCTCTCTTTCAGTTCGTTGCCCTCCCCCACTCCCTCTCCGTCCAACCTTCATTCTTCTCGCGTCTTCTGTTCTGCTCGTCCTCCTTCTCTTACTCCTTCACTCCGGACCCATTTTGCAACTTTATACGCAATCACGGTGACCCGGGTTCGACCCCAGTCCCAATGGTGTCTGCACCTTCCCCTAGGGTCACTGAGCAGAATCCTCGTCCTCGGTCACAGGTAGGCGTCTCCTGACGTGAACCATTTAGCCTTCACTCTTCCTAACCATTTCTTTCTCCAATCTTCCTCATATTCCTTCCCTTCCACTAATCTCCCTATTCTCTTCTTTCTTCTTCCCTTTCTCTTCTCATTCCATATGCTTTAGTTATCCTTCTCCTACCTTTCCTATTATCTCCCCTTCCCTGTCGTGCCAACCCAACTATCTCTTTTTATTTTCTCTCCATTTTATTCCCACTCTTCTTCCTTCGTCAGACCTACCGTGCCTTTCTAGCGACTTCTTATCTCTCAACTCTCCATCCCCTCCTGTCTTTCAACTCTCAACTCTTTACTCTCGGCCTCACACTCTTCCTTTCTCTTTCTCCTGGTCGTTTCTTGTCCCTTTCAACCTTCGATCTGGACCTAACCTTCTACTCTCTTTATTTGTCCTGCCATATTCCTTCTTCTCTTCCATCATTCCCAATTGTTTTCTTTCCTTCCCGTCTTCTTCTGTCAGTACATACATACATACATACATACACACACACACACACACATATATATATATACATATATATATATACAGTATATATATATATACAGTATATATATATATATATATATATATATATATATATATATATGTATATATATATATATATATTAGCATTTTCCTTCTCGTAATGGACAAATCTTTCGACCTGCGAATCAGATGGATTTTCCTTTTCTAATCTCCCCCGTTCCTTATCATTGGCTTTCTTCGCCTACCTATTTTTTTCTTCTTCCCCGATTTCTCTTCTTGCTGTCTCCGAGTCCTCTCCACCTCCTTCTCTTCCTCCACCTCCTCCGACAACGACGACGACGAAGGCGACGACAACGACGAGGGCGACGACAACGACGATGGCCCAAACGCATCTCCTGCATCAGCGATCTCGTTCCTCCGGTTGGTTCATCCAAGGAGGTATCGTCAATACGCCTCAGAGATTTGGCTCGATTTGTGTGACCAATTTTTTTTTTTTTTTCTTCTTCTTCTTATTGCCACGTTTCATTCCTTCCGCCCCAGTTCCATATTTCACTTCTCCGGACTCATTTTGCCGAATCAATATATCTTCATTTTGGTTTAGCTGAAAATCTGCATATGATATTTTATTATATTTTTCGTGCAAACAATTTACAAGATTCATCCCTATACACCAATTTAAAAATTAATGCATTTCAATGAGACTTTGGCAAAAACGCATTTTTAGCCGGCCTTTTTTAATAGAACATATATTTCGCGTTTTCCTTTCGTACAAATGCAGTTACCCAGTTCTTGCGCCAACATTCACTAATTCTGCACTGCTAATTATATTCACTGATTTCTTTTATTTTCCAATCATCCTATCTTTGCATTTCCACCGTGTTTACAAGTTATACTTAAACTGGATTCTCCTGATACACAAATTATGTTATTCATGTTAAAAGAAAAGATAATGAACCTAACATTTTATACTGTTGTCTTCGCTAAGTCAATTAATACCCGACGGCTTGTTTCACATGCATCGACTTTTCGCCGTGCGCCGCCCACGACTCGACGCCGTGCTCACGAAGAAACATGAGTGTCTATGGATGCTTTCACACGCGGTCCTGACGTGTGCAAGTCGTCTGTAATTGGCTGAGGTTACATTACCTTTGTTATCAATTTTACTTAAAACGGTTGTATAATTCCATATCAATGGCTGATAGGCTGAAAACCTTTCAAGATAAGAAAAAAGAGGAAACGCTAATGAATACTCGTTTTATTTACCTATTTATTTATATTCTAACTTACGTATTCATTCACGTATTTATCTATTTGCTTGTTTATCTTTATCTAACTTCTACTTAAATCCACCAAGCACAACACAAACTCGCCACTACAACGTGCCGTTTCCGTTGTTGATCTTGGTTTAATTCAATTGCAAAAATAATTCTGTGCTATTATCTTCCTGGACGGATTCTGCCTTATCAGTTTCCTCTGCTGATCCGAATTTTTTTTCTCGCCTTAATTGATTCCGCCTAATTCCATTCTCGGACTAATTCCGAATTATCGCCTTGCTTTGATCGTTGCTCCTTCCTTCCATTTCTCCCCTCCTCCCTTGCTTTTTATTTCCAGTTGCACCTGACAATTTTCTCCCTTATTTCCCTTCATTCTACGCCTTTAACTTCCCTTCTATCCCTCCCTCCCTCTTACTCCCAATATCCATACCTTTTTACTTCGCTTCTCCTCCTTCTCGTCCCTCTGTTTCTCTATCTAATCTTCCCTCTTCCCTATTCACCCTCTCTCTCTGCCTTCCTCTTCCCTCTCTAACCAGGTTTTCATTCATATCCCCCCTCCATCTTTCGCATTTTCCATTCTCTTGGTTCTTCACATATATCCACCATTAATTTGTGTTTATTGTTTCTTGCTGCGGTCTGAGAACGGCGTAGGCACAAGCTAATCTATGCATTGGAAGGCGGGTGGCTTGTGTTTACATGCGGCAGACAAAAGCCAGTCTTGTTAGCCCAAATGCGCTTCGATAGTGCACTCTCGCCCCCTTCTCGCCTCGTCTCTCCCTCGTTCCAGCTAGTCCCTACCCTACCCTCTCTCTTTTATTCCCACCCCAGTTTCTCCTCTCATATACACGTGGTGTACACACACACACACACACACACACACACACACACACACACACACACACACACAAAAGATTTTAAGAAAGCAAGATTTTAAGAAAAAAATTGATGCTGAGAGATACAAAGACGGGTTACCACGAGCATAGCTCTCTTCCCGTATAATACAACTAGGTAAATACACACACACACACACACACACACACACACACACACACACACACACACACACACACACACACACACACACACACATTATTGCAAAAAGATCTAGAGACTATTTTTGCATGGAGCCAAGAATGGGAAATAAAGTTCAATACAAAAAAAAAAAAAAAAATGGAAAGTACTGGAAATGGGCGATAGCGGCAAAAGGCCATCCTTAAACTATTCCTTGGGAAATGAACCCATTACAAAAGCAAAAGAGGAGAAAGACTTGGGAGTCTTGACAAAAGACAACCTGTCACCTGAGAGACATATCAGCAGGACTGTGGGAGAGACATACGGACTACTGCAGAAGATTAAAGTGTCGTTTGCACTATATGGAAGAAGAGATGATGAAAAAACTCATCAAAACCCTGACACGTCCAAGACTGGAATATGCGTCCGTGGTATGGTCCCCACACAGAGTGAAGGATACAAGCAAGATTGAGCAACAACCAAACTGATCCCCAGCTTGGCAGATAAAGCATATGAGGAAAGACTAAAAGTATTGGGTCTGCCAACTCTGTGAGATCGAAGAGAGAGAGGTGATATGATTACATTATTCAGGTCACTAAAGGGGATAGATTGCATTGACAGAAGAGATCTGATTAAAGATGGAAGGTATTTAAAAGATCATGGGAATAGATTAAGACCACATATTGAAAAGATGTGAAGAAATACAGTTTTCCATATCGATGCATAAATATGTGGAAGAACTTAGAAAAGTGGTACAGACCAAACACAAACAATACACGAGTTCAAATATAAATATGATAAGTGGACATCAAGGCTATAGGTTAAGCTGGAACTGTACATGAACTTGAGTCTAGGTGTGTTAAAAGATTAGAGAATAGGAAACGGGACCCTATGAGCGTTACTCCTTTCATGTATACTACAATTAGTTAATACACGCGCGCGCGCGTTCATACGTGATCGAAGACCGAGGTGAATCACACACACACACACACACACACACACACACACACACACGCACACACACACACACTGACCCTTGACTCTTGACCCTACCCCCTTCACATAAACACACGCCCGTGGAGGCATACACATGCAGTACATACGTACGTACATACATGCATACATACATACATGCATACAAACATACATACATATATACAAAAATCCTGCACCTGCGATAAATTCTTTGTATACCCCTTCCATGCCGGGTGTCACTCTCTCCTTTATTACGGATGTTGCCAGGCATCTCCATCCATATTCCGTGGTAATTCACAGGTGGCGAAGGAATCATCCCCTTCCCTAGCCACTCGGATTCCACGGAGATGATTGAAATACCGCAGCAACAGCAGCAGGCAAAGTGCAAACGATAAATGCCACACGATAGAGGAAGGATTAGCTGAGTTCAATGGAACATTTCTGTACAATTTTTTTCGAGGTTTGTGGGGCTGTTGGTACCGGCCCGGACCTCAACCCTGGAGGAGGTCTGGGACAGTTCATTCACGAGCGCAGGAGAGACGGTGTGCCCACGGAGTGCCACTCTTGCTGTGACAATACCCGGAGGAAGATCATGTATCATACACAGGACTGAGGTGACCAGCTGTCGGGGTTCTGTATTGAAGGTAACTTCTCCTTCATCGGGTTTCCACAAGGAGATTTCATTCACATGTGCAGGATTCAAAATATTTCAAGAGGTCGAAAACCTAAGTTAAGTGATAAATATAACCAACGAGGTATTTTTTTTCGATTGAACAAACTAATCTCCAAGCACACTTGCCTTTCTAATATTAGGATTATTTACTCTTAATTTCATCCCTTCAACGCTGTGACGTAAATTTGACATCTTTTAACATTTCCGGAAGGTTTTATTCAGGAAAGGAGGAAAAAAAGTTCGGGATAAATTTTTGTCCCGAGTTCGATACCCAGCAGAATAAAACCTCTGGGAAAAAAACACGTACGTCATCACAAAACAGAGGTTAAATGTCAATCAAGATAGCACAAGTGGGGAAGAGGTGAGGGGGAGAGGGAAAGGAAGGTGAGGGAGGAAGGAGGGGAGGAGAACGGAAGAGGTAAGGGGGAGATCGTGGAAGCCTGTTGTTGCATGATTTTTTTTTCTTTTCCGTCAAATGTATGATCAGTGATTCAACATCTTTACATGGTGACATTCTTTGTAGCTTTTGTTCTGGCTAATGCCAAACGATCCTACTCAACCGAATATGAACCACCCTTTGCTAAGTCCGCCGCAAACATGAGAGAGAGAGAGAGAGAGAGAGAGAGAGAGAGAGAGAGAGAGAGAGAGAGGGAGGGAGGGAGGGAGAGAGAGAGAGAGGGAGAGGGAGGGAGGGAGAGAGAGGGAGAGAGGGAGAGAGAGAGAGAGAGAGAGAGATAAGGAGGTAAGGAGGTAACACGCCGTTTTCTACATCGTTCGTCGGACGCCCCTGGGTCGCCATGCGCCTTCAGAATCCGTGAGTGAGAAGAAGATAACGCCGTGCATCTTTTACATGACGTTATCCCTCTCCACGACGCCACATGACGTCACGTCCACGTGGAGAAAAATGACGTGAGAGAAACGCCAAACGACGCCTCTGTCCTTTCACTCTGGGGACTTGAAGGCGCAATGCCACCTTAGGTTACCGACACACGTTGCTAACAGACGGACGGAACTGGAGTCGACCAACCAACCTCCCTTTCTTGGAGGACCCCCGGCCATCGAGATCAGAGAGTCTGTCCTGCCCGATATTTATCCCCCACCCCCATCTCGCTCTCTTTCTCTCTCTCTCTCTCCCGATATTCCTTTTCCTTATTCTAATTATTCCTGCCTTCTGTCCCCTCCCCCGTTTCCACCCTCTCTCTCTCTATTTTCTTGCTTCTTTTTTTTTTTTTTTTTTTTTTTTTTCCCCTAGCTACCCGTCTCTATTGCATCCACTCTTCCCCGTTCCCCTGCGGACCACACCGTCTTTGTTTATCCTTACCCGATGGGCGCTCCGCATTATATGAGCAAATGTGGTCTAACACACAACATTTTTTCTTTCCCTATACCCTTCTCCTTTTAGGCACCTCTCTTTCTCTCTCCTTCTTTCTCGTTGGCTCTTTCAATTCATAAAATTTCCTTCCCCGTTTGTTTCTATCCATTCCTCGAGTCGACAGGAACTGCAGGAATTGCATTTTCATCTATTCCCTACTGCATTAATTTCCTCCATCATTCTTTTCCAGCGTCTGATATGGTTTACCCCCTCCCACCTCCTCTCCATTACCTTTCAGTCCCCGTCTCCTCTCTCTTCTTCCTCTTATCCTTCCTTGTGCTCCTCCTCCCGTCTGTTCTAAACAGTTCTCTCGTTACACACACAAATACTTTAAATATTCCTCACTAGACTGTGCATTTCTGTCTTCGGCATCTCTTCTATTGTCGTCCTCTTTCTCCTCCACCTCTTCCTTCACCTCTTCTTCTTCTTCTTCTTCTTCTTCTTCTTCTTCTTCTTCCTCCTCCCTTCCAAGCTCACTTTAGGTCCTCACCTCCCACATTTTCCAGCCCCCAATCGTTCTATATTTTGCATTCCAACACTCTTGCTCTCGTTCGTTTGCGCCGGGTGCGGTAGTTGGCTCCAACCTCGATGAGATGCTCTGCCTGTGAATGTGTCCTTCCCTTCTCCTCCCAAGATTTGCTTTAGTTCCTGCATGCCAACTTTCTTCTTGTCGTTTTACTAAATGCTATAATTCCTTGCTTTCTTGCATTTTCACTTTATCTTCACGTGCTCGCCCTACATCAGCTCCCTTTACTCTTCCTTCTTTGGTCTCTTGCATATCATCCTTAGATCAAATTCACCTGCCTGAGCCACCACGAGGAACACACACACACACACACACACACACACACACACACATATATATATATATATAAATATATATATATATATATATATATATATATATATATCCACACTTTCCCGTTCTCTCTCTGATACTTACCTCCTCATTACAACCATTTCCTCGTAACCTGCCATCGTGAGCCCCTTTCAGAGACAGACGACCTAAGACCACAAAGCCCGCAGCACTTGGTCTTATGTTCTGCTGTTCCTCGATCCCGTTATTGGAACAGTGGGCATCCACCAACACCAAACCTTTCCATCCCCGAACCCCGACCTAGCTCCCTCCCTCCCCCCCCCCCCCAGCTCCCTTTACTCTTCCTTCTTTGGTCTCTTGCATATCATCCTTGGATCAAATTCACCTGCTTGAGCCACCACGAGGAACATATGTAAATATATATATATATATATATATATATATATATATATATAAATATATATATATATATATTATATATATATATATACCCACACTTTCCCGTTCTCTCTCTGATATTTACCTCCTCATTACAACCATTTCCTCGTAACCCGCCATCGTGAGCCCCTTTCAGAGACAGACGACCTAAGACCACAAAGCCCGCAGCACCTGGTCTTATGTTCTGCTGTTCCTCGTTCCCGTTATTGGAACAGTGGGCATCCACCAACACCAAACCTTTCCATCCCCGAACCCCGACCTAGCCTTCCTCCCTCCCCCCACACTCCCTTCCTCCCTGCCATACCCCCTTTCCTCCCTCCCACACTCCCTCTCTCCTTCCTCTTCTATACTCCAACACTAGTCACTTCCTTTCCCTCCAGCCTCTCGTTATGAACTGGCTTCTGGCGCACATCGGATTCCCTTACCAACCCAGCCACCGCTCCCTCTCTTTTTATCCCCCATCTTCTCCGGTTCTCCTTCCCTCTCCTTTTCTCTTCCTTCCCACCTCTTTATCTTTGATCTCTCCCTCTCAATATATCCATTGTGAGGCAGTGGCCAAAACGTCCTGGCCCACCCAAACAAATTTCACAAAGCATATGAAACATTTGAGGTTTAGTATCAGCAAGATTTTCAGCACAAGAGAACACATTTCACTATGGTGAATACTGCATATACAATACATCAAATAATCAGCAACGACAACAACCATATTTGCATAATGAAATCCTTGTCAGGTTTCAAGTCCACGAGAGCACAATGCCTGCCCTGTTCCCTCGAAGTCATCGCCTACACACCCGTAGTTCCCTTCCCTTTCTTCACAAGATTATTTCCCCTCACCCCGCTGTGTATAACAATGACACCTATGCAATGTGCCACAATAATCAAAGGATGAGGGAGCAAATCCATCTTCCTTGTGTAGAGAGAGAGAGAGAGAGAGAGAGAGAGAGAGAGAGAGAGAGAGAGAGAGAGAGAGAGAGAGAGAGAGAGAGAGAGAGAAAGAGAGAGAGAGGGGGGAGAGAAAGAGAGAGAGAGGGGGGAGAGAAAGAGGGAGAGAGATGAGGAAGAGAGAGAGAGAGAGAGAGAGAGAGAGAGAGAGAGAGAGAGAGAGGAGAGAGAGAGGAGGAAGAGAGAGAGAGAGAGGAGGAAGAGAGAGAGAGAGAGGAGGAAGAGAGAGAGAGAGGAGGAAGAGAGAGAGAGAGGAGGGAGAGAAAGAGAGAGAGAGAGAGAGAGAGAGAGAGAGAGAGAGAGAGAGAGAGAGAGAGGAAGAGAGAGAGGAAAGAGGAGAGAGGAAGAGAGAGAGAGGAGAGAGAGAGAGAGAGAGAGAGAGAGAGAGAGAGAGAGAGAGAGAGAGAGAGAGAGAGGAGAGAGGAAGAGAGAGGAGAGAGAGAGAGAGAGAGAGAGAGAGAGAGAGAGAGAGAGAGAGAGAGAGAGAGAGAGAGAGAGAGAGAGAGAGAGAGAGAGAGAGCGGGAAAGGAGAAGCCTACCTTCATTCACATGAAATGAGAACATTTATAATGTAATGGAGGGATACGATGAGAAAAGCTGTCAGAAGTAAATATGTTCCAAGCCAAGAAGGAATAATTGAAACCACCGAATTGTTTCCACCATTACTATAGTCATTCGTCTGAACTCGAATGGAAATTCTACCTCGGCTGGACGGATCCCGGAGGCGAGGTATTGATTTAGGTCGAGTCTCTTTGTTTCTTCATCCGTTAGCACCTGTTCGGCCAAACGAATGAATCGACTGACATGAAACTTCCAGGAAAGATAAGTTACGGTCATTATTACATTAATATCACTGGTGCCAGGCGAGGTTTCCTGTACCTGGTACCATCTGATTTCACAACCATTTCTGCAATGGTGGTTTGTACTGTTCAAATCTCGCGGTATTACATTATTTTCTAATTTCATTTATGTTTCTTTTTCTTATGTTAATGTAAGCATTTCGCCACAGCTGCCCTGTATCAAACATTCGCCAACTCAGCGTGAATGAGTTATAATCTAGACATCACATACTAATTTCAGTCATAAACGTTTAAGCGTCCAAGTTCAAATATTTGCCCTCTGTCGACACCAGCAAAGGACAAGATCCGAGCCCTTCGAGTATGACGTCATGATTTCATGAAGAGCAAATGGTATCATGGAACAATGACATTAGGTCACTGCGTTACCAAAATTGACATAATACACATTCAGCGTGCTGAACTTAGATCTTCGATGAGTCATAAAAAATTCTAAGTATTTATAAAGAAAAGGATAACAACAACAACAATAATAATATTTATACTATGATATTAACAATAATTATAATAAAATATATAAAAAAAATCACGATAATGTTGATCACAATAATTTGTCCGACATCTTGCCAGACATGCGACGTCGCTCAAATGGCTGTCTTCGTGGAATTCCCACGGGCGGGGTGACTCATAACATTATTCATCTATTTATTCATGCATTTATTTATTCACCATTATTTCCTTAACTAATTATTTACCTGTTGTCTCATATACTGACGTTTCATCCCTCGAAAATGGCTTCCAGTCTACTGTGTCAGTGCTACAGGGTTTGGTATCTTCTGCCCCATCGCCAACTATGAGCTGAATAAAATCCCCTGACGGCAGTGTAAACATAATTTATCATGTATGCCACCGTGTTCAAGGTGCTGTGCATCCTATACATATAATTATCTAATGATTAATGCCGTCTGTTTTTATAAACAAAATTGAAATAAACAACTTCAACGGTATATGGTCACCATAGCGAAACGGAGGATCATTCTTGAAGAAACCATCCCCCAGCTACCACGAAGATCGCGTCACGAAGAGGAGGAGGAGGAGGAGAAGAAGAAGAAGAAGAAGAAGAAGAAGAAGAAGAAGAAGAAGAAGAAGAAGAAGAAGAAGAAGAAGAAGAAGAAGAAGAAGAAGAAGAAGAAGAAGAAGAAGAAGAAGAAGAAGAAGAAGAAGAAGAAGAAGAAGAAGAAGAAGAAGAAGAAGAAGAAGAAGAAGAAGAAGAAGAAGAAGAAGAAGAAGAAGAAGAAAAGAAGAAGAAGAAGGGCCTGCACTAG
>NC_134778.1:81514124-81531624 GCF_046742065.1 Oratosquilla oratoria
AACACCAGAAAAATATGACGTCAATCCTCGCTTCGCTCGCAGCGAAGTGAGGACTGACGTCATATTTTTCTGGTGTTTGATCAAACATTTTGGTGTTTTATGATTTTTTGTTTTATTTGACCAAATGACAAGACATCTTGTCATCGGAGTTGAATGGGTTAACTCAGTTGATCCATCTTCCATTTTCTTTTCTGCCTACCTTTCCTGACCAAATAAACTTCCACTTTTCCATTGCCTTCGCAATATCTTTTACTTAGTCTCTCACCTAACTTCCCCTCTATTTTCAACATTGGACTCAATTCCTATGTGCATTTATTATTTTGTCTCCATTGCCTCCGTCAGTTTCCAAGTTTAATATTCGCTAATCATAGCTGGCATTATACAGTGATTGTACACTTTTCGTTTCAGACGGAGAGGTAATGAGCCCCTCATGACATTCATTTTCCAAACATTTTCCAGCCAACTATGATCTTTTTTTATCTTCAAACCTACTTTGGGTCATATGTATCGTCCATGATACCACACTTGGGTCACGTGACGCAATGACGTCACACGGCCACGTAGGACCTCGAATGAATTAGGCAGACATTCTCTGGAAACTGTCTAGACATATATCCTGCGCTTCTATCAGGATCCGGGCTATCCTTCACTATTCAAAAAATGTTCATCAAAATGTGTTCATCTGCATTAGTGTTCACAAAGAGACAAGACCAAAAACAATACCCAACTCTTCCACTCACATCTGATCAGTCTTCTAAATACTCTTCTCTTTCCTTCCACTTCCTTCACGGGCATCTTTGTCCTCCTCCTCCTCCTCCTCCTCCTCCTCCTCCTCCTCCTCCTCCTCCTCCTCCTCCACCCACCACAAAGCAATGCCGGAAGCTGTGCTTCTCTGCACAACGACAAAATAAACTTGATTAAATCTCCCCAGGAAAAAAGAAATGACACAACACAGAATCTGCCTCTTCCTCCCACAAGACGAGGGGGGGGGGGTGTAGAAGTACCAAGGAAGGAAAAGGAAAGATGCAAGAGGCGGGGCAAGTGGAGTGGACGGGGAATGGAGAGGGACTGGAGGATCTGTTGGAACAAGAAAGAGAAGGATGGAGGAGAAAAAAGAGAAAAGGTTTAATGTGGCACAAGTACCGGCGGTAGAGGATCGGGCGTTACTTTCTAACCAAATAGACCTTACTCTCACTACTAAATGGTTATTACTTAGTTCTACAATGAACAAATGGAAGATGAAAAACGTGCAGCCTGTAACATCTGAAAATGACAGATGTATTCTTTAAATTCACATAATACATGTATACATAAATGCATATATATATATATATGTATGTATATATGTATATATATATATATATATATATATATATATATATATATATATGTTTGTATAAGTAAATTTAAGAAAAAATATACATATGTATATATATATATATATATATATATATATATATAATATATATATATATATATATATATATATTCTCTTAGGCAGGCCTGCCTAAGAGAAAATTTACTCCCGCGGTATACATATATATATATCTATATATCTATATATATATATATATATATTTATGTTTCTCTATCTCTCTATATCTGTGTGTGTGTGTGTGTGTGTGTGTGTGTGTGTGTGTGTGTATGTGTGTGTGTGTGTGTGTGTGTGTGTGTGTGTGAAAATGAGATAAGGAGTTGTGATGGCCCAGGAGTCAGCGAGCTGTATCCGTGTCCTGAGGTGTCTGGGTTCGAATCCTGACCAGATGATTTAACCCTTCACAAAAACTTGGCTTGTGTGCATATTTCAAAGAATAGAAAAAAATACAACGGCTGCTGAGGGTCGCTCCGGAAAGAACAAAGGATTAGCTAATTCGTGATCAAGTGTAGAGGAAGTGTCTTCTATACACACACACACACATACACACACACACACACACACACACACACACAGACACACACACACACACACACACATATATATATATATATATATATATATATATATATATATAAAAAAATATATATACAAACATATATATAGGTATGTATATAAACGTGTCCTGAAATTCCCTTTCTTTCTCACCACAAACTCTCACGAAAAAAATATAATTCTTAGAAAAACAGAAAATTAGAAACCTGAAAATTTAGAAGAAAAAAATTATATACAAAAAATCTTACAAATTCTTAGAAAACCGGGCAGGAAATCCTCGGAGGAAAACACTAATCATATTAACATAATGTCATGGTGATTTACAAGAACTGTCATGATGCAGCCACGACGATAAGAAAACTAAGAAAGTTTTCGTGGCGGCACACTAGGCTAGCATGCTGCTTGCTTTTGCTATTTCGTTTGAGTAGAAACAACTTCGGTTACAATATTCTAGACTTCCGTTAGAACATCTCAACAATGTGTCTAACATTCGTAATCTAGGTTTAACTTCTCTTTGTTCGTCATTCAGCTGATCACTATATGACGCAAGAGTGATTTGACATTTACAGTTTTGAAAATCGAAAGATCGTAAAGGAAGTCATTTCTACTCAAACGAAGAAGCTAAAGCAAGTAGCGAGAAATGTTTAGTGACCTTAAGTCATTATAGTCAGATGACAATATTCTTTGTCATTTGGTCAAATAAAACAAAAAATCATAAAACACCAAAATGTTTGATCAAACACCAGAAAAATATGACGTCAGTCCTCCTCGCTTCGCTCGCGAGCGAAGCGAGGACTGACGTCATATTTTTCTGGTGTTTGATCAAACATTTTGGTGTTTTATGATTTTTTGTTTTATTTGACCAAATGACAAAGAATATTGTCATCGGAGTTTAATGGGTTAAGTCATTATGGTCAGATCGCTCCTGTAACACCTCTCTCAAATCACCGGTACAGGTGACTCAAAATGTCCTCCTGTCGTTTGCAGCACTACGCACAAAAATGCCTTTTTCCACCCATAATTCACCTCACCACTCCACTCCTACGCAGTGGGAAGTGAGAAACCCAGGGCAGGACAAGGCCCAAGGGTTTTATAGGCCGACATTGGGGCGCCTCCCCTCCTGGCCAGGACTGTCGGGAACCAAAGTACCAAGCCCGCAGAGGGCCCCGGGACCCGAACTCACGACCACCTACTTATGAGTTCAAGACACTATCCACTGGGCTAGCTCGTGGACCATTCTTACGTCCACGATCACATAAATTCCGGGCAGCTTATCAAAGATCTTCAGATAAACGGTGCGATGGCAACAGTGGAAGAAAAGGTTTGTAGATCTTCAGGACTTGTACATCCTTTCGAGAACGTGACAGACGCCAGACGTTTCCAGTCGATCCTTCGGTTGGACGGCGCGGCGTCTCGATTAACCGAAATTCCGTTCAATCTCCGTCCGGCCCTCAGGAGTGCAAGACACCTCTGGTCTTCATCTTTCCGCATTTTATCTTATCCAATTATTTCACTTGTTATTCCAAATTATGTCATCTCATTTCATTCCATTTCATTTTATTATTTCACTTATTCCAAATATTTTCCCAATTTACATTTTACTTTATTTATTATTATGATTTCCTCCCCCAATTTATTTTAGTTTAGATTAGTTTAGTTAGTTTCCGAGTAAACCGGCCCAACTCCTTTACCCTGACAAGGTGCAGCTTATTCCACAGGGACGGGCCAAATCAGTGACATGACGATAAACAGAGTTTCCGCTTCGCAATAACGCTAATTGGGTATTACGATGATGAGGAACTCGCCCGAACAGAGGAGGGGAAAGGGTGCAGGAAGACTCCAGAGGAGGAGCAGGACAAGGTGGAGGAAGAGGAAGAAGAGGAATAACAGAAGGGAGAGGAGTGAAACAAAGATTTGGAGGGAAAAAGGGATGCAAGGGGAAGAGGAAATATGAAAGAAAAGTAGAGGTATACGGGGATGGAAAAATGATGATGTAACTGAGGAAAATAAGAAGGAAAAATGAGAGAGAGAGAGAGAGAGAGAGAGAGAGAGAGAGAGAGAGAGAGAGAGAGAGAAGGAGAGATAGGAAGAGAGAGGGAGACAGGGATATATATATATATATATATATATATATATATATATATACATATATATACATATATATATACATATATATATACATATATATATATATATATATATATACATATATATATATATATATATATATTTAGAGAGCGAGAGAGAGAGAGAGAGAGAGAGAGAGAGAGGGGGGGGAGAGAAAGAGAGACGGAAAGTGAGAGAGAAAGACAGAGAGAGAATAATGTACATTATCCATGACAGTATTTAAAGATTAAAGTTTCAATCCCTCGTTCCCTGCACTCGTTGTTGCTCGCTCGTTGCTCATGCTGCGCACTCCGCATCTTCCACCTCGCACTATACCTCCAGTCCACTTGGAACTACATCGCTCCCTCCACAGTATACCACTTCTACCAACACTGTAACATGTACAAGAAGTACTGCAAGTGACTACTACTCCCATGCTGGGAAATTGTCAGCATAGGCAATGCACAGAGGAAGTTACTGTGCTCTTTGATGGCTGCCAAACAACCCATTATTAAAATCCAAAATAATCTTAAGAAGTTCTAAGCATGGCCACAAACATCATGTTTCGTCGCTGTGACCCAATGTAATTCATTAAGCATCTAACTACGAGTAAATAGGATTACTAGGTAACCTAAAATCCGAATGAAATACATATAGGCTTATATATATATATATATATATATATATATATATATATATATATATATATATATATGTATGTATATATATACATATATATACACACACATATATATATACATATATATATAATTATATATATATATATATATATTATATATGTATATGTATACATGATGAGTATTATGATAAACTTACATATTAGCATTTCAGAATTACAAAGAGAATATTCAGAAGCATTCGAGAGAGAGAGAAAAAAACAACCTTCACCAAGTCAGTGTGAGGAGAGAGTACATCAAAGAAGGATCAAAACGAATTTCCCTGAGGCGTCTTCGGCTGAGCGCGAAGGAGGCGAAGGAGGGAAAGAGGAGTCTGCTGCGCCCTCAGCCACGGCCCCGTGACGCCATAATGTGTGGCAGCATGGCATATTTATCTTCGGCAGGAGCAGTTCGCCTACAGCTTCAGCTGCTTGAGGGTCATTAACCGCAGCAGGACGGTGGTTTCTCAGCCTGAGGATAACCGTTCTGCCAGTCAGCAACAGCGTCACCCTCTCCTTTTGCCGCCACGGCCAGTATTATTGGTACCAGACACAATGGTGAAGCTTTTAGTGAAATTCCCACAATCGTCCTCTGGACATGGCTGTCGCTGACTTCTGCTACTGCGTACTATCGTGGTCAATTGTAAAGAAGCATACTACTTTTATAATAAAAGAAATTATCTACAAGTGGTATCACATTAATGCAGCTTTATGAAGAAAAATGGGGAACCACTGTATCAAATAACAAACAAAAATCACATCGACTTCATCCATCGCCCCCTTCGATATAAAGTAATTTGTAGGTCTCTCTTTTGCACCCCCTCACCTCCACCTTATGCAACCCTCGTCCCCAATCTCCCTAATGACGTTCATCCAAATACTACCGTGACTAGCAATCGTCAAATTCGCCAACAATCACACGGCATTAGGAGGAGGGCGTAAACAAGACTGTTTCCACATTTCAATATCTGCTAATGCCACCAAGACCAACACTGCCACCCCAAAGAACCATCTGCTAAAGGCACCCTGCTGAGAACCAATGGGCCTTTGTGCGCCAAAGCTGAAACAAAGGCCGGGGCTTCTTGAAAAACGAAAAAATATTCCCAATTTCGGCCGAGGGGGTGGGTGGAGGTTAGTACAAGAGAATTCCCTTATAAATCAAATGAAAAAGAAAAAGCATTAGTTATGCGTACGTTAATATCTTTTATTTTCTTCTTTCTTCAGAATTACCAGCTCGAGTAAATGATTTCTTGTTTCCGTGGCCGATTTCTGTCTGGTACAAAAGATTCATTGTCGGACTGCTTGATTCATTTTCTTTTCCTGCCATTGAAAAGTAGTCGAGATTGCCACAGCAGCAGAAGAAGACTTCAGGGGCCCTTGCGAAGACCATCCAGATACAAGAAGTCTCAGGCACTACTGAACCTGAAGGAGCCAGAAGACCAAAGTGGGCCAAGTTCCTCCTTTCTTTTGATCTTGGACCCTTAAACTCGTTTCACACGTATTGACTTTTCGCCGTGCGCCGTCCACGACACGACGTCGTACTCTCAAATAACCATGAGTGTCTATGGACGCTTTCACACGTCAAGACCACAACCACGTGTGAAAATGTCCACAGATACCCATAGTTATTTGGGAGCACGACTTTGTGTCGTGGACGGTGCACGGCGAAAAGTCGATACGTGTGAAACGAACATTACGGAATCCTCATATTATCATTATTCATAGACAGTATAGGTAACATCAATATTTTTAACAATAATAATTATAACTTCTATGCTATCAATACCATCCAATATTTCTCTCAGATCTTGCTTTACATAATTACTACATCATGATCACCATTCAGAATTCATGAAATATTCTCAACAAATATCAACTGAGTAAGGGCCCCTTGAACAGCTGAAGCAGGAAATCAAAGACATCCAGACAATTTCTCAAAATTTAGTAATAATCTAATTTCAATCAAACGAGTTGGTACACCACTTTGTTCATGATTTTACCTTTTTCCTCAAAAAAGGGAGCGGCAGATAATGGCAGAGCCGAAGGGTGCTCCAATAAAGTCTTTCAGCAAAGGGGTCCGCGATCCTCTCATGAAGGGGGGGAGGGAGAGAGAGAGAGAGAGAGAGAGAGAGAGAGAGAGAGAGAGAGAGAGAGAGAGAGAGAGAGAGAGAGAGATTGAGAGTGGTCGAAACTGCCCGACAGCTGCTCATTGCTGTGTGTTTTCCTATCAGTTTTTGTCATTTAATTTCTCTCTTTGATTTTTCATGAATATTTTTCCTCTAGTAGCCCTGCACATCCCCCATCACTCTATTGCAGGCGTTGCGAAAGCCAGAAGGCGTGAACGTGAATTAAAAGGCGTTTGTAAGATTCATTTCCATCATTAAGATATCACCGATGAAGTTACGTTCTCTCTCTCTCTCTCTCTCTCTCTCTCTCTCTCTCTCTCTCTCTCTCTCTCTCTCTCTCAGGAACATCATAAGAATCCCTGTGACCTGTGGGCACCTACGCGGAGTCCTACATTCGCAGTCGATGTGCCCACAGCTTTTTTTTTTTTTTTTTCTTTCTTTCTCATGGGGTCCCTTCCCTTACTTGGGATACTTCAGGTCGGTCCCTTCCCAATGTAGTTCAGTTTTTTTTTCTTTTCTTTTTCTCCTTGCTCCATGGGTGTCCATACACTTCACGTGCCATGCTAATTTCGGCAGCAGTATGTCAAAGAAGCTTACGTTAGGCGAGACCAATGCAGTAATTCCGAGATCGGAGGAAGACCCCACTGGGAAAGAAATAAATTCTTGCGTGGCCATCTGTCAGAGCCATCTCGTTCTGCAAACAGATTCTCCAACGGTCGAGCACAGATCCACTGAGCCAGTAACTACGTACTCCTCACTCAAGGTACTTGCAGCTGACGCAGTCTCACAATTGAAAGTGGACAGAGGTTTACGTCTGGAAAACGCGCTCACAATTGCCTCAGACGCTTTGACGTCGTCAGTGCTGGACTGCGAGGTCGTTCTCCAAGTGCTGCACGCAATGCTCGACGTTTCCAGTCCGGGCGTGCTCAAATTTATCTTCTCACGTATCCCACACTATTATGTATTGCTATTCTTAAGCTCTCTAGAGATCAACCCATGAAAAAGAAGAAATAGAAGAAGTAAAATAAATAAAAAAGTAGAAAAGGGAAAAAAGAGGAAAAAAAAAAAGAGTATAGGCAATTTAGGTGTCCTTACAAGTTACTCGTAATTTTCAATGTGTATACAAATAAAGGCGTTAATACAGGAAGGGGTGTGCATACTGTGTGACACCCCATTGCTTACCCCTGCTAATAGACATTGTTCTGTCTCATACCAGACGACACACAGACTGACAGTGTTCAAATCATCTAGGGAGGGAGAGAGACAGAGAAGTAGAGAGTCAGGGTGAAGTGGCAGTTCACAGACATTCTCAACAGGAACAGATCATTCTCTTCAGCTGACGGGAGTCCCTCATAGTTAAACGAGAGCCGGCGAAGAACTCCATCAAGCGGTCGATGTATGACGTTCACTGATAACGTCAAACCGTCGGAAACGGCCGCCGTCAAAATAGACAGGTGTAACCTGCTGTCAGGCTCCCTCCCTCCCTCCCTCCCGACAGATCTGTCCGTCAGTCTGTCCGTCGTGGGCACGCACACAGACTCCAGTTCATCGGACTGTCCCTCTGCGGCAGACTCTTCAAGAGACGCTACTGCCGAAGATATATTACCAGGAGACGCGTTTCCGCCAAGGGAAGAATTCATTGTTTGGCGACAAAGATGCACTGTCGAAACGCGTGCCACTTCACTGCTACACGCCGTTGCACGCCAGAAGAAGAAAAAAATCCTATTGTTAGCGGAAATGGCTTGTTCCGTCGTCCGGCCCAAGAGTTTTCAAACGCTACCGAGACACCAGATTATAAAAATCTTGGATTCTTTTTTTGTCCACGGACTTCGTACCATGGACCATCGATAAGAGATAAATATATTACAGCACGCTTTGTTATGGTACATATAATATCTGTATCTATTTACAAACTATACACTATTTTACCAACTAGATTTATTTTTAATCGAGTTTTTCTTTGTGATCCAGTTATTCCAAGGTCTGAGCCCAAAATGGGTTATTTACCATTACACATAATAACGGCGCCACTAATTAGAGTGAAACGCAGATTCAAATGACCTGGATGCTCGCTGACCAAGCGGGTTAGAGCGTTGCTACTTGCGGCGAATGTCGAGCTGACGGCAGTTCGAACATTGCCACCGGCGAGTTGGACCAAGGGCATGGTTGATCAAATTCTCTGCTACAAAGTCCTCTGTATGGAGTACCGTCCTAGTCTCTTGATAGGGGGAGTTCGCGACGTTAAACCGAAACAGTTGATTTGAACAGAGTGGAGGCGTTCATAAGACGCTGGAACGGAGGCGAGGTCAAGCTTGCTGGAACAGAAGAAAAAACTGGCCGAAACTATAGTAGTCTTGAGGAGTGTGTAGTGGCCATAAATAAGCAGTTTCACCAATCTGTGGCTCCGTTGTGTGTATGTGCGTGCGTGTGTGTGTATGTGTGTGTGTGTGTATTCACTTGGTCTTTGGATCACGTGTTGGACTCGTGATCGACAGCTATTTCCCTCCTGGAAGAGAGCTCAGAGCTCGTAGGTCCGATCTATGGGTAATGCTATGACCTTGCACACACACACACACCCAACTCCCCGCCCACGAGAGTTGGAGTAACACCCCTCAGCGCTGCGATACTGATATTATTTCAGCCCCGGGCGAGGGTCGAACCCGGACCTCCGTAGTGGCAGGCCAGAGCTCTAACCACAGCGTGTGTGTGTGTGTGTGTGTGTGTGATATATATATATATATATATATATATATATATATATATATATATATATATATAGAGATATATATATATATATATATATACATATATGTAGATATATATATATACATATATATATATATATATATAATACGCTACCTAAAACAATACACTGCGGAAGGAAGCGACGAATGACCTATTATTTCTCTATTATTTTTCTCTAAATTTCTCTTAGTTGTTTCTCTAAACGTATCATTTCTATAATTTTGGAAATCAAATAACGTTACTATTATATACTCCCGATCACCTTTTATTGAAAACGATTTCCCCGTGGAAAAATAAATCTCTTAAGTGGAAGAATGTGAAACAGATTACCGTCCGGAAATACGTAATTACCTCATTTTTTAATATATCCTCTTCACACTCGGGACGTGCGGCGGAGATGAATAGAATAGCCTGACGGCAGCCAGAACGAAAGGAAAAGGACAACACGGCGCGGAAGGAGTGAGGTCAGACACAATCTTTCTTTGCTGGGGGGGTATCACACTGGGCTATTTTTACTTCAACATCCTATCTCCAACCTCCATTTGAATAACTAGAATATGACTTCGCTTACAGAAGTCTAGACCTCTCTAAGAACATTCCAACGGTATGTCTAACATTCGTATAGGTTCACAATCTCTTAGTTCATCATTCCGCTTTGCTAGATATAACGGAATGATAATGTGATATTTGGAAATTAAAAAAAATAAAAATAAATAAATAAATAAAATGTCGTTACCGAAGTCGTTTTTACTCAAACGAGCCCTCCACTGTCGTCGCTGGTGAAGCCCGTGGAAGCCCAATGTGATAACCTCGGCACAGAACCGGCGACCCGATTGTTTATTGTGACGCTAAAGGCGAACACGTGAGCTGCCGAGTACTTCAGCCAATCCCAATAATGGATATACAGAAGCTGTCGGCTCGCACCGGCAATGGCCTAAGTTCGCATCCACCCCAGTACAATATGGCTTCTTCAAAGGATTTAGTCATTCTTGCAAGCTGCTGCAAAGAAACTTACAACGCACTATTTTTCTCTCGGGATACGACTTGCCATTTCCTCAGTACATAGTCAGCTACTCTGTGCAGTGCATATATATATATATATATATATATATATATATATATATATATATATATATATATACATATATATATATATACATATATATATATATATATATATATATATATATATATATATATATATACATGATCATTACACTGCAACTATTAGCTACCAGTAATCAAGATCGATAACTAATCTGGACCACACACACACACACACACACACACACACACACACACACACACACACACACACACACACACACACACACACACACAAACACACACATGCATCTACGCACAGACACGCACGATCTCCATCAGCATCCTGCAAAGAAACTCAAGTGTAACTCAGGAAGACAAATATGTCAAGAGCGGCTATTGGTCTCAGAGCCCGACGGCGTTCGCATGCGAAGAGTCTGTGCAAGAACGATTAGTCGACCAACACGCTGCCTCCTTCTTTTACCTCCTCTTTCCACTCCTCCACTTTACGGAGGAGGACGCACAGCGGAGGGACAAGGACTTAGAGTGTGGTGAGCGCAATGGGCTCATTATTCTTGGCCCGGAGAAGTGGAAGGCGGGGTGGGATGGCAAGAAGAAGAGGAACCGTGAACGCGGCCCGGATGTCCCAGATGCAGACTCTTGTTTGCTAATCTCCTTCCTTCCCCCACCTAATCCCCCTTTTCCTTTTAATTCTTCCTCTCTTTCTACTCTTCATTCTTCTGCCACCACTTTTTTTTCCCCTCTTTTCCTCGTCCACTCTTCCCGCCACTTCTCGTCCCAACGCTTCTCCTTCAACCATTTACATGAGGTCCTCTTCAGGGACTCGACTTGGCTTTTCTGTCTTTTCAGTTCCTACTCGACATTCCTTCTTGTCTCTCTTGTTTCATCTATCACCTCACCTTGCAGCAGCAGCAGTATCACCACCACATTCACCATAACCACAACCATCTTTTCCTTTCCCTCAATTCCACCATCCTCCACTTCTCATTTCTCCCTCACTTCCGTCTTCCCATTCCATTTATTCCCTAATCCTGTCCCTCCTTTCCACACCCACCCCTACACACACGCACATACACATACACAAACACACATGCACACATTCACACACACACACACACACACACACACACACACACACACACACACACACACACACACACACACACACACACACACACACGCACGCACGCACGCACACACAAAACTCACTTTGCCTCACTTCCTGGTACCTCCAATCCAGGGATCTAAGTAGACCTTGATGACAGAGAGATTCCTGACGAAGAGAATAACATGCCCTGCTACTTAGGGACGACAAAAACGATTTGGTGGAGCACAGGAGCAGGAGGAGGAGGAGGAAAAGGAGGACTCGGGCACTGAGACGGGTGATGGAGGACGCTGAAGAAGATGGAGAGAGAGAAGAGGGCGAGACAGGAGAGGAGTATTGAGAGCTAGAGGAGAAGGAAGAGATGAAAGGCGAAGAACAGAAGAACTGAGGAGACTGCAAGAGGTCTCCACTAGGCAGTGCCATTTGCCATCCCTGTCCATAGAGTTTTCTAGTCTTCTCTTAAAATAACCTATTGTTTGAGCGCGCACTACATGGTTACTAAGTCTATTCCAAGAAGAGCAAGGAGAGAAAATAGAGAATAAACAGAGAACGGGACGTGGGGAAAGAAAACAAAAGTGAAAAAGTAAGAAGAAATGGAGAAAAAAAAAGAAGAAAACACTGCAAGTGGGTTGAAGTTAACTTTAATCCTTTTTCTGCAAATAACTTTAAATTCTATTCTAGCCGCCTTCGGGCGATTTGCGATTTTCATTCATTACAGACAAACACCGGGCCGCGCGGTGGTTACCGTGTCGAACTCGCGAGCAGGTGGTCCTGAGTTCGAGTCCCAGAACACGCTACGAGCTTCCTGCGTTAATTCCCGGCCGTCTTGGCCAGGTGAGGAGGCAACCCAAACATCGGAAAAAAAAAACAGCTGTTTGCCGCAATTTACGGGGCTTGCCTTACCAGGGGTTTCCCACTTCCCACTTGGTGGAAGTTGAATGGCGAGTTTTACAGACAACCACCCTATGCATCGTAAGGTTTAAATAGGGAGGCTGGGGAAAGAGGAGGGGAAAAGGGAAATGAGGAAAGGAAAACGAGGGCGGTTGGCGATCCCTACCTGAACATGCCCTTGAGGATCGAGACCCCGAGGTGGCGCTTGAAGTCTACGCGTGCACCTCGAGAATCGCCTCAAAAACGTTGGAGAGTGGGGGAGAAAGAAAGAGAGGAGAGATGGCGAGAAACACAAAGGTGAACCCAGAAGAGTAGAGGATTTAGAGGAAAAGAAAGAAGACAAAAGAGCAGTATGATGATGATGATGTTGATGATGATGATGAGGAGGAGGAGGGGGGAGGAGGAGGAGGAGGAGGGGGAGGAGGAGGAGGAGGAGGGGGGAGGAGGAGGGGGAGGAGGAGGAGGAGGAGGGTGAGAAAGAGCGTGTGGTGATGGAATAGGAAAAGGTGAATGAGGAGGAGAAGCAAGAAGGATAAGAACAGGAAAAATAGGCGTATGAGGAGGAGCAAGAAGACGAAAACTAGGATGAGGTACAAGGAAAGTAAGGAGTTGGAGTAAGAATAGGAAGAGTAGGAGCAGGAGAAAAGTAGGACTTGAGAGCAATACAGAATGATACTCAACTGTCGAGTATGACAATTGAAATGAGATATCTGAGAGAGAGAGAGAGAGAGAGAGAGAGAGAGAGAGAGAGAGAGAGAGAGAGAGAGAGAGAGAGAGAGAGAGAAAGAGAGGGAGAGAAAGAGAGGGAGGGAGGGAGAGAGAGAGAGAGAGAGAGAGAGAGAGAGAGAGAGAGAGAGAGAGAGAGAGAGAGAGAGAGAGAGAGAGAGAGAGAGAGAGAGACCTCTGCTCCCTTTCAAGTGATTCACTCCCGTTGTACTCCCCCCTCCGACCCCCATCCCCGCTGACCAATGCTTTCTGCACTGACAGTCGCTATTTGTCAGGGACCCCCGACGCTCACAACCCTCGACAAGACAGCCTCCCTAACATCCTTTTCTACTTTATATGCTTCCGGGTGCTGCACTTACCCTTTTCCCCTCACGTGCACTCCAGTGCTCCCTCATTCCCCTCATTTCTGCGTTCTTGGGACCCCCCTCAACTCCCGACCCCTGCGCGCTAACAAGTCTCCACACACAAAGTCCCTTAACTTCTCAATCTTCTACTTCCCCGGTCTCGCCCTACGCTCGTGGCCAACAAAGGGATACCACCTCCATCCCTTCACCCACCCCCCCTACACAACCCGAGGTTCTACTAACCATATATTTCGGTCCCATATATTACTTTCTCCCCCCTACGTTCCCCAACCCATGACAGGATCAGCCTCTGAAACTAAAATCTTGTTTCCAGTTTTTACTTCCACGCTCTTGGCCACGCCTTTCTTTAACTCTTGATCATCCTCTTCGGCTTGTTTGTCTCCCAGCCGGTGATTCTATTCATCCAGGGGGTATTTCATTCATTATCATCGTGACATCTCCCATGGCAGAAAAGGAATCATCTTCGTTTTCGAGGTTTGTGGGGCTATTGGCCGGACCTCATGAGTTATCACTTTCCTTTCAGGCTGGGTCCTTCGCCCACGGAGACAATGTAATTGGTCTCTATACTGAGCAAAAAAGAGGGACAGAAAGAAAGGAAGGAAAGAAGAACAAAATTTAGCCACATTCTTTGTTCTCGGAAACCATATCATTAGTCTCTACAGTGAGTAACCGGGTATTTGAAAAAAAAAGGCTGGAAGAAAGAAAATAGTTAATGCCACTTGACTTGTTTATGTCCAATGGCATTTCTTCTTTCTAGTCTTCGGTCACTTTCACTTGATGTCCCTCTTGCACGCCCGGTAATTGTGCTACAAATGTGCTTTCCCTATGAAACGATACTTTCGGGTATAAGACCCAAATAACACATTCTCAATTTCCACAACCACGGGACGGGGAAGGGACGGGGCGTCGGTGTTCGGTTGGATGCATAGTGTACTGACATGGTCTACAACGCTGTTTGTAAAACATGATTTTGCATTGCACTATACAATACTGTGGGTTTGTTTCTTAATGATGGATATATTCCTAGTTTGTCGGTGACGTTCACTAACATGAAGTATTGTCAATCCCTAGAATTATTGCGCTGTGCTTTTACAAATCATAAAAACGGTTTAAGAATTGTTCTGTTGACTAAATGTCCTCAAGACGTTGCTGTATACAACTGACCCCTAAACCGTTCATTTATATATTTGATCCCTAAAATTTCCCTTACACAACAGATCCTGAAGAACTGCTCTTACACAACTGATACATAAGAATTATTTCTTTACATAATTGATCACTGAACTGTTCTTTTACACAAATCATTTTTCAAGAATTGCTCCTTTACAGAAATTGGACTGTCCTTTTACACAAGTTACCAATAAAGAACTGTTACTTTACACAACTGATCCCTGAACGGGAACTGTTCTTATACACAAGAGATCCCTATCCTCCTACCTAACTGGTCCCCCGTGCAACCTGTCATTTCTAACTCTTCCCTGAGCTGCTGCACCCGGCCGGACCTCTTCCCTCGCCGCCAGTTTCCCCTCGCCTTCATCTCCCCTTTTCTCTCCCCTCCCGTCCGTCGGTCACCACCACGTTCTATGTTTTCCTTCTGAAACCCCTTCCCCCTCTCCAGTCGCATTCTTCCTTTCTTCTTCTTCTTCTTCTTCTTCTTCCTCCATCCTTCTTCATTCTCCTTTTTACCCCCGTCTTCTTCCCTTTCTTCATCTTCCATTCTTCTTCATTCCCGTTTCTTCTTTCACTTCATTCTTCTTCCATTCTTCTTCATTCGCTTTTTCTTCTTCGGTTTATTCTTCTATTTTTTTCTCCTTTTTCCATTCTTCATCTCCCATCTTCTTCCTTTCTTTTTCTTCACTTTTTCTTTTCTTCTTCCATTTATATTCTTTCTCCTCTCTTTTTCGTCCTACTCCCTTCTTCTTCCATTCTTCTTCTTTGTTCTTCCTTTCTCCTTCGTCTTCTCCCCTCTTTTTCTGCTCTTCCTCCTTCGTCCTTTTCTCTCCCCGTTCTTTGAAGCCCTGGCTCTGTATTCCTATGCGTCCTCCACAGACTCTTCCAGGTTCCAGTCCAGACTCCTGTTGTAGTCACCCAAGAATAACTGTTCGACTTCCTTTCCTGACACCATGGCTCCTCTCCCCTCCAAAACCCATAGTTATTCCTTTATGCAACCCTTATTATCCTGCAGTTCTGTTCATTCCCTTTTCTCCCTCTAGGATCTGTCCCATCCACTAATCTGTTCTTCATCATTCTTAGATTTACATTCCTCACTAGTGACTTCCTCCTCCTCCTCCTCCTCCTCTTCCACCTCCAAACATTCCTTGCCCTCTTCTTCACCCTTTCCAATTTCCCTTTTTCTCTTTCCAAATTACTCAATTTATCTTTCTATTTTTTCGCGCCTTCCCTTATATATATTTATCTTTACTACCAAGCCCCACCCCCTTTCCACCCACCCCCACGCCCATCCCCACCCCCCGAACGGCTCTTTCACCTCTCGAGTCATTTTCTTCTATTTTTAATCAACATTTCTTTTCTTTCTTTTTCTTTCTCGGTTTTTCTTTCGCCTCCAAACTTCAGTAAATTAAGACGAAGATATCGCCGAGACTGTCGTCTTTTCCTCGATTTTTCTGGGACTATTTTAGCTTAGGATAGGCCAGGCTGGCTGAGCTTTACAAAATACCGCCATCCCGACGGCGATACTGATCGAACATGGCGTACTATTTATCTACCGACGGCGACAGTCTCGTCTTAAGTAGCGAAATCATCGTCTTAATTCACAAAACTTCTCTTCTTTTAAATTTTCTCTCCCCCTGTCCTTCAGCGCCATAAATCTTGTGATACTCAGCTCCTTCGCTTTTCGTCTCTCCTTCTCTCTTTCGTCTCTCTCTCTCTCTCTTCCTGCAGCCGGAGTTCTTAGTTCCCCAAAGTTCCTTAACCATAATAAAATCGAGGAGGTACGTTCCCGTGTTATAAGTGCTTCCTCCCTTTGATGTAGAGTTCATAGTTACGGTAAGAGGCGCTTAACAGCTGCCGAAGTTGTCACCTTTAACCAACGTTCTCGTTCTGTCAAGTAGAAGACACTGGGAGTAACTGGATTCGAAATCGGACCAAGGGCATGCGAGGCAGCTTCTGAAAAAGGAAGCCTGCGTCCATCTCTATTTTCCTCTTTTTTCCACTCGCTCCTCTCTCTTGTCCCCCTCCAAATACCATCTCCCTCTCTACTCTTCTTCCTTTCCCTCCCCTACACTCCCTCTCATCCGCGACTCTCTCCCCCTTTTCACTCTTCCTACTCTCAACCCGACCCTCGCTCTTAGTCTGAATCTTCTTCTCCTTCATCTTTTCCTTTCCCAAAACCTAACCACACTCTTAAGTCACTCCATTAATCCTTCCCTACCCCATACCTCCCAAATTATTTCCCCCCTCCACATTCCTTCTTCCTTTCCCTTCCTTCTTCCTCCTGTCTTCCTCCCTTTCCCCCTCACCACCATCCTACTCTCCCCTTCCTCGACCTCACATTCTCCCCTTGCCAACACAATCCTATTTATTTATTTTCCTAACAATTCTATATTCTCTTTTTTTCTGTCCTCCACCCCATCCCCGTTTTCCTTGGTCAGCTTCATATTGGCTTCTCTCTCTTCTTCTTCCTCCACCTCCTCCTCCTCCTCGTACTAATCTTCCTCCTCCTTCTCGTCCTCCTCGTCTTCGTGCTCTTCCTCCTCGTACTCGTTCTCCTCGTACTCGTACTCGTCTTCCTCCTCGTCCTCTTCC
>NC_134778.1:81536624-81556624 GCF_046742065.1 Oratosquilla oratoria
GCTGACGGTCAACTTGAATATTCAAATGAAGGAATGTGTAATCTCTTAAACAATTATTTTAGCTCGGTATTCGTAAACGAAACACCTCAAAGTGAATTCCAAACTGAAACCTGTGAAAAGTCTGGGGTAAACTTACTCACTACGGTAAATATAACAAAAGAAACAATTAAAAGGTGTATAGACAAACTCAAAGTTAATAAAACACCAGGGCCTGACGGTTGGCATCCAAGAATCTTAAAGGAAATGAAAAATGAGATTGTTGTTCCATTAGAAATTATTTTCAAGAAATCCATCATATCCGGAGATGTCCCAAGAGAATGGAAGCTAGCTAACGTTACTCCCATATTCAAAAAAGGTGACAAAAAGAAACCAAATAACTATAGGCCTATTAGTTTGACTTCGATCGTAGGAAAAATAATGGAAACTATCATCAGAGATGCTATCGAATATCATTTAGAAAGTAACCGTTTGATCCTATTAGGTTATTGATTGCGCGATCTTTTGATTTCAAAAGTCCATCACTCATTAACAAGCTATATAAATCGTTAGTTCGTCCACATTTGGAATATGCTGTTTCCGTATGGTCACCGAATCTCATTAAAGACATTGACAGACTGGAAAAAGTACAACGGCGAGCCACAAAACTGATTCCAAATATAAAAAATAAATCATACGAAAATCGACTTAAGCACATGAATCTGTTTTCCTTAAAAAAGCGTAGACTCAGAGGTGACTTGATACAGGTCTTTAAGATTTTAAAGGGAATTGACAACATCAAAAGTGACCAAATTTTCACATTGAATGAGAATCAGACAAGAAACAATGGTCTCAAACTGTCCGGAAATAGATTCAATTTGGAAGTAGGTAGAAACAACTTTGCCAACCGTGTAGTTAATGAATGGAATAAACTTCCTGCACAGGTAGTGCAATGTAGTTCAGTTCGAAGCTTTAAGAATCATTTAGATAAATACCTAAGTAAGATGCTGTAATTATTATAATTTATGTTATATTATTTGTTTTTGTTTTGTTATAATTTGTCTGTCTGATTTTCATTTATTATTAGTTAGGTCAATTTATTATAATTTACTATTTACCTGTTTGTTTGTTATTCAAAAATACCAAAGCATTTATTTAAGAATTTTAATTGTTATTATCATTGTTATAGGTTTAATTTACTATTAATATGAATATTTTTTTTTTTTTTTTTTTTTTTTTTTTTTTTTTTTTTTTTTTTTTTTTTTTTTTTTTTTTTTTTTTTTGCATCCGACCTAGATATGGATCAAAAGGTCTCCTGTCGGCATGCTTTGCCTTTGTAATCCTTTGTAAGACATTCTACGATAAAAAATACGAAAAGAAGATAATAATAATAATAATAATAATAATAATAATAATAACAAAATGACGTAAACACTCATCGCGGGATGGAGCTTGGAAGCGGCTTCGTTTTCCATGACTCCAGATTAAGTTTATGTAATTTGTGAAATTGGCTGGCCTGGACGTCCTTAAAGCCCCAGTCACACTATCACGATTCTCGTCAAATGTTGTGAATTCGAAAAGCTGCAGGGCGACTTCGCTCACGGTATTCTAGACTTCACTAAGGACAAATCAACAATGTGTCTAATAATCGTATAAGTTTAACTTCTCTTAATTCGTCATTCAGCTTCTCAACACATGACGCAAATGTGATTTGAAATTTCGAGATTCGAAAAATAAAAAATTGTAAAAGAAGTCGTTTCTACTCAGACGAACTCGCATGAGTCGTGATAGTGTGACCGGGGCTTTAGCATTTAAGTAAAAAACAAAAATATATTTGACACTATTGGCCAAGAATACAATTTTCCTTCCCTTTGGAGGAATTCATCCAAACTACGCCGGAGTCTATATAAAACCCCTTCTAAGTGATTCGGTTCATTGTCACGAACTCCCCCTTATCAGGAGGCTAAGACGTTCCCCTTACAGAGGAATTTGCAGCGTGGAATTTAAAGAACCATGTCCTTGGTCCAACTCGCTGGCGGCAGAGTTTGAACAGCTGTCATCTCAACCTCCGCTGCAAGTATTGATTAACGCTTCCTAGAGAACAATTTCCTCCTCATTTAAATAAAATCACTTAACGGCGGCCAAGGAATAAATTTTTTTTTACAGAGGATCCCTGCCGCTTTGGATTAATCGAGAAACGCCCAAACACAAAGGTACATACATACATATACCAAAGGCTTTTTCCCCCTACACAGGGGGTAGCCAAAAAGAAAAAGGCATAGAAACCACTCCCACCCATTCTATTTCCTATATATTCCACTCCCCTCCACCCTCCCTCTTATCTTGGCACTTCGTCACAAAGGTGACGAGGGTCTTCCTTCAGCTGAATAAAATCTCCTGCCGACAGCAAAAAATGGGGGGAATCGACGACGAGTTCTTCCGTGGTATAAGCCCACCTGCAAGGACTTCCTCCTCTCCAAGACGCTCAGATCCACCAAAGGCGCATTACTCGACCAAATGCTCATCTTTCTCCGCTTTGTTCTGAGCTTGGCTGCCTGCACGACAACTGCTTAGCCCTCCGACTGCCAGAGTTTTCCTAAGCCGAATAAAATCGTCTGTCGACAGCCAGAATAAAATCTACAAGCAGGTCCATCTGTACTCTCTACCTCACTTTACAGATATATGTGTGTGTGTGTGTGTGTGTGTGTGTGTGTGTGTGTGTGTGTGTGTGTGTGTGTGTGTGTGTGTGTGTGTGACAGTGAGAGAGAGAGAGAGAGAGAGAGAGAGAGAGAGAGAGAGAGAGAGAGAGAGAGAGAGAGAGAGAGAGAGAGAGAGAGAGAGAGAGAGAGAGAGAGACTTGCACAAGAACATCCCATAAAAAACATTCCCCGGTCATTTGGTCGATAGCGTCATCCACTGTACGCGCATTCATCTCATACGTTCTCATTATCTTCATCAGTCCTCGAATTTAGACCCCGATAAATTCAAACCGTAACGAAGATCAGACCGCAGTTGGGTTCTCAAGATCAAACAGGTGCCCACAATATTGAAATAAAAGTACCCAGTATTGAAGGTGTTAAAACAATAAAAGCAAAGAGAATTCTCCCCCATTCTCGTAAATCATTTCGTGAATGCAGCTTTCTTTCATACAAGAAGTTGAATTCCAAAATATAGCTCCATCATTTGTTCAAGGAAGTAATTTGTATTTCGAGATTTTATTTCTAGACAACTATAATTAGCTTCCGCTCCTTCGCAATGGCATATCATTTGCCTTATTGACTATTGTACAAAAATAGATAAATAAATATATAAATAAGTAAATAAATGAAATAAGATAAGAATAAAAATAAAATAAAAATCTTGTTCCCCGATATACTAATCCCCTTTTGGAAAATAAAGAAAACACCAAACACATAGTAGAGGGTTGATCTCCCGAGATTTTCGATTCTTGTCCAGAAATTGTCTTCAGAGGCAACTTAGTGAACAGTGACCTGAATGAATAGATTATGATAAGAGGATCGGACACCTAACAAACGAGGGATGAAGACTCTATTCATCAAAAAATATATATATCGCTGTTGCACGTGCCTCAATAAAGAAGTTTGACGAGTTAAACACCATATAAGAAGGATGATTATATCTGTTCGCCTCTTAACCCATTAAACTCCGATGACAAGATGTCTTGTCATTTGGTCAAATAAAACAAAAAATCATAAAACACCAAAATGTTTGATCAAACACCAGAAAAGTATGACGTCAGTCCTCGCTTCGCTCGCGAGCGAAGCGAGGACTGACGACATACTTTTCTGGTGTTTGATCAAACATTTTGGTGTTTTATGATTTTTTGTTTTATTTGACCAAATGACAAGAATATTTTCATCGGAGTTTAATGGGTTAATACAAAATTCCCTGGTTGTCTGTGGCTCCAGGAACAATCTTATTTTCTCTTTTGTTGCTGTCTGTGTACAAAATCTTGGCTCAGTCCCGATCGATACCATGCCAACACTCTTGGTGTGTTTGAACAAGACTATTCTGGGTCTCTGCCGTAGTTTCGCTGGTGTTTCTCCACAGAATTTCCTAAGTGTCTTCCCTATGTATTCAGCGTCCCAGTCGTTGCAAATAGACCTCCTTGCCCTTATCCCTGCGCAAGTTTCCGCGTTGGGTGTAGAATGGTTTTACCCGGGACATGCACATCGTTCTAAAGCAATTTGCCACCACCTCTCATACAGCACGGGGTTGTTATTCTATGAACTTTGAGTGTGTGTTGTCCTGGTCCATTTGAGTATGATCCTTGCAGTGTACAGTTTTCACGGAAAACATTATTCACCTTCTCCTCATCAGCTGCCTTGGCCATCATGTTCTACATCCTTCTTTATACTTGTCCTCAATCTACCGTACGTTTTCATACGATCCCTAATATAGTTGCCATAACCTGTACATGCTAAAGTCTTCTTGACAGAGAAGTGGTATAACAATAATATGTCGCACAATTTTCGCACAATTGTCGCACAATCTTCGCACAATTGTCGCACAATTTTCGTCAGGAGATACTTCCTATTCCAACACGCATGCGCGCGAGCACACACACACACACACACACACACACACACACACACGCACACACGCACACACACAACGATCGCATCCTGCTCATTGCATAAAAACTCCACTATACTGCAAGCCGTTACTCTTACCCAATATGCAAGGGGATCACTATGTGGTGTGTAAGGTCACAGCTCTCATCCAGGAAGGAAGGAATTGTTATTCACAAATCTACGTAGCCCACGGCCATTGTGAATATCATGCACACAAACACACACATGTACGCACACACACCAACACACACACATGCACGCACACACACACACACCAACACACACACACATGCACACACACACACACATACACACACATGCACGCACACACACACATACACACACACACACACTGAAATATACAAAGACGGGTCACTACGAGCATAGCTCTCTTCCTGTATAACTAGGTAAATACACACACACACACACATGTAAACATGTGTCTCGACAACAACCTTTGTTCCTTGCGAAAGAGAGCGTGAGAGAGCGAGAGAGAGAAAAAAAATAATGAAGTCCAACGTGGCTGGCTACCTCTCTCGGGGTACTTTATCCCATAATCTCGCTTAAACCCGTACACAGCTACACTCGTTCCAACTTTTTTTTACCCCGCTGATGGTGGTGCTATTTTTCTTGTTTGTGATCCTTTGGGTCTTTATTATAATCTTACCTAAAACCCTAACATAGCTACACGCGTTCCATTCCTTTATTAGGGCAAGACAAACACAAACTAATTCTTCAAAGACTGTTATCTATTATAGCTTCTTCCCGTTCTGTGTGCATTCGCTTTCAAATGTGTCAGAATTTACCAAATTAATTTAATCTTGAAATATCCTCAACGAATATCAGACTATGACATCCGCTGCATGTCACAGCCTTAATTTCTGAGGTGACAAATAAAATGCAGCGAATATAATTATCTAATATGTTGTGGATCATTTCTTACATTTGTGTAATCTGGCTCCATTAGGAAAGATTAGCACAATGGCCTGACTGCTCGGGATTCATAAACATTAATGTGTAACTAAATAATTCCTTTGTATATTTCCTTTGCATGTCTGCAAAATGGAGGAACTGCGAGGATAAGAATTCGATGTCGGTAGTCTTTGGTTCGAACTCGAACCCACGAAATACGACAAAGGAACGAAGGATGAACCATATCACGTTTTTCAATAATTTTCAAATTCTTTCATCCAATTTTCCATTTTATTTCGACCGGTCAGTGCTGCCGTTGACCGATTACTGATGATATTTTTTTGTCTTCTGTTTATCATAACATTTCTCAACATAATTACTTATTTCTAGCGATTTTCTGGACACTTCGGAAAAGATGGACAGGAGAAAGAGAAGTGAGAGGAAAGAGGAAGAATACTAGGGGGACAAAAAAGAGATCAGAAATATGAAACGGAGATAGCAAGAGGGAAAATGGGGCAAGGGAAGGAACGGACGGCAAGAGGAGCTGGAGGAGATGGAGAAGAAAAGGAAAAAGAGGAGGAAAAGGAGATGAGAAGGAAAAGAGGAGGTGGTGGAGGTGGAGGTGGAGGAGGAGGATTTTTTAGATGCGTTAAGAAGCACTCACACTATGGAGACTTAAGCCCCGTCCCGCGCGGACTTACAAGTCGTAGCGAGGTCTGTCTAAGTTGCTGCTCTTCGGAAGAAGTAGCTGCTGGGCGGGAGGGCGGCGGGAAGGTAAGGACAGGTCGTGGAGGGTTTCAGGAAATTTTAATTATGCACCAAACTCAAAAATTGAGTCGACGCCCAGTCGGGTCGGAAATTTGGACGGGACGCCTTCGCCGTCATGCGGCAACCATTAAGCACAGGACGTGCGCCGTCCCCGACCTGTCGGCGTCAGACGGCGCTCTACATTAGGTCAGCATCATGGGGGGACCGAGGCACGTAATGCGGCGTCATGCGGCGATCGTGCCACACGACCCAGTATCTTCTTGAACAGCGTCACATCAATCCTCAGGTAGTTCTTGTAGGCTGGGGCATCCTCAGAGGCAAGTTCCTGTAGCAGGTTCTCGTAAAGTTCATATTTCACTCTCCGGAGAAGCTACGCTTGTACCCACAGTCTAGATTCCTTCTTCTGCCTCCCTCTGCATTCCTTCAGCAGCCTGCAGATGGTGATGTTAGTGTCAAGGTTGTCTTTGTCAATTATTAACATCAGCCTCTATGGTTGTAGGGTTTGCTAGCGGTTGTATGGGACTGTGAGGGCCATTACAGTATATACAATGCATGCTGACGAGTCGGATGCTGAAAGAAATGTGTAGTGAAGGACGTGGGTACATTTCTATATGCACCTGGTGGCCCATTGTGACTGCGTCGGGGACCCGCATGACGGGGTCGATGTCATGCGACGCCGGTATTGCGTCCATCGACGGCCTACATCCCGCCGGTCAGGACCAAGGTCGCCGTCTGGTTGGGGTGATGCGGCGCCTGACGACGCGCAGTGGGGGACCATGAATATTGTGGCTGTAATGCTAGGTCGCCATTTGACCCCGTCCAGTCACCGTCAGACGCCAACTGGACGGCGATGGCGTCCAGACTAACCCCCCCCCCCCCCCGCGGCGATTGTCGTCGTTGGTCTCCAAGGAGGCACGGGACCGCCTACGTCGGCGCGGTAAAACCCTAAAGTCTCTATAGTGTGAGTGCGGCTTTAGATATAATGATGAAGGTGGCGACCACGAATAGAGTGGCGATGGTGATTGTGGTGGTGGTAGAGTGGAAGAAGAGGCAGGATGGTCAGAGACAACAACAGTAACACATAGGACTGCTGCCTCGAGGGGAAAACGAGATGAACATGAAATTGAAAGAAGCAGGCAAGAATTGGTTAAAGAATGGAATAGACTCAGTAAATATGTAGTGAGCGCTGAAACAACTGGTTGTTTTAAGAGGAATAGATAACTTTATGGATAGCAGGTGGTAAGGGATATGGAACTGCCTAGTGTTGATCTTATTGTATCTTGTAGTCTCCTCCATTCTCATGTTCTTAGAATAAATGGCGGAGTGGAATGAATATTGGTTTGAAGCAGCAAGCATGTAATTGCACAATACAAGGAGTGGCGAAGAAAACATTAAGTACTTAAAGAAAAAGGGGAGAATAAAGAGGACTGGAGACGATGGGAAGACGTGCAAGAGACGAAAGAGGTCAATACAAGAGAGGAAGGGGAGAGAGGAGACAGTGCAAAGGCGAGAGTGAGATGGTGGAAGTAAAAGGAAGAAGAATTGGAAGAAGTGGAGGAGAGTAGGAGACAATGGAGCGTATAAAAATCAACCTGATGGTATGGTGAACGAGATTGTGGAAATGATTACAGTATATACAAAGAAGGGGGACAAAGAACATACGAAACCAGAGGACAACAAATGAGAATAAAAAATAAACAAAGGTACGTTTTATCAAGGACATGTGCAACCTTCGAGGGTCAGGTGATATTAAGGGCGAGTAAGGACAGACAAGTTTCAAGGTCAAGTACGAGACTTGCGAGAACTGTGAAGGGCTTCCAACGTGCTATGTACGGTAACTCCTAAGCCAAGGATCGCATCCAACCAAACATCATGAAATCAGTTTGAAACAAGTCATAAGTAATCTTGACAATGCTACTGACGAACTGGACCTTTATTCCGGCTGCCTCCAGGCGATTTAATTCAAAAAAACGAAAAAGGTGCACGCAAAATACTTGAGAGGAAATAAAGAAAGGAGACGCAAGGAAGCAAAAATATGGCAAACTGAAGACGAACCTGGAAAAACGGGAAGAGATAAAGAACGTCAGACATATGATCGACAGAGCGCATACAAAGGATTTTTTTTTTTTTTTTTCATAAAAGACGATAAGAATGAGACGCAGGGATTATACCGAGGGAGAAGAAAGTCTAAGACGGGAGGAATCTTCCTGAGGTAAGGAGAAAACGAACATTTGGAATTTGGTGAGAAAGTCCGGGAAGAAAACATGACGAAGGGTGAAGGAATTAAGATAAAAAAAAAAGGAGGAGGTGGGAGGGGAAGAGGAGGGAGAGGAGGAGGAGGAGGAGGACCCGGAGGAAGAGGACGGGGTGCAGGAGATGATGATGAAGAGGAGGAAGATAAAGAGGAGGAGGAGGAAACGGAAGAGAAGAGAGCGGAGATAAAGGTGGTAGAGGAGAAGGAGGTGGAGAAGGAGGTGGAGTAGGAGGAGGAGGTAGAGAAGGAAGAGGAAGAGAAGAAAGCGGAGATGAAGACAATGGTGGAGGAAAAGGGGGAAAAGGAGGGGAGGAGTAGGAGCAGGAATAGGGGAAGTGTGGAAGGATATGGAGGGAGAGGGAAAGGAAATGAAAAGGTGAACGAAGAAATAATTATGACAATAAAAGAGGAGAGGACGACGTCGGTGACGAAATAGTAGTAGTAGTAGTAGTAGTAGTAGTAGTAGTAGTAGTAGTAGTAGTAGTAGAAGAAGAAAAAGAAGAAAAGCAAGATGGAGGGGGAGAAGAGGAAGAAGATGAAGAAGAAGAAGAAGAGGAAGAAGAGGAAGAAGAGGAAGAAGCGTTGGAGGATATGCATCGGCCGCAGGAGCCGCAAACGTCGAGGAAAAGGAAGAACGGAGACCGAGAAAGGGCTTCTGCCGATCTCCACTCGCGAGACCGCGGGAGACGACATCTTCGAAGAAGTGGGTCGGGCGAAGAGGGGGAGGAGGAGGAGGAAGGAAAAGGAACAGAGAGATGAAATTGAGGGAAAGGGGCGAAAAAGAGATGAAAAAGAGGAGTGTAGAGGAGGAGGAGGAGGAGGAGAAAAAGGGGGACATGGTGAGGAGGAGGAGGAGGAGGAGGAGGAACGGAATGAAGAGGAGGAAACGAGGACACAAGAAGAAACAATTCCGGGTGACGAAGAGAATGAAAGAGAGAAACGAAAGAAGAATAAAATGGGGAGAAGAGACCAAGCAAAGACGGGTTGGGGGGGGGTTTGACCCAGGGAAGAAAATTGGTGGTAAAGAGAGAGAGATAAAAAGAAAACGAAAGGTAAACGAATGCCAGAAAACGAAACTGGTAAGATGTAAGGCGGGTTGAACAAAAGTGAAGAAAAAAAATTATAGAAAATAAATATGCAAGGTGAGGGGGAAAGGAAAACGAAAAAGGAGACAATTAAGATGGGGAACGCACACAGTGACATAATGCACGGGAAGAATGTCTGAAGAGGTGGGGAGGGGGGGGGGTAAGCAAACAATAAATAGGAAACATGACAGTAGAGAAGATAAGGTAATGAGGTGAAGAGAAGAAAGCAAAAGTAAGGTTAATGATAGCGGCATGGCACAAGAATGTCGATGATGATAAAAAAAAATATATGAAAAAGAAAGGGAAAAGGGGGAGGGGTAAAGAGGAGAAAGGGGAGAGGAGGAGGAGGAGGAGGAGAAAGGGGAGGTGAGGAGGAGGAGGAGAAAGGGGAGGGGAGGAGGAGGAAGAGGGGGAGGGGGAGGAGGTGGAGAAGGAGAAGGAAGAGGTGGAGGGGGAGAAGGAGTAGGAGGAGGAGGAGGAGAAGAAGGAGGAAGAGGAGGAGGAGGAGGAGGAGGAGGAGGAGGAGGAGGAAGAGGAGGGGAGGAGAAGGAGGAAGAGGAGGGGAGGAGGAGGAGGAAGAGGAGGAGGAAAAGGAAGAGAAAAAAAAATTAAGTCCTGGGAAGTATTTACACCTCACCTTCCTAGCATTGAAGATAATACAAGCCAATCTTTCCAATAGAATTCCATAAGCATTTGAGTACCATCGTACCCCTGGCAGTGAGTATGGCAATCTTAGAGAATGTAATGTTTGCAAGTAAAACAAAAATATCAAAACTTCATGAGGATCAATTCTTCGGAGATTTTAATCACTTTCTAAATTCGGTATTCTGAACACAGATGTCAGTTTCCATGGAGATCCGTGAAATATTTTCAATTTTCTTTTTAATAGTCCAGGAGCCTACTATTACCTAGCATTTAGTAATATGAAGTTTCAATGCAGCTCTAAGGTAAGTAGTATATACTGCATGAGCAAAAAAAAACATAATTTACTTGAAATAACAAGAGAATGAAGAAAAAACGCGAAGGCGCAGAAGATGAGAAAAATGTCGATGAAGTGAGAAGATTAAATGTTGTCGTAGGGAAAAAAAAATGCGAAAAAGGTCAGCCATATTGGGTGGAGATAAAGGAGTACGACGGAAAGAATATATACAGGAACGATAGTAAAGAATAAATAAATAAATAAATAATAAATAAATAAATAAACAAATAGATAAATAAATATAAAGAAAATAAAAATGCGAAAAAGGTCAGCCATATTGGGTGGAGATAAAGGAGTACGACGGAAGGAATATATACAGGAATGATAGTAAAGAACAAATAAACAAATAAATAAATAGATAAATAAATATAAAGAAAATAAAAATGCGAAAAAGGTCAGCCATATTGGGTGGAGATAAAGGAGTACGACGGAAGGAATATATATAGGAACGATAGTAAAGAACAAATAAATATATAAATAAATAAATAAATGACTAAATGAATAAATATAAAGAAAATAAAAATGCGAAAAAGGTCAGCCATATTGGGTGGAGATAAAGGAGTACGACGGAAGGAATATATACAGGAATGATACTAAAGAATAAATAAATAAATAAATAAATAAATAGATAAGTAAATATACAGATAATAAAAATACGAAAAAGGTCAGCCATATTGGAAAAAAATGGGTGGAGATAAAGGAGTACGACGGAAGGAATATATACAGGAACGATAGTAAAGAACAAATAAATATATAAATAAATAAATAAATATAAAGAAAATAGACATGCGAAAAAGGTCAGCCATATTGGAAAAAAAATGGGTGGAGACAAAGTAGTACGACGGAAGGAACATATACAGGAACGATAGTAAACAACAAATAAATAAATAAATAAATAGATAAATAAATAGATAAATAAATATAAAGAAAATAAAAATGCGAAAAAGGTCAGCCATATTGGAAAAAAAAATGGGTGGAGATACAGGAGTACGACGGAAGGGATATATACAGGAACAATAGTAAAGAACAAATAAATAAATAAATAAATAGATAAATAAATATAAAGAAAATAAAAATGCGAAAAAGGTCAGCCATACTGGGTGGAGATAAAGGAGTACGACGGAAGGAATATATACAGGAACGATAGTAAAGAACAAATAAATAAATAGATAAATAAATTGAAATACAAATAAGAATAAATAGGGCGCTGTATACCAAAACGTGACGATATTTTCAAGCTGGACACTCAGCGTTTGGCACACTGGTACACCACTCAGGTTGCACTTGCTTAGCCTTTGGGGTGCCCCACCTTCATTACTGATCATGTGATAAACTGCTTCATTTGAACCTTATGAAGAGAGCCGACACACTCTTTCGCCCTCTCTCTCTCTCTCTTTCTCTCCCCCCCCTCTCTCTCTCTCTCTCTCTCTCCTCTGCCTTCCTTCCTTCTCTCTTTCAGCTAACGAACACTCTCGAGGGAAGCACACATATGTAAAACTAAACATAATTACTACACTCACCACTATATACCAATATGATCTACAAACTGCACCAACACACAAAAAAACATTCGTTCAGTCCTGTGGCTTAATCTACCATTTTTTTTTCTTGCTAAAAGTGATTATTCATTTCTGTTCGTCCTTTGATTGCTACAGTCTTGGTGCAAGATTTTTTTCTGGTTGCCGCCAGGCGAACTTATTCAGCTAAGGGAAGTCTCCAGCAGCCAAAAGACTGAACACCATCTCAACTAACCCTCAGGCCTCCACGGTGTACGTGTTATTATTATTTGTTACCAGGCGACTTTATTCATCTGAAAGAAACTTTCGTCTTTTTTCGACAGGAACCTCATTCCGTCCCGTGCCTCCCTTCTCAGCTGAATAAAACCATTTGACGTTGGGCAAAACAAAATGTGTGGTGTACTTCAGTAGACGGAAGGAGTGAAGACATTCCTGGCCAGCTACTACGTGCGGCTCTCAGGCTACACGGACTACAAGATGATCCACAGAAAATCTGTTGGTCTCGGACAAAGCCCTCTAATCTGTTGCGGTGCGGGGTTGTTGTGTCCTGCTCTTAGCTGAGACACAACCCGTTCTTCCACCAGACTCCTTCTCTTCTCTGGCTCCAAGGCCCTCTCTCTCCCCTCTTCGTCTCCTCCCTTGCTTTCCTCATTCCACTTCCCTCTTTAATATCTTTATTTTCTCCTCCTTCCTGTCTGACCCGATTCTCTTCTATTCCCTATTCGTTCTCTCCCATACACCCTCTGTCCTCCCCATTCATCCTCTCCCATACACCCTCTACCCTCCCCATTCACCCTGACACATAAGCCCTCTGCCCTCCCCATTTATCCTCTCCCACACGCCCTCTGCCCTCCCCATTTATCCTCTCTCACACATCCTCTGGCCTTCCCATACACCCTATGCCCTTCCCAATCTACCTCTCCCAGGCACCCTCTGCCCTCCCCATTCATCCTCTCCCATACACACTTCTGCCCTCCCCATTCATCCCCTCCCAGGCACCCTCTGCCCTCCCCATTCATCCTCTCCCATACACACTTCTGCCCTCCCCATTCATCCCCTCCCATACACACTTCTGCCCTCTCCATTCATCCCCTCCCATACACCTTCTGCCCTCCCTATCCATCCTCTCCCATACACCCTCTGCCCTTCCCAATCATCCTCTCCCATGCACCCTCTGCCCTCCCCATTCATCCTCTCCCAGGCACCCTCTGCCCTCCCCATTCATCCCCTCCCATACACCTTCTGCCCTCCCCATCCATCCTTTCCCATACACCTTCTCCCCTCCCTATCCATCCTCTCCCAAACACCCTCTGCCCTCCCCATTCATCCTCTCCCACACACCCTCTGCTCTCCCCATCCATCCTCCTGTGTGTTCCAGACGAACTTTCTCCTCACTCATCTGTCTTTTCTACTTGCAATGCACCTCACATTCTCATACTCGTTACTCTCCCGGGCAGCCTCCCTTCTCATCCCCACCTAGTCCGTTCATCTCCATCCATTCCTTCCCCATACCCGCCTCCATTCCACACACCCCATCTACCCCCTCATCCACTTTTCCTCGTCCACATCCTCTTGTCTTCGTCCATCCACTTCATTCTCTCGTCCATTTCTTCTCCCTCACCATTCCTTTCCATTCTCAATCTCTTATTTTTGTCCAATTATTCACTACACTATATACTGTAATCCATCCTCCCCCCGTCCCTTCAATTTTCTACCCTCTACTATTACCCCTTCAACCTCGTCCTTCCGCACCCTCTTTATCGTACACACCTTTCCATCACTCGTCGACACTTCTGGCACCGCTTTATCTTACAGTACATTCATCTTACTACCATCTTCTCCCTCCCTCCCTCCCTCCCTTCCTCCTTCCCTCCCTCCTCTTCTCTCCTCCCTCTCCCACGACCATACAAATGCAACGGGGAACCCTCAAGTGTACCACGCCACGCCACGTCATGCCACACCAAAATGCCCCGCCAGCTAAGCACATCAGAGCCCTACAGTGCTGACAGACCATTAGATGCTCCTTTCCTCTGGCGAATAACAACAGACTGGGGAGAGAGGAGAGGGGAAGAGAGGGGAAGAGAGGGGAATAGAGGGGAAGAGAGGGAGAGGAGGGGGGGAGGAGCGGGGGAGAAAGGAGAGGTGGGGGAGGGGAAGAGAGGGGGAATAGAGGGGGAAGAGAGGGTAATAGACGGGAAGAAAGGGAGAGGAGGGGGAGGGGAGGGGAGGAGCGGGGGAGAGAGGAGAGGTGGGGGAGGGGAAGAGACGGGGAATAGAGGGGGAAGAGAGGGGAGGAGAGGGAGAGGAGGGGAGGAGTGGGGGAGAGAGGAGAGGTGAGGGGAAGGGAGAGGGGAGGAAAGGGGAGGAGAGGGGAGGAAAGGGGAGGAGAGGGAGAGGAGGGGAAGGGGAGGAGGAGAGGAGAGGAGGGGGAGAGGCAGCGAGAGGGAAAGTGAAAGGGAGGGGGTGAAGGGAGGGGAAGAGAGGGGGAGGAGAGGTGAGGGGAGGGGAGGAGATGAGAGGGGAGGAAAGGGGAAGAGAGGGAGTGGAGGGGGAGAGGGGAAGAAAGGGGTGAGATGAAGGGAGGAGAGGGGAAGAGAGGAGAAGGGAGGTGAGGGGAGGGGAGAAAAAGAGAGGAGAGGAGAGGAGAAAAGAGGAGAGGTGTGGTGAGGAGAAGAGAGGAGAGGTGTGGTGAGGTGATGGGAGGAGAGGAGAGGAGAGGGGAGGAGAGGGGAGGAGAGGGAGTGGGAAGGGGAAGAGAGGGGAGGAGAGGGGAAGAGAGGGGAGGAGAGGGAAAGAGAGGGGAGGGGGGGAGTGATACCCATAGCTGCATCAGCTGCTTCTGCCCACCAGAGGGCGCGAACGGCCGCGGGCGTAGAGGTTCGAGAAACGGGCGAAGAAGTTCGAGAAGTGAGCGACGCTGTTTGATCGGATCCACAAATTCGCGTCAAGATTCGACTTCATCGAGGAATCGACTTAGTCGATAACTGTCGATGATCACTGCCATTGATCATCAACGTCTAAGAATATGTCAGAGACAAGAATATTGATTTCTCCCGACGAAAGCAGACAAGATTTATCAATGAAAATCAGTGTAGGCAGACGCGTCTCAGAAAGGTTTCAAGCAAATTAAAAAAAAAAAAAAAAAAAAAAAAAAAAAAATCCGTTATTTGATTTGATTTGGTTTTACCTTGCTAAACTCTCCCTATCAGGAGGTCAGGACGGTGCCCCTAACAGAGGTCGTTATATCGTGGAATTTAATTAACAATGCCTTTGGTTCAATTCGCCGGTGGCAGGGTTCGAGCAGCCATCACCTCGACCTCCGTCGTAAGTAGCAACGCCCTAATCCGCTTTGGAGCGGTTGTCAGAGAACACTTTCTTACAAATCCAGTTTCTCTCCAAAACAGAAAAAGAATATTTACGAAAACTACTGTGGTACAGAGAACTGAAGCAAAGTGGGAACACTAATATGAATACTAATTCACAAATTCATTGAAAAGAAATGGGATAGGTGGGATTCCGAAACTTTATAGCAAATCTTGCGGCCGCAGAGGAGGGAGGGGGAGAGAGAGAGTAAGCGAAAGAGAGGTAGATAGAGAGATAGATAGATTGGTAGACGGACAGATAGATAGTGAGAGAGAGAAAAAGAGAGAGAGAGAGAGGGAGAGAGAGAGAGAGAGAGAGAGAGAGAGAGAGAGAGAGGGAGAGAAAGAGAGAGAGAGAGAGAGAGAGAGAGAGAGAGAGAGAGAGAGAGAGAGAGAGAGAGAGAGAGAGAGAGAGAGAGAGAGAGAGAGGGATATTGGGGGGAAAGGCTAAAGTAAGCTGAGGGCAACGAAATGGACAGAAGCTATGGAAACAAAAAATTCGAGACCCATGAAAGAGAACTGGGAAAAGAGCGAATAAAGAGAAACGGAGAGGAACAATACCAAAGAGGCACGTGAAACTGGCTGAGGAGTTACAGAAGAGGAAAGACCAAAGAGAAGAAAGAAAGCGACTGAGAACACAGATCAAAAGAAAACAGTGAAAAGGAAGGTTGGGGCAAAGTGGAAAAGACGCCCATAAAGCACAGGAAAGGGAAGGACATCTGGATCAAGCCTCCGTTCCCAAGATTCTGATTCATCTTAATAAAATCACCCAACACCAGAAAGAATGACAAAGAAAAAATAAATAAAATGCAACCAGAATGGTCAGTCGGTTTTTTTTTTTTTTTTTTTTTTTTTCTTTTTTTTTTTTTTTTTTCTTCGTCCAAGGACCGTCCCTCAACTAAGTACAAAGGCGCGTTTCCAGGAGTCAAAATCCACGAGGAAAGTCTCGAGTCTGTTCGGGACACAACGAAGTTTCTATCCATTGAGACTCTGAGCATGTTTCGACAGTGTGTCTCACAGTTGTTCAACCCTTTCCCTGTGATTCCCAAACTTGATCTGGCTGACGCCGGGCGATTTCATTCAGCCTAGTGACCTCTCGTCTCCCTTAACCCATTAAACTCCAATGACAATATTCTTGTCATTTGGTCAAATAAAACAAAATCGTAAAACACCAAAATGTTTGATCAAACAGCACCAGAAAAATATGACGTCAGTAGTCCTCGCTGCGAGCGAAGCGAGCGAAGCGAGGACTGACGTCATATTTTTCTGGTGCTGTTTGATCAAACATTTTGGTGTTTTACGATTTTGTTTTATTTGACCAAATGACAAGAATATTGTCATCGGAGTTTAATGGGTTAATACGCAGCCATAGGGTATATACCTCAAATAGCCCTTTCTTCATGACTTTTGCATTTCTTCTGACGGCCGCCGGGTGATTTTATTCAGTCAAAGGAAACGCCCAATTCCGTGCGGCGAAATAGTAAATATCCTTAGGCTTTAGCCAAAACAAAGATCGGATGAAGGAGGGTAAGGGAAGAAAGGAAGAAAAGGACGGGCAGACAAGAATGAGAGATGAAATACAAACAGAGAGAAGGATGAAGAAATGGAGAATAAAGTATAGAAAATAAATTAAAATCAAAACATACGGGAGACGGACGGTAAACAAAGAAGAAAGAACCTAGGGAAACAAAGGCAACGAAGAAAACTATAAATAAAGCACAGGAACCATAACAAATTGAATACGGGCAGAATATCTGAGAAAAGGAATTGGGTAGCAAAGGGAGGAAGTGGAAAAGAGGCGAAAGATAAAAAAAAAAAAAAAATATGTGGAACTGAAGGAAAGGAGAGTAAAGGAGGAATCACGGCGTAAGGGCAGAAATGAGAAGGAAAGCGAGAGGAGAAAATAAGGGGAATGGCTGAGGGGCCAAGAGGAGCTAAGGATCTGGAAAATTAATTAATTGGAAGCGGAAGCCGAAGGGACAAGAGAGGGGAAGGGTCAGAGGGAAAGGGGGAAGACAGAAAGCAAGGGGTAGACGAGTCTCGAAGATTAGAAAGACCCTAAGTAGAAAGGGGACAAGGGATGGGAAAGGAAGCAAAGTGTGGAAGAGTGACAGAGAGGGAGGATAGGGACTCCGGAAGGACGGGGTAATAAGTTTGGGGTGATGGAGAGATCAAGAAAATAAGGGAGACACAAAGTTGAAGGTTTACGGGCTAGAGAGGGGAAACGAGGGGAAAGGGTGGAAGAATGACACAGAGGGGTGGGGATGGTGGGGGGGGAAAGCAACGGAGGAGTTTGGAAATCTGATGTTGGAGACGGGAAGGTTTTGGCAGCGGTCTGTGGATTGGGGAGATGTCTGGAAGAGTTTCGAAAAGAGAGATAAACAGGATTTCGAGGTGGAACGGTGAGGCTATAATCACGTTCAAAATCAAAATTGGAAGAATACAATCCAGTCTCGATCAAAATATGTGGCCTTAGATTCAAGAGAAGAGAGAAGTTGTGAGCATGGATAAAGAAATTAATAAGTAAATAGTTATACAAATGATATAAAACGGGTGAACGGGATAGGTTTAATTACGACGAAGCAGAAACGGAAAAAGTCAGTGGTCCAAAGAGAGGTGTGTATTGGAGAGAGAGAGAGAGAGAGAGAGAGAGAGAGAGAGAGAGAGAGAGAGAGAGAGAGAGAGAGAGAGAGAGAGAGAGAGAGAGAGAGACAGATAGATTGATAGATAGAGAGGGAGAGAGAGAGAGAGAGAGAGAGAGAGAGAGAGATAGATAGATAGATAGATAGAGAGAGAGAGAGAGAGAGAGAGAGAGAGAGAGAGATAGATTGATAGATAGAGAGAGAGAGAGAGAGAGAGAGAGAGAGAGAGAGAGAGAGAGAGAGAGAGAGAGAGAGAGAGAGAGAGAGAGAGAGAGAGAGAGAGAGAGAGAGAGAGAGAGAGAGAGAGAGAGAGAGAGAGGAAATGAAAGGCACAAAGGTATACCTGTGCGCAAATGGCAAAGTCAAATGCCGAGAACACGAGAAGAGAACAACAGGAAAGTAGTTTTGACGAGGCAATAGGAAAGCCAAAGAGGGCAATGGGTGTGACATAAAGTAGCCAACTGGCTCACTGGACGCAAGGCACCGTAGTAGACGTGCCGAAGTAATAGGAACATAAAGAAGGGCTGAGGGGGGGGGGGGCAGTTGGGGGGGGGGAAGTCTTGCTTTTCTAGGAACGCTACCCTATACACCTGCAAAACAGCCTCCAATTACCATTGGCCCGTTCCTATTTGGGTCATTTCTTTCCGGCTCCCATTCGTGCTTCATTGGTCGGCGCCGATAATAGGCACAGAAACCTTTCCTTCTGCCTCGATGCCTCCTGTCAAAGACAGTCACAGTCGAGCAAAGGAGGTCTGTGGACTGACAGCACAGGGGCAAAAGCCCCCCGATGCCAGTCGCAATTACAGGCTCCACACCAATGGCTTTCAGATTTTCTTGAATGAGGACATACGAGGGAGGAGGGGGGGGGAGATTTGAGGTACACCTAATTTTTCATTTAAATGACAATACAAATGAGTTTCAAGTTCTAAGTTCAAATATACACACACAATGTGTGCATACAAACACACACACACACACACACACACACACACACACACACACACATATATATATATATATATATATATATATATATATATATATATATAGACGCACATACACACATTAACTAGGCATGCTGACTAAAAGGTCCTAAGTTTGGTTCCCACCCAGGGCTGAAAAACATCACAACACTGCAAGTCGCATCCGCTTTCCTGGGCAAGGAATTTGGGTGTATGATACGGTCAAGTCAAAACATTACCCATACATCAGGCAATGTATGAGATCTGAGCTCTCATCTGTGAGGGTAATACCTGTTGATCTTTAGCCCAGCACCTAATCCAAGGTAATGATGAATCACACACGCATACACACACACACACACACACACACACACACACACACACACACACGCACACAGACACACACACATTAGCTGTTTATACGGAAATAGAAAATATTATTTACAATGCAACAATTCTACTTCAATATCATATAAATCTACATCTTAGGCAAATTTTCGTGTTACACTAGGATGACTTCAATGGCACCGTTTGGTAATCACTTCTCGGCACAATCCCTTCACACGGTGGCTGAGAAACAAAATGGATGTGGGCTGGGCTAGGCTGGGTGAGAGTGAAAAGGGGCTACACTGCTATATTTTTCTTCCTACATCCTAAATCCAATCTCTATTTGAATAACTAGAATTTGACTTCGCTTACAGAACTCTAGACTCCTCTAAGAACATTTCAACAGTAAGTCCAACATTCGTATAGGTTTACTACCTGTTAGTCCGTCATTCAGATTTGCTAAATATGATGGATAATTTGATATTTGGAGATGTGAAAAATAAAATATTGTAACCGAAGTCGTTCTTACTCATACGAACATTCAACTGTCGGCGCTGGTGAAGGTCATGGAAGCCCAGTGTGATAGTCCCTTAAGGGCCATTTACACGGTCAAACTGTTTG
>NC_134778.1:81561624-81571624 GCF_046742065.1 Oratosquilla oratoria
GGGGACGTCCGCCTATCACCTGTTCCTTGCCTTGAAGATAAACCATACGAGGAGAAACTAGAGGCCTGCCTATATTAAAGGAAAGAAGAGAAAGAGGTGACATAAACGTAGTGTTCAGGGCATTAAATGGTGTGGAAAGAATGTACAGTTTGGGACGGGAGGTCAAGGAAGGTCACGGGAACAAATTGAAGAGGATCACTTGTCTGAAAGATGTCCAGAAACACAGTTGTTAGTACAGATGCACCCAGATGATGAAACAGCTCAAGGTAACGCCAAAAACGAATTCAAAACTTAGTATAATATCTATTTAAAAAGAGAAAGGTCTTCATGAGCGCTGCCTCTTACCTGTATACTACAATTACGTAAACACATATACATACTCACTCACTCACTCACTCACTGACTCACACACACACACACACACACACACACACACACACACACACACACTGCGAGCCGGCACTCCAACTCTCGTGGGCGAGGTGTGTGTGTGTGTGTGTGTGTGTGTGTGTGTGTGTGTGTGTGTGTGTGTGTGTGTGTGTGTGTGTGTGTGTGTGTGTGTGTAATGTGCGTGCGTGGTCACAGCATTACCCATAGATCGGGCATATATGAGCACTGAGCTCTTATCCGGGAAGGTAATGGCTGTCGATTACGAGTCCAACACGTGTTCCAAGGCCATGGCCGAATCATTTCTCATAAGAAGGAAGCCATGCGAGCGAGATCGTGGCGAGCGAAGAGATGCAATTATCCCCTTAACCCATTCAACTCCGATGACAAGATGTCTTGTCATTTGGTCAAATAAAACAAAAAATCATAAAACACCAAAATGTTTGATCAAACACCAGAAAAATATGACGTCAGTCCTCGCTTCGCTGCGAGCGAAGCGAGGACTGACGTCATATTTTTCTGGTGTTTGATCAAACATTTTGGTGTTTTATGATTTTTTGTTTTATTTGACCAAATGACAAGACATCTTGTCATCGGAGTTGAATGGGTTAATGAGGGTGACGTACCATATAAATTTTATTCAGGCTACAGCACAGACGATTTTATACAGTTCAGGGAGAAGACACCCGAGCTGAAAGGGGGTCTCGCCCGATCAAGGTCTCCTTCAGGGGGCGGCTTTGGCTCCTCAACTGCATAAAATCGTTTGTCCTTGGGCCAGAGTGTAATCGACGTGGGAAGTCTCTGCGTTGAAGGGGGCCAGCTCCACCGGGCCCGCGAGAGGGAAAGGAAAAAGTGAAGGACACTGAGAAGGCGAGAAGGAAAGGAGGGTTGGGAGACCAAAAGGCCGAGGAGGAGGGGGTGGGGGTGGAGATGCGATAATGGCAGGAAGGGAAAGACGAAGAGATATATGAGCGAAGTAAAGGTGGAAATGGCGGAAAGGGGAGAGAGTGAAGAAAAAGAGGCAGAAAACGGAATAGATGCAGGAAAAAAAAATGAGAAACATGAAAAGGAGAGGAGGACCGCAGGAAGAGGGGGGGAGGAGGAGGAGGAGGAGGAGGAGAGTGAGGAAAGGGAAATGGTGAGGACGGAGAGAGGGAACTATGGTAAACCAGAGAGAAAAGGTGAGAGAGAAGGAAAGGGAATGGGAAAGAGTGACAGAACAGGACGTGAAATGAAGAACTGAAGAATAGAAGGAAAATGCGAGAGGAATGGGAAAGGAGAGGACAAGACGAAAGGGATAGGCTGTATGATGCAGAGAAGAAAAATGAGTGCGGGAGAAAATGGAAGAAGAAAAAGAGAAAAAGGGTGAAGGAGGAACATGGTAAATGATGCATACAAAAAACAAAGAACTGAAAAAAAGAAAACTTGCGGATGACGTGGCAAAAAGAAAGGGCGAAAGAGTGAGAATGAAAGCGAGAATGAGAGCGTAAATGGGTGAAAGTGAAATGGATAAACAGAGAGGAAGAGATAGGAAGGAAGGGAGGGAGGGAGGGAGGGAGGGAATGAGGGAGAGAGAGAGAGTAGGAAGAGGGAGAGAGAGGGGGAAAGAGAGAAGAAGAAGAAGAAGAAGAAGAAGAAGAAGAAGAAGAGAGAGAGGAGAGAGAAAGAGAGAGAGAGAAAGAAAGAGAGAGAGAGAGAGAGAAGAGAGAGAGAAGAGAGAGAGAGGAGAGAGAGAAAAGGGAGAAGAGGGAGAAGAGGGAGAGAGAGAGAAGAGGCAGAAGAAGAAGAAGAGAGAGAGAGAAAAGAGAGAGAAAAGGGAGAAGGGAGAGAAGAGAGAGATAGGGAGAGAGAAAGAGAGAGAAACTCTGTGAGTATGACAGGAAGAAGTAAATGAAATAAACTCACGAGAGAGGACGGAGGAATCTCCTCAGGTTCTCTCCCGGAGGCTTCCGCCTAACGTACGTTCTTGCGAAGGACGCATCTGTCGCGTCAGTAACTTCATACACTGCTTACCTGTATTCCAAAGTTCACGAAAACTTTGACAGTAAATATACTTCTCACGACGAAAGACGCGACAGAATATCGGATTTATCTATTGATTTGTTTATTTTTTCAAATAATTTCAAAGCAGTTTCAAATCATTTCAAAGCAGTTTGAACAACTCGACATTATCTACGAGCAGACAGGGACTTGGGATATTTGGATATTTGTCCGCACTTCTTTCCTCTCCCAGCTTCCCGGCAGGGGCTTTAACAAGGGTGGTGCAGGCAAGGTCATCATATTAAGGCAGCAGGGCAGGACTCGTGCTAATAAATTTAGGTTTAACCCATTCAACTCCGATGACAAGATGTCTTGTCATTTGGTCAAATAAAACAAAAAATCATAAAACACCAAAATGTTTGATCAAACACCAGAAAAATATGACGTCAGTCCTCGCTTCGCTGCGAGCGAAGCGAGGACTGACGTCATATTTTTCTGGTGTTTGATCAAACATTTTGGTGTTTTATGATTTTTTGTTTTATTTGACCAAATGACAAGACATCTTGTCATCGGAGTTTAATGGGTTAAGAGAAGATTAGATAACTTTGTGGATAGGGAAGACAGGTGGTAAGGGACATGGAACTGCCCAGTGCAGGATTATGGTCTCTTGCAGACTCCTCCATTCGTGTGTTCTTATGTTGTTTGCATAAACCATCTGCCCCAGGTGGTGCTTCATCCAGGTGGTGTCTCAACCAGGTGGTCCCTGGAAGGGTGCCGGAGAGCGAGCAAGTGTTTAACCAATCACCCCCCCCCCTCCCCGTTACACAGGTCAAAAGGACATCGACAGCCTCTTCACAGTGAAGACACCTATTGTGCCTATTCCGATCCCAGGCGACTTAACTCGGTTTAAGGCAGAATCCCTCCTGCTCTGAGGGACTAAAGCGACCTCAATGACTAGGTTTGACACAGACACAAATACGTACACACGCACGCACGCACGCACGCACACACACACACACACACACACACACACAGCGACGCAGTGAACACTTGGTTCGCGTCCTGACCTGCCTCAAAGAAATAATGAAAGAACTGAAACATACACACATACATACACACACACACACACACACACACACACACACACATACACACAGACACAGACAGCGACGCAATCGGCATTAGGTTCGAATCCTGACCTGTCTCAAAGAAATAACGAATGAAGCAGCGTAAACACACATACTAAAATTATGTGAATACAATTATGCACACACACACACACACACACACACACACACACACACACACACACACACACACACACACACACACACAAAAACACACGCACAAACACACATATAAAAAATTAACATACTAAATTTGCAATACCGAGCCAATTACAATAATTTTGTCTTCTAAGAGATGAGAACGCCATCGGCTCAAACACAATTAGCGAGAGGTACGACTATGAAGAATTCTAAAAGCGGAAGAATACAAGGAAAAAACAGACGTAAAAAAAAAAAAAAAAAAAAAAAAAGGGGGGGGGACAAAGTCAATTATAAGCAGAGCAACTCCAGGAAAGCCGTTGCACAAATATCAAGCCCTTCCCCGTCCAGGGCGGTCTTCCTCTTCCCCATTCTTCTGATTGCCGGCACGCCATTTTATTCAAAAAAAAAAAAAAAAAAAAAAAAAAAAAAAATCTGCCGCGCCCTCTAAAGCCCAAAGAAGGTCACACAGGCAAGTGGGTCAGGTGCAAACGTCCATGTGACGTTCCCTGCGTTCGCAGGAGTAAAAGTAGATAATTGGTTAGGTGCGGGGGACCAAGCAGCGGTGTGGCGAGGTCCTCGGAAGCCAACACCCGTTATATCCAAAGGGCTTCAGGAGCGAAAGACAATGGAAAAGACCCGAGAGAATACGAGGAAGCAAAGCGCTTCCAGGTTAAGTGGAAACGGAAAGACAAGAGCGGAGTGGGGAGGACGGGGGGGGAGGGGAGGGGGAGGGGGGAGGGGGGAGGGGGGCTGAAATGAACAGAATCACGAGGTGTGATGAGGGGAAAGGCCAAGTGAGAAAGGGGAAAATGGCGAAGGAAAGGAGGAAAGGAGAAGCGGAAAAGGCAATAAAAGGTTGGGTGGGGGAGGAGGAGGAGGAGGAAATGAAAAGAGGGGAAGGAAGGAAGGAAGGAAGAAGGAAAGGGGGAAAAGGTGGTGGTGAGAGGGAGGAACCAGGAAGAAGAAAAAAGATGGAGGTGGGATGACGAAATGCATTTCAGCACGGGAGGAGGGGAGGGGAGGGGTCGCGTCCCCTCACGCTTCCCCTCAACTGAAGAAAAATATGCGGCGTCAGGCAGAAGAAAGCCTCTAAAGTGAGTCACCAGAGAGCGAGAAAATTTTGGGGAAGAAGACAATCCCGGGGGAGAAAGTAAGCGACATAAGCGTTGACAGGGAAACAGGAGAACATAAGAAGGGAGTAAAGCAAACACATCTCCAACGAAGAGCTAATGAGACAAGTAAAGGCAGCGTCGAGAGGAGGAGAAAATGGGGGAATAAAAGTGAATGGCCACATGGACGATGACACAAAATAAGAAGGACTCCTACACGAAAGGCGAAAATAAACACTTCGAAGAGTCCACTATTCCTACCGCCATGGCCGCCGACAAAGATAACGACGACGAAGAAAGGAGAGGTGTGGGGTAAAATGGCTCAAGAGAAGGGATGAAGAGAGGCGGTGGAAAAAGGGGGAAGGAAGAATGAGGGGAAACTGAGGAGAAGGAGGAGGAGGGGAAGGAAGAGACGGGGAAGAGGGAGAGGAAGACGAGGAGGAAAAGGAGGAGGAGGAAGAGGAGGAAAAGGATGAAGAGGAAAAGGAAGAAGAGCAGGAGGAGGAAGAAGAGGTTGAAGGAGAAGATCAGGAGGAAGAGGAGGAAGATAAAGATGAGGACGAAAAAGTCGAGGAGGAAAAGGAGGAAGACGAGGACGAGAATATGGAGGAGGAAGAGGAGGAAGTAGAAGAGGAGGAAGAGGAGAAGACTGCAGGACCCCTACCACGTGAAAACCGAAAGGACACCTAAGAACGAGGCCCAAGGGACAAACAATAAACTGACGAAGGGACAGAGCCTCGGCACTCGCAACCACTAAGTCCAAAGATCGCACAGCGTTCGTCAGAATAAAGTCTGTAAAGAGGACCAACCTCGCGAAGGGGGCTTAAGGTAAAGAAAAGAAAAGAGAGACGACAGAAGAGGACGCCAAACCCTGCCGAACGAGGGAAAAGAGAGAGAGAGAGAGAGAGAGAGAGAGAGAGAGAGAGAGAGAGAGAGAGAGAGAGAGAGAGAGAGAGAGAAAGCGAAACAAGAATAAAGGAGAATGAAGACGCAAACAGTGAAGAAGGGAAAACCGAGGAAAGAACTGACGGAAAGCGAAACAAGAGGAAAAAACATGTGGTCAAGAAGGCGGCCGAGAGGAGTGGGAGAATGTTCGCGCAATAAAGGCAGTGGGTAAGGGAACGGATAAAAATAATGGGGAAGAAAGGGGACGGGTCGAACGATGGGGGAGAACGTGGAGGGGGAGAGAGGGCAATACGGGGTTGGGACGGGAAAGGTTCCCGGCTGGCAATGAGGGAAGGGTGGGAGGGCGGAGGAGAAAGAGGGATGGGAGTGGGGGGAGTGGGAGGGGGAGGACTGGGAGGGTGGGGGAGTGAGGGGGGGTCAGTCTGATTAACTACAGCGCCTTCCTTCAGCTGAATAAAATTGGCTGATGATACTTTATGACAGTCGGTCAAGGGCATCACTACACCAAAAGGAGACGACAGCCTTATGTTAAGAGGCGTTTCCCTATGCTGAATGAAATCACTTGGTATTAACCATAATAAAATCTTTAGAGAGCGTCACTGCAGCAAAGGAGTTACGAGGAAATGTGCACGGAAATTTACAGAGAAATGGAAGGATGGGGGATACGCGAATGAATGATGAAACCTGAGGGAAACGAGATAATGATGCGGGGAAAGGGGAAGAAAGAGAGAGCGAGCGAGAGAGAGAGAGAGAGAGAGAGAGAGAGAGAGAGAGAGAGAGAGAGAGAGAGATAGAGAGAGAGAGAGAGAGCGAGAGAGAGAGAGTGAGAGAGAGGACATGAGCAGGTAGATAATAAGAGAGGAGACATAGGGGTAAGTGTGAGAATAGACAAATAAAGAAGAAAGAGATGATGGAATAGGAGGGGAATCGGCCGAGGGCAAAAACAAAGAAGAGGAGACAGGGAATGAGGGAACAAGGTTCAACGGAATAGTAGAAGAGGAGGAGAAAGAGGAGGAGGAGGAGGAAGAAGGGGAGGAGGAGGAAGAGGAGGAAGAGGAAGAAGAAGAGGAGGAGGAGGAAGAAGAAGAGGAGGAGGAAGAGGAGGAGAAAGAGGAGGAGGAAGAGGAAGATGAAAAGGAGGGGGAAGAGGAGGAGAAAGAGGATGAAGAGGAGGAAGAAGAGGAGAAGGAAGAGGAAGAGGAGAAAGACGAAGAGGAGGAAGAGGAGGAAGAGTAGGAGACAGAGGAGGAGGAGGAGGAATAGAGAGGGAGATATGGGTCACGGAGTGTCGCATGGGGAGGGAGAGAAAATAAAGAAGGAAAAGGAGAAAGGAGAAGCACAGACGGGAAGAAAAAAATCACGGGAGTAGAGAAGGGAAAGATATGTCAACGGGGAGAGGGACAAGTGGAAAGCAGAATAAACACGATGAATGAAAAGGATACGAGGAGGGAGAGAAGAGGGGGGGAAAATACGCGCAGGAGAGAACAAAGGTTGAAAGAAAAGGGGAAGAGGGAGAGAGGATAACGCGTGAAAGACGTCAGCCATAGGTGCGGATAAAAGTGGGAATAATGAAACAGAGCGAACAATGGACGATGGACAGATAAAGGGATAAAAGAGGACAAAAAGGAATGGGGACAGGCACAGAGGAGAGGACAAGAGGAGGAGGAGGAGCAGAAGGTAAGCAGAGAAGGAGGGGAAGGTAGATGGGAGAGGGAGAGAGAGAGAGGGGTATGGGAGAGAAACAGGAAGGACAGAAGACCTGAAAACTGTAAAGGGAATAGGGAAAAAACGCGTAGCGATTAGAGGAGAGTGGGGAGGAAGCGAGGGGCGAGGGAAGTAGAGCATGCGAAAGATCTGAGAACGGAAAACGGAGAAACTATGGCAAGAGGGAAAGAAAACATAACGTTCAGAAAAGGACGGCGAGCTGAGGATGGGGAGAAGACGAAGAGGGTCAGAAGACAAGTGTGAAGGTCGATCAACGAGGGAGGGGAGAGATCAGAAACAGGGCTACTGTAGATACACCTAATGAAAGGTATATGGAGAAGGATATTACGAAATCCAAGATGCCCTGGTGTTCTAGAAAAGGTGTCCTGGAAGGGAGGCTAAAACATAATAATGCTGAAAGAGAGTAGTACATGGATTTATGGCGAATAGAGGTCTCGCATGTACTTTACACACATTAAGATCTGTACTAAATATTCAACAATGTTTTTTTTCTTTCCTTGATGCCCTATTCACAATGAGTAAATATGAGATTGAAGACAATAATCACGCTCACCAGTTATATATTCTGATTCTATGAGATCACCGTTTACAAAGGACACACTCCTCAAAAACAAATCGTCAGAAAATAATAATAACAGCATTCGTGAATTTTGAAAATATTAAATTTGTTAAGTAATTCCGTGAAAAGCGCGTTAATATTGTCGTTCTGAAAATGTCGAGGAAACGAGATGTGTTTATTTTCGACCGATAATAACCTAAGCTAACCTAACTTACAAAATAAATTATATTGGAGAAAAGTTACCGTGGTTGTCCTCTTTGCTTTAATCTTCTTCATGTTAGTCCGGAACGCGTGAGCTTGCGGTTTAGACTGTGGTGGGTAGTGCTCGGATCGAGATATTATAAATTTTCTGTCAGTCTAAATGTTTGAAGCAAAACTCCGTATTTTATATTTTTTATTTGCTTTATCTATTTTTTTTTTTCAATTGTTCAATGCTTCCGTACGATATAAGAGAACGTCCACCACAGATAGGAACTATCTCGAAAAGAATTTTTCAACATTTGGAAACAATTTGTCGACATTCGTAAAAAAAAAAAAAAAAAAAAAAAAAAAAAAAAAAAAAAAAAACATTCCCCCCCAAAACTTGATACCAAATTTTTTATTCTGTTTTGGGAGAAATAATCAATTAATATATAAATATGTAAATAATAATAATAATGTATGTTTAACGGTGCTTTCACTTTTAAACGGTGGATTTACAAAGGAAAACATAAAACGAAGCTATTTGTTAAAATGATTACTAACCGAAACATTTAAACTACAACAGAAATGGCACAGTCAGATGAGTGACGAATTTAATCACTTAAAGACTGAAATAACGTTGTTATTATTATTTTCCCATGATGTGTTATTTAGTATATTACTTATAATTATACTCTTAATTTTAAGAGGAAAATAAAGAAATTGTGGCAGTCATTAACGACTGACATTTCTTTGTTACATTCGGCACTGCAAATTAAATTATTTTAAAATTTCAATCATTTTGTTGTTATTAGTTTCCAATGATGTGTTATTTCGTATAATTTGATCAAATATCAATCTATTTTCTAAGGGAAAAACAAAGAAATAACCAGTCATTACCGTCCCAAACAGCGAAGATACATCACTATGCACAACTTTATTTTTGCTACCACTCAGGCAGCTCGAACACCGACGCAACCAGTTGCATGAAACCAGTTGCTTACGACGCCGCAACCAGTTGCACTGCTTCTATCCTTGAAGATAATATCGCGTCGAATATGACACTAAGAAGTCCCATATACTATATAGTTAGAATAATAATAATAATAATAATAATAATAATAATAATAATAATAATAATAATAATAATAATAATGATAATAATAATAATAACAATAAAATAAAATAAAATATGTGCGATCGATTTCATGCAACTGGTTGGGTCGGTGTGCAAATTGCTTAACGCACACCTATGCTCCCACCCACCGACTCCAAGACGAGGCTTTCTTTCACTGCGGAGGAACAAGTTGTGCCTTCTCCTCATTCTAAACTTTTCATATTTAGCCAATGAGTAACCATTCGCACCGTTTGCCCTTCCACTGTTCAATCAGACAAATAAACGGATATGAATAAAATAGTCTGAAGGATGCCATAATAAAATGTAAATATTCGAAACGTAAGACAGTTATCGTAGCAATACTAAGCAATTAATGAGGAGGGCTTAGAATATTAAAAGATAGAATATACAATATTGGTTATAATATGAGCATCGATTATAATTTCCACATACAATATGATATGGACTAGATTATTTTTATCTTTTAAATGGCCGACGTTTTCTAGTACAATTAATGCATCAGAAGTCGGCTTATATTTACGTTATTCAATGCATTTCGCAATTTCTCAACAGTTTCCGTTCTTCATCTAACGAGCGATATCATTTTCCTTGAGAACAGATTTGATTCTGAAGCAGACCAATCAACTCGCATTACGGTAAGCACAAATCAAAATCCCCCATGCATATCTTCAATCACCGGTACACGCTGGGATAGTGTGACCGGGGTTTCGTCCGTTTACCGCGAACCCACTGATTTCTTCTTCTTCTT
>NC_134778.1:81581624-81589124 GCF_046742065.1 Oratosquilla oratoria
TCGCAAGTGATGGTGGGAAACTTGGAGCTCATTGGTCGCCCAAATGAAAGTGAAGAGACGATAACAGGTGTCTGAAATCGACGCCTCATTCGGTGTGGTCGGCCACACTCGACCATCAGGTGTCAAAACTGTTGCCACCTATCATGAGGTCGATCACAGATTGAGAAAACTAATGCAGGTGAGAACGCGTCCCATCTCATCACCCGGGGCCAAATCCAATCCATATTTTACTATCACATTACTTTTCAAACCCTTCACTGCTAATGAGGACTAAAACTACCTGTCCTGGTTTCCGTCAAGCGATTTCATTCAGCTTAGGAAAAACCCATGTGCAGTGAAAGGGTTAAACGGGACGTAATTTCCCTATGGCACATTCTTCTGAATCCAGCCATTTATGTCCCAATACATTTGAGTCTGATGTCATGGAACCACCTTTCACCCCGCCCACGCTTACACGCCACTGGGTGATTAACTAACTGGTGCTTAAGAAGATCATACTTTCGTTTTACAACGTTGTAAAAACGCACTTCCAGGATCTACGCACCCCAACACGCCCGGGTAACATCGCCCCCGTCCTCCCATTCCTTCAATGGCGTTAGGACTCCCGGAGGCTTCTGCCTGGGTTCTGTTCGCAAACCGATGAGTCAGCGCTCACTTCAGAAACAAGAATCCCATGTCAATGATCCCATGAATGTGTTCCACTAGACTAATCCTTTCTATATGTAAGGGTGCTTGTTGTTTTCTACAACTCACGCCAGAAGACTTTATTCAACCAAGTGATACCTCTTAGGCAGCGAAGGAATTAAACCTTATCTTAGTTCATCCTTTCCGTGCCGGAAGGTAACCTTTGTATCATTCTAATCAACAACAGTAGACTATTCAGCTGCATGGTGTCCTCTTTGAAGAAAGCTTAGACCCCGCTTAGGATACTGAATCTTTATTCTGACTAACGCAAGATATTGTCCACCTCTGTAGTCCGCCTTTGTTCATATCTCAACAGAGTCTTTCTGTGTCAAGATTTGTATTTTTACTCTGACTATGCCAATCCCTTCTACTCATTTGTACTCTTCATCAGAGAAGAATTTAATTTCATTCTTGAAGAGCTGACTTTCCACGAGGGTATTCCTCTGGCAAGTATGTTGGAGGGTTACCACCTTTGCCTTATGTGCTTAGTCTTCCAGGACAAGTGCCGGATATGTGGAGGGTTCGAACTCGGACCCTTGGCGTGGGAGGCGAAAATGTGATTCGCGTTAACTACAACGAAATGAGGAACGGGCGTCATCCGGTCCAAGACGATGAGGACATCAGCTTATGAAGACCAATCTTCATTATGAGGCGGAAACTGCCTGAAGAGTGTGGAGGAAAGAACGGAAAAGAAAGAGAACAACGTAACTTTATAATCCAGTGTTGACATTCCGCTGGGATGAAAAAGGCTTCACTCCCCCCCTCCCCCGTTCCCTCCCCGCTCCCCCCCTCTCCTCCTTTCCGCCACCAGCAGACAGAAGGAAATTTCTTCAAGAAAAGCGAAAGAAATGTGGGATCGAAGATTCTGTCAAATTCCGAGCAAATGTAGCAAAGGAAGATGAAAATCAGTTTTAGATACCTTTCCTAATCTGACTCAATACTGGGGCGTAATATATGCATTTTCCTGCACCTTATCCAGGTGATTCCATTCAGCTGAAGAAAAGTAATATGACGCGAAACCTCGTTCAGACATCAAATGAATGAAATCAAGTGACATCAGCCACTTTGATCCTTGATATGAACCATCTGACTACACATAAAGAAGTGGAGCATTTACTGCGAGTACATTTGTGCTACTTACGTGCAGAAGACCTAGGACCAGGGCAAACTGAGGCAGTATCTCCTTACCTGAAAGATAATGAAAAGATGATTAAGTTTTGGGGGTTTCATAACGGAGTACCTCAAGCGCTGGGCCGTGGGAGACACAGAATGCATAACAATTATTCTATTATTAGCTCCTACACCATGAAGCGGACAGGCCTGGTACACTTATCTATCTTCCCGTCACCACCCTACCAACCCCAAAAAAAAAAAAAAAAAAGAGTATCACAAGAACACAGGAAAACAAGTACACAGAAAAATTCTACCATATAACTTTTTGACCAAGACACTAGTGACAAAAACAAATAGATAAACTAATTGAATGAATAAATCATTAATAAAAGTAAAGTGGCATTACCAGTAAAGAGCTCACTCTTCCACTGCTAGTGACAAATTACAAATTTGTTCTGGTCCCCAGCCGACCCCAACGCAGCGAGGCGATTGTGTGCACCTGAAACCGTCCTTGCTCATATTTCATAGAAACACAGCAGGTAAGAGGAGTAAGCAGAAGGCTGCCAGTATCAGACGAGGCTATTCACCCATACTCGAATAATATTTTCTGGAATGACGTAGAGTGCGGGGTGATCTGATAGAGGTGCTCAAATGGGTCACAGGCTTTAACAAGGGTGACGTAGACAAGGTAATCATATTAAGACAGCACGGCGGAACTCGTAGAAATGGGCTTAAATTGGATAAATTTGGATTTAAGATGGAAATGGGCAAGAACTGGTTTACTAACAAAGCGGTTAACGAATAAACTTAGGAACTATGTAGTGATCGCTGAAACCATTGGTTGTTTTAAGAGATGAAATAACTTTATAAATGGGGGATGACAGCGGCAAGGGATATGGAACTGCCTAGTGTAGGCCTTATGGTCTCTTGCAGTCACCTGTCAGCACATATCATACCCGAACGCGTCAGCACCACTCTTCGTACATCCACGTGCAACACTCAAAAACGTGACAATAGAGTACGAAAAACACGTTACATATAAAAAAAACACGAATTATGATAACCATTTACTGATAATAATATCGTTGATACCTTTGTCACTGGTACCCATGAGCTCTCTTGCATTGTCAATATCAACCACAGATCCTTACAGATCAATACAACTGGTATCAACCAAATATGGTCAATATTATCGAGAAAATGTTCCGTTAAGTCGACAATACAAAATATTATATTCATACTGTAACATTCCCCCAAGGCAACACCGAGTAAGTGACAGTCTTTAACGCTGCTCGTCCAAAACACCTTTTTCCCACTGTAATTAAATATAAATCTACTGAATGAAAATTTTCGTATGCATCTATCGTAACCATCTTCGATTTTCATCTCCTCGCGGGCTTAAACAAAGCCCGAAGGATTTCATAAAAAAAAAATAAAAAAAATCCCCCTCCCCTCCCACCTCCTTATCTACAGTTCTATCAACTCCATTATCGGGTTCCTCATTGGGCGGTTGTTGACTTCCTTTAGTGGCCATCAGACCTCGAGTAAGACTTCAAACGACCGCACTCCCGAACTCGCAAGCCGCAGTCCCATGACTCATCTGACTTCGGAGCCACGCGAACTCTTGCGTACACGTCCGGTAAAATTCCAGAATCACGCAAGCACGGATATTTAACATTTACGCTGTCCAATAGCTCCTAACGTAACCTAACTTAATCATTCCATATGCAAAAAAAGAAAAGTGAAAAATGTGTTTGCGTGATACTGGAATAGAACCCATATCGTTACGGAATGTTTACTGCATTTCTGTATCCAGCCGGTTCCTTGTGATTAGATTATTTTTTGTAAACAATGTTGTACCACTACTACAACAACAACAACAACAACAACTACAACAACAACAAAGGAATCATTTGCACGGTTCTGGTATCTACTGTGCGACAGGTAAGGGTGGCCGCAACAATACCAAGGTTAAGTTGGGGTTTTGGTTCAACCTGACTTCTCTCGAAAAGGCCAGAATCGGCAAGAAGCCATTTCCGTTTAATGGCGTAACTTTAACTTATGCTGAAGGAAATGATGGTGGTAATTCAGGTGATGGTGGTGGCTGAGGTGGTGGTGGCTGAGGTGGTGGTGGTAGAGGTGGTGGTGATGGTAGAGGTGATGAGGTTGTAGAGGTGGTGGTGGTTGAGGTTGTGGTGGTAGAGGTGGTGGTGATGGTAAAGGTGGTGGTGATGGTAAAGGTGGTGATAGTAGAGGTGGTGGTGATGGTAAATGTGGTGATGGTTGAGGTGGTGTTGGTATAGGTGGTGTTGGCAGAGGTGGTGTTGGTATAGGTGGTGTTGGCAGAGGTGGTGTTGGTATAGGTGATGAGGGCAGAGGTGGTGGTGGTAGACGTGGTGGTGGTAGAGACGGTGGTGACAGGTGTTGATAATGGCGGTGCTAGAGGTGGTGGTGGAAGAGGTGCTGTTGGTAGAGATGATGGTGATGGTGGAGGTGGTGCTGGTAAAGGTGTTTTTGTTGTTGTTGCTGGTGGTGGTGGTGATAGTGGTGATAGTAGATCATATCCCGACGCCTAGTGCAAGCATACACAGCATGATCGCCGTTCTAGATCATATCCCGACGCCTAGTGAAAGCATACACGGCATGATCGCCGTCCTAGATCATATCCCAACGCCTAGGGCAAGCATAAACAGCATGATCGACGTTCTAGATCATATCCCGACGCCTAGGGCAAGCATATACAGCATGATCGCCGTTCTAGATCATATCCCGACGCCTAGGGCAAGCATACACAGCATGATCGCCGTTCTAGATCATACCCCGACGCCTAGGGCAAGCATACACAGCATGATCGCCGTTTCGTAAGGTCACCCTTCTGTCTACTCTATTTCGGAAGCCATCCCGACCCCCACAACTTTATCTTCAAACACCACTGGGACCCTTAAAGAGACCGTAAACTCCCTAATTTGGGAACTTACTAGTGCTTAGGACTTCCCGGCAACCCTTAACTCCCCACCCCCAACCCCGGAACCAATAGGGAATGGTATCTGTGTAAACTTACACACACACACACCTATTATATATATATATATATATATATATATATATATACATATTTACATATATATATATACATATGTATATATACATATATACATTTTAACAACCACAATACACTTTAATTCTAAGCCATCAACATCGGGAGACCCAATGGTGCCACGTGCAGAAATTGAAATGTGGTACTGCTGAGGACTCGAAATCAGCGATCACATGACAAATGCCGTAGTAACTAACCAATTACACCATTGTGGTTGTTAAAATGTATCTCTGATCACTGGGACCCATTGAGAGTTGTATATATATATATATATATATATATATATATATATATGTATGTATATATATATATATATATACAGTATATATTTATGTATATATATATTAATTCCTTCGTTGCCATGGCAACATGAACGAAAGGAATCGTACCACCCGGTACGAAAGGGGTTACCTTGTATGTGCTCTTGCATTTGACATTGTTCATACTATCGGTGAACTAGCCTACCTTGTATAAATTTAGTTGTTTACATGCAAACAACAATATTTACAAGGACATCATATTTTTCAAATATCCCCCTCCAAATGTATTATCTATACATACACACGGGAAATTGCAGTGCATACCCTCTCAACAAACATGTATATACAATCCAGAAAACAGACTAATGAGCGCACTACTATGCACAAATTCACCTACGTACACGACTTTCTGCACATACAATATTGATGATGATGACGATAATAATGATAATGATAATAATAATGATAATAATAACAAGGATGATATTAATAACAATGACAACGATTATGATGATGATGATGATGGTGATGATGATGATGATGATGACGATGATCATGATGATGATACATAAAATAAACCTGACATTCCAGGCAAAACTACACATACTGGTACCCCTCCAAATTTCTACACCTACATTCCCAAAACCACATCGACATAAAACATTAACTACAATAGCAAACTCCAAGTCATCCACACAAAAAAGAAAGAAAAAAATCTCAATTGGCATGTTGATTCATAAGCAGAGCTTACCTCTTACCTCTCACGGGGAAGATCACAAGGCAAACACGTGCAAATGCTCATGAAAAACAACGTTATAAATCTCAATGCAAATAATTACCACGCAGCCATACAACACACGATGTGTCTGACTTGTGCGAATTTCGAAACTCTCGCGCCCTCAAGCTACCGACGGGATGGCACGGAAATGAATAAAATTGCCTGGAGGGCAACAAGAACAAAATGAAAAAATTACTACAGGAAATTAATAAAATCTATTTTTGCCCAACCTTATGTTTCACGCTAACATCTAATGTAGCAATCTACAAGAACTGCAAACCCAAGCGGACGAAACACCCACGACAATCTGTACCCTGCGCGGCTCCTTGACGGAGCTCTCGCAGGGTTTTATTTACCCTTAAACGATACAAAATAGTTTGGCGGTTTCCTGGTGAGGGATTGGCACAGAGATGCTAGCAGCGATCAGGAACAAATAGTTTTATTCGTTGGGGACAATACTGTGCCGAAGAGGTGGAGTCATACAAGTGGTAATGAAGAGATTTAAGGAAGAGTAGTAGAAGGGGGGAATAGTAAAAAAAAAAAAAAAAAAAAAAAAAAAAAAAAAATCGGTACTTTTCGTTCCAGTAAGGACTAGTCTTCAATCTTAAAAGCGTGTTAAGTGACTTGGTCCGTGGGGATGTTACTAAAGTTCCTAAAATACTGACTACGTACAATCTATGCAACTAACACCCGTATTCGGAGGTGGCAAGGGGCCAGTCTCGCTGACATGGTGAAGCACTACTCAGATTTCATTCCAGAGGACAAAAAATTAATAAAGGAGGGGAGGGGTGACTCCTGCTTGAAGGGGGTCACGGTCAGACCAGACCCCTTTTCAAGTTAGCGTCCGCCATCGTATTAAAGGCTGTAAAAATTGACAAATACTCTCTTGGCTTTCACCTTTCAAAATTAAATAAAGAACATAAAAGAAAATCCTGCGCCTCCGGCTTGAAGGGGGTCCCGGTCGGACCAGACAAATATTCTCTTGGCTTTCACCTTTCAAAATTAATAAAGAACATAAAAGAAAATCTTGAGCCTCCACATATCTTGTGTTTCAGACTACAGAGCCTTAGCCAGACATACATATCCTAAAAGTTAGACAATAAGGTAAATAAAACTCATAAGATTAAGTGTGTGGGGGGTGGGGGGCGGCAAACCCAGGTACAGTGCGTGGATATGTTACTGGGGGCACAACACTAACAACGTCAAATCATAAATTTCTCCTTAAACATCTAATACCAATTCCCGGTAGGCCTAATATCTCTCTTTAAGTGACTTGCTTTACTTTGCTGGAAATGAACACAACATACATGGTGCGGAGGACCGCATGACGCAAGAGCGAAAAGACTGAACTATCTAGGAGGTATATATACTATTCCTATACGAATGTGACCAGAGATAGTCCTGATTATGGCGGCCACTGCGTAAAAATCACAGACCTTATCATTTAGCTGACGTAAATTTACACAAGGCACACAGACCGAATTCGGAAAAGTCGTCACTGTTTGTTTACAGGACAGAAACTGCACAGTCAACCGTAGCGCCTGCCCAGTCTCGCTCCCACCACCCCG
>NC_134778.1:81599124-81636624 GCF_046742065.1 Oratosquilla oratoria
AGCGTTGCGCTGCAGGATTTGTTAACGTCACCCCTTCACTTTTAGCAACATCTTTATAAATGTATTTTGTAAATAATATTCCTTTTCAGCAATTATCCTGTATATTCTGTTCTTGTTAATAATTCATAATAATCACACAATGTTTTCTATTACCAAAGGCTTTTTCCAAAATTATCATAGCCATTAATGTTGCTACCGGTTTCTTTAGACGATTTCTGTATATACCTACTATCAAGTTTATCCTTTTATGAGACCGAACAAATGGGTCTGCCCCACAACTATCATAACTCTAACTTCCTTCTGTTTCATTCTTTCCTTACACTAACCCTCCAAATCCCACCTCACCCCCATCTTACCTATCCTGCCCTGTACTGCTACTATCTTTTATGAGAAGAAATCGAGCGAAAGAGGTGAATGCCCTCTTATTATTATGAAACCGAACAATAGGTATCGTCCCCATATGTTCTCTCCTGTCTTTCCTTTCAGGATCTTCCTAAACTTCTCTCTGGTCCTTATCTTAAGCTAAAATAAAATCAACAACTAAAATAGATCAACAGATAGGTATACAAACAAACAAATAAACAAAATAAAATAAATAGGTAGAAGATACATTTCGAAAAAGAAAAATAAGATTGAGGTGCCCGATTACAGGCAGAGCACAGAAAAAGTTGAGAAACCAGAAAGATAAGAAGGTACGAAACAAGAGTTAGCAAGTTTGGACACTCGCTGGCCGAACGGGTTAGAGCGTCGCTACTTGCGGCGGAGGTCAAGGTGATGGCAGTTCGATCTCTGCCGCCAGCGAGTTGGACCAAGGTGATGGCTCATTAAATTCCACGCTACAAAGTCCTCTGGAAGGGGCACCGTCCTAGCCTCCTGATAGGGGGAGTTCGCGATGTTAAACCGAATAATCAGGAGTGGAAGGAAGATAGGAGAGGATGGGAAGAGAAAAGATGTAAAAAATTGGGAGATGGTTTGCAAACAAAGGAAAGGAGATGAGTAGAGATGACGCGATAAGGGAAGAAAATGAGTACATAGGGGAAATAGGAGAAAGAAAATAAAAAACGATGAGTGAAAGGTAAAAGACGCCAAGACGGAAGAGAAAAAAAGGAGGAACGGAAGGGAAGGAGACGACGAAAGGCAATGGAACAGTGTAGGAAAGATGGTGGGAGATCACAGGTGAAGAAAAAGAGGGATGAAGGAGAGGGCATGTACGCATGAAAATGGAAAAGAGGAATGGGGAGAGAAGGTGGGACTGGAAAGAGAAGAAGAAAAAGGGAGAAGAGGAGGAAAGAGAATGTGAGGCAAAGGGAGGAGAGGGAGGAGGAGAGAGTAAGAGAAGACAGGGGACAGGGAGAGGAAAAGTGTGGAAGGACAGGAGTAAATGTGAAATGGACAGAGGACAGACGAAGGGAGGAGAGGATCTCGGGGTCTTTGACAGGGGTGAGTCCCGTCCCATCGTCTTTCTGCCGATTGCGGGGAAGTGTAGTCAATGTAGGTGAATGGCATTCAGTCTTACCCCCCCCCCCACACTTCCTTCGTGACTTCATCACCTTTCGTGGCCGGCGTTCCCAATCGTGATCGGTTCAAGTCAATTTAGCCCGTCACTCAGATCTGTCTGGACACCCGTCGCGTATACCATGAAGAAGAAGAAGAGGAAGAGGAAGAAGAAGAAGAAAAAGAAGAAGAAGAAGAAGAAGAATGAGGAAGAAAAAGAATGAGAAGAAGGAAAAGAACTAGAAAAAGAAGAAAAAGACAGAAAAAAACGAGAAAAAGAAAAAAGAACAAGGAAAAGAAGATAAAGATGAACAAGAGGATAAAGAAGAAAAAATATGAAAAAGAAGAAGAAAGTGAAGAAAGAGAAAAAAGAACAAGAAAAAAATTATAAAGGAGATAAAGAAGAAAAGGAGAAAGAATACAACGGAAATAAAAGAAGAAGAAAAAGAACAACAACAAGAAGGAGTCTCCCTCTCCAGGACAAAATCCCACCATCGCAGTGGGAGTAAAATGGATTAACATCACAAAATCCCTCTTGTTAATCCGAATATTTAATACTTCCCTTAATTTGTCGTACAATGCACTTATTCGTCTACTTGTTCATTCAATTACTTCAATTTACTTAAACATACATCTACTTATGTAGTGCCATGGGTTATGGCTACTTGTTGGCGTACTAGGTGGGCATTCGTGATACGAACTTGTACATACCAGGGAGGAAGGGTAGAGAAGGGGGGAGATCCTAGTCACTGAAATTCTAATTAAGAATGCAACAAAGAGAACGTCATAAATCCTCTTAACATTTATCACACCGGACAGACTCCTGAAAATTGAAACAGAGATCAGAGTGTCAGCCAGCCGCTTTGGAAATGCATCACAGATCACTGATAGATTAATGTATATGGAATATATTTAAGACCCTATCCAGGACACCTGCCTCTTCCATATCCACGTACTTCCGCACCACCTCCTCTTGGTCCTAATCCACCAAGCTCTCCAACCTACGCATTTCTTTATCTTTCCTTCTCGGAGCAGGTGTTAGAACTGGTCGCTGAGGAGCGAGGGGGAGAGGGTGAAAGGGTAGTTGTGTGTGTGTGTGTATACGGGAGGGAAGGTGGGGTGGAGATATATATATATATATATATATATATATATATATATATATATATATATATATATATATATATATATATATATATATATATACATATATATATATAATATATATTTTTTTTTTTTTTTTTTTTTTATTTTAGTATCACTCCCACGGGCTTTGTTTGAGCCCATTCTATATATAATAGGGGGATATACTTGGAGGGAGTTGACCACACAGAGGCAAAGCCCAGCCCGTTCTCCCACGCGCTCTTCGGCTTCTGCTGCATCTGCGTGCGAGGCGTTAGATAACTCCGACCCGAAATTCTTAAGAGATTTTCTTCTTTTTCTTCTTCTTTCTTCTGTCTGTTTTATTCCTGACATCTTCGTTTTCTTTCTCTTTTCTTTTTTCATCCTCTGCATCTGTTCTCGCTCTTACGTTTCTTTTATTTTTCGTTGTTTCATCTTTTTTTGCAGTTTTATTTCTAAAGTTCAAAGTCTTCCTCTTCATTTTTGCCAACGAATTTCTTGAAGAAATTTCGAGTAATTTCTTTTCACGTTCACCTCAGCTCGAGTCGATCAACTCCCTCCATCCTATCCTACCACGTTGAATTATGGACCATCAGGCTGATGATGAAAGACTCCCTTCAGCAAGGGGTCTAATATTAACCTGAATGAAATTGCCTGTTTCTAGCATAAACTGAGCTTATAAAGGCTGCACGGGGTCCTGCTGTCAGCTGCATAAAACCGTCTGGTGTTGGTCAGACCTGAACAAGTGAAGGTGAGGAACCTACGCCAGGGGGCGCTGAGTACCTACGGCCGAAGATGTTACCTTTACCCTATGTACTTGGGACTGTCGGCGCAGAGAACAGTTACTGGTGTGAATCGGAGGGAAGTGCGGGATTTGAACTCACAACTAGGCGAATGTGAGACCAGTTACTTTTAACTGCATTATAAGTCCAATAACATGCGTTGATTACATTGAATGTAAGGACCCCTGTCTATTGATCTGCTTATAACTCCCTACTTTCCCCTTGTTTATTTATTCATCAATTTAACTATGTATTTATCTCCTTGGCTATTCACTGACGTGGCGGCGTACTCGGAAGCGTGCTGGTCTCGCATTTGCTTAGTTGTGGGCACAAATCCCGCACTCCTCTCCGATTCCCAGCGGTGACTATTACCTTCTCCAACATTCCCCAAAGCGCAAAGGACAATAGTGTCGGCTTCGGCCGCAGCTATGCGGCTCCTGGCGTAGACTCCTTACCTTATCAGTACTCATTCGACCTTGTCAAGGGGCGAAAGCTCTTTCTCCTGACTGCAGACTCCTTCTTATGTCATCCACTGGAACCTCTGGAAACGTGTATTGATCGAACTGAACACTCCGAAGTGTTGACGGGTTGTGCTTGAGTGAAGAGTGGAGAAAAGCTCACCATCCCACTCCCACGCAGTGGGACGTGAGAAACCCCTGCTAGGGCAGAGCCTTGTCAGTTGCAGCTAGCCGCTGAGTATTTTAGGCCGGTATTGGGTTGCCTCTCCGCCTAGTCAGAGCTGAGTGAAGCAATGGTGATGCCAGTAGTGGAAGTCTCTACTCCATGACACATGACCTACATCCCAAGACCGGCCTGACCCCCATATTCCCACCGCGATATTTTTTCCCGCAGTCTCTCTTCGTCGCTCGACAGGCATTCCTCCTGCATCCAGGGACCTCTCCACCGCGTACTGTACATCAACCTTCTTGGTCTTATTAAGTTCACCCCCATCCACTTCTGCTTTCCACACTCTTTTTTGAAAGTCTTTTTTCACCCATTCTTTCTATATGCTCATACTACCTCAGCTCTCGTTTGTCTACCCTATCCGACTGCTCTCTTTCCACATTCGTTCCTTGACCCACTTCCATATTTCTCGTGCTACCCATCCTTACAACAACGACTATAATGATCAAATACTTAATCTCGAACGCGTTCAATTTCTTCCTTCACACACAACACAATCACACAAACACACACACACACACACACACACACACACACACACACACACAGTAAATACCATCGATCGTTGAGGCAAGGGTCCCCCACCCATTCAAATAACTTTTTCTTTTGCCATAAAATCTATACAGAGCGTTACTGCGGTGAAAGAGGATAATGATGACCGATAGCGGGCAATTATGCGGTTCACCAACTCTGGTATCGTACGGCCAAGTGGCCCCTAATAGGAGCGCGTTATCTCTTAATGCAGTAGCCAATCAGAGCAGAGCATTTTGGGCCTAAGCTAATCTATTCGTAAATGCTATTTGCTAATTCAGCGGCTCACAAGCATCCCCTCCTCCTCTGCTGTCGAGGAGAGGCTACGAGTCCAGTTTGACAGGATCCATCCAGATAGAGCTGCCTCTCTAAGACACACTTCGGCTTCCTGACTATTCGCCAACTATTCCTTCCCGTTTTTTAAGGTAAGTTTTGCTTGGTGGGATTATCGTTCAACGATGATCGTTCATGGCTCAATGATGATCGTCAAATGATTGTCTAGAGTACTTTTTTTTTTTTTTTTTTTAATGGGGCTGTTTTGTTTCGAGCTACGAAGTACGAGGCTGATTATTTTAACCGAACCTACCCACGCGTTTACCCAATTATGATGTGTCACCCGCCACTGGCTATAATAGGTTAATGATCACACCTAGCAAAACGTACCTTCAACAATTTCTTTTCGTAATCTACTGCTCCTCGAATATCAAAATACTGATTACTCGGTTCGTTCAACAAGCTGGAGCAGTCATATCTTGAGAGCCACTTCCACTCCTTTTGGTTTCTCGTCCTAAGATGTGTAAACTTCCTCTTCCCAGATGAATGAAACAGTCTTGCATTCACTGGAATAAAATCCCCATCGATGAAAAATATCCTTGGCGGGTTTAAGGGAATCTTTGAGAAGTGGAGGTTTCTTCCAGCCACGGAACTGAACGCCGAAGAACCTAACCAACAATTTGGAAAAGATGATACCCAGCACGAAAAGGTTTAATTTTCATTTCGATTTTTTTCCCACTCACTTTACGGCCCTTTAGGATAAGTAAGGTCAAGACGGGAAAAAGAGAGAGAGAGAGAGAGAGAGAGAGAGAGAGAGAGAGAGAGAGAGAGAGAGAGAGAGAGAGAGAGAGAGAGAGAGAGAGAGAGAGAGAGAGAAAAAATCAAAGAACAGGACCAATAAGGAAACCTTACTATATTAAGTGAGATTATTATAGAGTTTCCCGACAAGGTCGTATCAGCAGTTCTAATTCTCTCTAAGGGGAATTTCTAAAATTTGGAAGTCCGGATTTCGAAAAGACGTCACAATATAAGAAAAAGCTTCCTATACCCTCACATCAGTCCCGATTATAGGAGAATTATGAATTCTAGGTATTCTTCATTGAGAAAATTATTTGTACCTTTTTCCCCATGTGTTATTATTATTATTATTATTTTTTGTGACGTCAGGGTGATCGTGACGTACAACCTGCGTTAAATGATTCTTGGTCAAGTTAGGTTAGATTAAGTTAGATTATTTTAGTTGCACGAGCCAAACAGCTCCTTTCATGGCGGCCATAGATAAGTTCAAAAAAAAAAATTCTAACACTATGAGAGAATACAAATTTCAATTAATTATTAATCTGGCAAGAGATGAGAAGGTTTCCTGGACTCAGTAGTGGCTTGAGAGGAGAATGGCGCAAGTAGGTATCACTACAATAATCCTTTATCCGAAATCTACAAAGTACGTTAACGAAAACGTAACGAAGACAGTGAGACGAAAGGGCTTCGCGATAAAAAAAATAATAATAAATAAGATAATATAAAATAAATTAATAAACGAAAAATTAACCAATACATACAAAAATACAGAGAAAATAAAATGAGTAAATGAATAAACAAAAAATGAAGTCAATAAAAACGTAACTAACTAAATACATATCTAAAAGTGCGCCCCCCCACCCCCAGTACAAACATGGTTAATCTTGATTCTATGAACCTATCACTAGCGAGTGGGGGTATGGGGGTATGGGGGTGACGCAGAGACGAATAAAATGGTCTGGCGGTAGGTAGGCCAAATACCACCACCACCACCCGGTATGAAAGAGATCAAGAGGAGAGAAGTCTAGAGGGGAAACGTGAGCTGAACAAGGGGAAAAGGCCGAGGGGGAGAGGCTGCGTGGAACGCGAGAAAGAGGGAAATAGAGAGAGAGAGAGAGAGAGAGAGAGAGAGAGAGAGAGAGAGAGAGGGGGGAGGGAGGGAGAGAGAGAAAGAGTACCACAGGGAGGGAGAGAGAGGGAGAGAGAGTACCAGAGAGAAAAAGAGAGAGGGTACTAGAGAGAGAGAGAGTACCAAAGAGGGAGAGTACCAGAGAGAGAAAGAGAGTACCAGAGAGAGAGAGAGAGAGAGAGAGAGAGAGAGAGAGAATGAATGTTCATACGACGTAAGGCGACAGGAAGAGGGAAAGAAGGCGGAGGAGGAGGAGGAGGAAGAAGGAGAGGAAGGCGCGAGCCTGGTGACGGCAGGAAGCGTTGGACAGACGTTGAAAAACGAGACACAGAAGAAGAAACAAATGAAAAGCGGATGGAGAAGGGGGAGGAGAATGGGAGAAGCCAGGAAAAGAATGGTAGAAGAGTTGTAGAAGAAACGGGGATAGACAGTTAGTGAAGAGAGCTAAAGAATGGACGAAAGAAAGAGGCCACAAGTGAGAGATGAGGAATCAAAGAAGGGAATACCAATAACAATAATAATCATAATAACAAAATAACAACAACAGTGATAATAATGAGGATGGCAAATGATGATAGTAATGATAATGACAATTATGGTAATAACAATTATAATAACAATAATTACAACAACAAAAACAGTAACTGTTCCCTCCAGTTTCATAGAGTGCAGACCTATTGGACAGCCTATCAAGAGTCCTCAGCCCTCCCCCGCCCCTAAAAGATTTCTCTTTTTTTTTTTTTTTTTTGTGCCACCGGCTCATGGGAGGAAGGACGGGAGGAAGAAAGGAGGAGAGGAGAGAGTAGAAGAAAGGGAAAGAGGAGGAAGAAAGGAAGGGGAGGAGGGGGAGGAAGGCGAGGGGGATGAACGGGAGAACGAGTAAGAGGAACAAGAGAAAAGGAAGAGGAAGAGGAAAAGAATAGAGATTAGGAAGAGCAAAAGGAGCAGGATAAGGAGGTAGAGAAAGAGGAGGAAGAGGACGAGCAGAATGAGGAGGAAGAACAGGAAGATGAAGAGGAGGAGAAGGAAGAGAGGGAGATGAAGAGGAGGAAGACGGAGAGCAAAAGGAAGAGAACGAAAAAGGGGAGGAGGGAGAGCATGAGGAGGACAAGGAGAGAAAGAGGAGGACAAGGAGAGAAAGAGGAGGAGGAGGAAGAGGAGGAAGAGGAAAAACACTCGAACCTGACCAAGATATCTTGGACTCGGTACCAAGAGCGAGTGCCAGCCCACCGAGGCCGCACCTCTAGGTCGAAGTGGAGGTATGGAGGTGTCGACGGGTTCTGAAGACGAACGGAGGGGAGATGATCCTCTTCGACATCAGTCTCGTTCAACCCCCAAAGGAAATGTAAAAAATACGACAATGGAGTTACGTGAACAAACGAAGTTACTTGTTAATCCTTACATGGCTGCTTTGGCACCTAACCTAATCTAATACTGCAATAGATTTCTCTTTTAACTGCACTGGAGCAAATAATTCTAATCGAGGTTTTTGTAGCTACGTACACGTCGACTTTTTTTTGTTAAATATCTCAACAGTAGCAGAGCATTCCATATATTAACAAAGCGATTGAAGAAAAAGAGTGTTTTGCCACGCATGCGAAATGTGTTCACAACAGAAAAGGAAAAGGGAGGAGGACGAAAGATTACATGTTAGGACTAATAGAATTACGATGCGGCAGAGCGGGCGCAAGGAGGGAACACAAAGTTAAACACAATCAAGGAAGACGAAGTAATAAACAATACGAAAAGAAGGGCAGAAGCAAATGGAAAAGAACGAAGAGAAAGTGGGAGGTCTGGGGTAGACGAGAACAGGAGGACAAACGGTAACAAAGAAAGGATACATACATATACCAAAGGCTTTACACGGGGGGGGGGGGTTAGCCAAAAAGAAAAAGGCACAGAAACCACTCCCACCCATTTCATTTCCCATATATTCCACTCCCCTCCACCCTCCTCCCTCCCTCCTATCTTGGCACCTCCTGGATGACGGGTCATCCCTGCATCCTGTCCACTGCCCTGGGTCAGAAGCAGTGTCGCTTCTGACCCAGATAGGAAAAGGGGAGAAGGGGTTAAATGGAATAAAATAAAAGGGGAGATAAGGACCATACGTACAGACAAGAAAGGTGAGGACCTTGATGAAGGAAAAGTAAAAGAGAAGGAGGAAATGGGAGACGAACGCTAAATGATGTGGGAGGAGGGAGGGGAGGGGAGGGGAGGGGAGGGGAGGGGAAGGGAGAAGAGGGAAACTGGAGACACCAGAGGAATGAGGATTGTGTTGCGACCGTGGAAGAGGTGGAGGAGAAGGAAGAGGACGAGGAAAGAGAAATGAGGCTACTGTGGATGGGGAGGTGAAAAAAAGACCAATCCAAAAATGGCGTTGAGAAAATACCATTCCAGGGTGTATAGGTATAGCTTAGCATCCATACGATGGCCGCAAAAAAATAATATATAAGATTTTAAACTCACTTATTATTCAAATTTACAAAATATAAATAATTTGTTTCAATATGTAAAGTAGCTAGTTGGGCGTCATTGTGAATAAGCGATAAGCGAGAAAGCCAAAAAAACAGCAATAGCGCAGCAATCACAGTTACATTTTTAATGTACACATAATGTGATTATTGACGTTGTTCAGTGACGTAATTATGACGCCATGAACGTGTGTGTGTGTGTGTGTGTGTGTGTGTGTGTGTGTGTGTGTGTGTGTGTGTGTGTGTGTGTGTGTGTGTGTGTGTGTGTGTGCGCGTTCATGTGTAATCCGTACATAACCCTTACATAACAGCAGAATTAGAAACCAAGCCTATATCTCACATACCAAGAGAGAAAAAAATAAAGCAACCGACGTGAAATATAGACATAACAAGACGTTAATACAATACTGGAGTTATATATGGCAGAGGGGGAACAGCCACCATCCATCGATGAGGCGACCTCACGGGCACCGTGCAAAAGCCACAACGGAGAGAATCCGGACCATAAGAAGAAGACAGAGCTCTACAGGAACTCGGAGGCTCCATGTTATCAAAAGTGAGGAAAGAGGGGGGTACTGGGGATTTTCCCGTGATAACCAGCGCTTCTATAATTGAAGAAAATATCGCTCTGAAGAGGTAGAGACATGTAGGCGGGTTAGCAGAGATTTAAGAAGGGCAGTAGAAAGGAGACACAGTAAAAGATAAATGTGATCAGTATTTATTTCTATGTGAATATGAGTCTTCAATAATATAAAAAAAAACGTGTCTCTGGTCCGTAGGGATGTCACTCACATCCCAAAGATACCAACTAGGTACTAGGGAAAGGATGACATACAAATGCACGAGAGTTTTGTTCCCAGGCCTTTGGGCTTCGACAAGGCACATCGCGCCATGAAGTAAGAGCCAAGGGCAGATAACAGGCACAAGTATGGTGACCAATGACATAACGAAAACAAGGAGAGAAACACAAGAAGAACAATGTAAAGGAAAGGATGGGGAAACGGGGGCGGGAAAAGGGGAAGGAGAAAGAAAGGGGAAAAAATCCTGCAAGGGAAAGCAAAGGATGGAATAGATGAAATGATGGTCAACCGAAATAAAGTTAGACAAAACTTGTTAAAACGAAAGGAAAGGGAGAAGAGAGGTAGGGAGGGGAGGTGAGAGGCGTGGAGGAGAGAGAGGAATATAGGACAAGATACACGAAGGAAGGAGTGGAAGTGGGTGATGGAGAGACAATGAAGAACAGCGAAGGGGAAAGGACGTCAAATAAAGTAACGGGAAGAAAAGGGAAGGGGAGGGAAGGGAAGGGAATGAAAAGGAAGTGATGGGGAATGAAAGGCACTGAAGTGAAGAAAAGAGAAGGGAAGGAGAGAAAGGGGAAATGGAGGGAAGTGAAGGGGGAAGAAGTGAAGTGAGGGGAAGGGAAAAGAAGGGAAATGAAGGGAAATGAAGGGAAGTGGAATTAAGTGAAGGGAAATGAAGGAAAGCGAAGGGAAGGGGAGAGAAGGGAAAGGGAGGTCTACCATTTCCAACCCATGAAGACGATGGGTCGATTTCTCAAAGCTGAACAAAATCGCCTGGCCTCGTTTTAAACATATCCTTGACTGGAAACCCGCAGCCCTAGAAGAACCGGCAAGGGTCCTGAGACGCTTACGTAGATCTATCCAGGAAGAAACGCTTGAAGAACTACTGCCTATTTGTTGCTATCTTTCATCAACCAATCAACTATCTGGATCAATTCACCCATTGGGCTGTTTACACCCTACCATGTTCTTCTATCTTCCATTACTGTCCCCCGCGCGTGGTAAACTGCATCACTTTGATGCAGTCAACATCTTCAGGAACTTTAATGACACCCCAGCGGACCAGAGTTACTCACAATTCTTTTACAAAGTCAGACTTATCTACACTCAAATAAAGAATGTTGACCACATTTAACTCTCATCATCCCTCCTTTCTCCTGGTTTACCAGAAACCTTTTCTTTACCGTGACTTCGATGCGATGATGTACCAAGAATGTACAGAAGCGATGGATGTCTCTTGCCAAGAGGCTTCGTTTGCATATGACTCCCAAGTTCCTCCTCCCTACATCATATATATATATATATATATATATAATATATATATATATATATATATATATATATATATATATATATAGAGAGAGAGAGAGAGATAGAGAGAGAGAGAGATTTCATTCAACCGAGGGAGAGGAGGATCTGGCCATTATAATGGTTCGGCCAGCCTCGATTAATCTTTTTACGGCTACTGACGAGATGTCTTCGTTCTGGCTGCCGCCAGGTGATTTTATTCATCCGAAGGAAGGTCCTATACACTTGGAAAGGGGCCCACCACCTCGAAGGTCTTGCGCGAGAGTTCGTTGCCTCGTCATAAATCTTGTAATTCTGTATGACTTCCCCACATTATTATCGTCATGATTAATTGCAATATGTTATCTTGATAATATATATATATACAAAAGCAAAAACGCTCTGACGTTCAGATATGCAAAAATGGAGAGCTTATGTGTACGAGTAGGCAAACATATACATACAAATAAACACAGAAATAAACACAGACAGTAATACACACACACACAAATTACGTATATATATATATGTATATATATATATATATATATATATATATATATATATATATCTATACACCTATACATATATACACGAACATCTACACCTACATACGGATACAGAAGTAAAAGTAATAACACAGAGGAGTAAATTCAGATAGCGTAAACGAATGAGATCAGTTTGATCAGTGGAAGCAAACACTACGATCACAGCTCTTATATTGTATACTACAATTACATAAATATACACAAATACTGTACATATAACAATGTATTCCTTAAAGGCTGTGCGCACGCACACACACACACACACACACACACATTACATACATACATACAATCTTCCCTAATCAAGAGCTGAGTGCAAGCACACACCTTCCCTACAGCGACTCGAATCCCACTCATTGCCTCTCCCATCTTAACACGTCATGGATGAAGGGTCATCCCTGGGCCCCACCTTTGCTTGGTTCAAAGGTGATGCAGCGAGACACAGTTCCAGACAGCTGAGGCTGACTTACCCCCACCGGTTCATTCCCTGGTAATCGACCACCTCGTCCACTCTAAAATTTTACGGAGTTGATGCGTAGAACATCCCTTTAGCCCGTGTCATTTCCTCATCCACTTACAACCACACTCCATTCACTCCTATCTTAGCTGTCTCTCTTCCTTTCTCGACAGACATTTCTTTTGCTCACAAAGACCCCTCTACCCCGTCCATCCACCTTCTCTTTGGATGTCCTCTCCAAGTTCATTCCATCCACTTCAGCTTCCCACACTCTTTTTCTCTTTATCGATCATTCTTTCCCTACGTCCGTACCACCTCAGTACTCTTTTCATTTATCCTATCCGACAGCTCTCTTTCCATTCCTGTTCTCCGCTTCACCGCCATATTACTCACTCCATCCATCCTCGTAACATCTACGACACTTCTCAAACACTTTATCGTATACAAGGTTCTTTCTGCCTCCCTCATATTCCAGGTCTGTTCCACACAGCGCCATGGATTATTCTCTTACACAACCTTCTCTTTGCATTCATCCCCAGACACCTATTTCTCATAACACTTTTCATTTGATCCTGACATTTACTTGCCTCCTTTACTCTATAATTCACGTCCACTCTTCCATTCATTACCATATGCGACCCCAAACACTTGAAATTCTCCACTTCCTGCAGCTCTCTCACCCTCTGAACTCTCATCCAACTCGCTATCGTCACTCCTTGATCACTTTACTTTTGTCCACATTTCCTCGCAACTTTCTCATCCCATATCTCACCACTTTATACTTTTGCTCACATTTACTATCGACTTCCTCATCTCAAACATCCTCTCAGGCTCTGTCATCATTTGTTTTAGTCTCTATTCAGAATGACACATATTTCCATTCGCAAATAACAAATACATACGCTTGCACGTGCGTAGAAACCTGCATACTCGCATTTACCTAGTGAATGTAAACTAACATAAGGGCATACAAATCAAGAAAACCTCAACACACACACGTATAGATATACTAGGTGGTGCAGTGGTAGCGTTCGCGGCCGCCACTACGGCGGTCCGGGTTCGAATTCCGCCCAGGGCTGAAATAATTTCAGTATCGCTGATTGCGAGTCGTTACTCCAACTCGTGGGCGGGTAGTTGGGTGTGTGTGCGTGCGTGTCAGGTCACAGGATTACCCATATATCGGTATTATATGAGCTCTGAGCTCTCGGGAGGGAAATAACTGTCGATCACAAGTCCAACACTTGATCCAAGACCATGGTGAATCACACACATACACACACACTGAATTATTTAATGGAAAATTGTTCAATTATAAAACCAAAAGAGGAGTAAGATCTGAGAATGCTTGTCAATAATGAATGAAATAACCTCAAATAGATAGAGATGAAAAGAATCATGGACTGTCTGATACGCCCTAATTTGGAATATGCAATAGTGATGTGGCCTACGAATAAAACGAAAAATATAAACAAGATTCTGAGCATTCAAAGGGCAGCGAACAAATTGGTTCATCAACCTTGTAGATAACATGTATAATGACTGAAAGCATCGAACTTGCCGCCACTGAAAGAAAGAAGAGAAAGAGATGACGATATCAGTGTTCAGACAATTAAATGAAATTGATAACACTGACAAATAAGGACAAGAGAGCCAGAGTTAGAAAAATAAGTGTAAAAAAAAAAAAAGCCAAGAAACAGTTTTTCTCTATAGACGCATCAACTCCAGAAATAGAATCTTAGTTGAAATATCCTAAGCTTAGAACATTAAGAGAATTCAAAACTAGATTTGTAAGCTGGAGTGAAAAAAATGAGAGAACCCCATGAATTTGCCTCCATTCCTGTATATTACAATTACGTAAATGCAATTAGGTACGTACACGTACACACACACACACACACACACACACACACACACACACACACTTACGCACGCGCAAGTGACACAGCGTAGAGGACTAAAAATGAATAAACAAATAAATAACATAAAAAAAAAAAAAGTGTAACAAAATTAACAAGAACAACCAGTCTGACGCGGTGCGTGCCGAGATATCCTGGCCGGGGCGAAGGAAGGAAGGGAGGAAGGAAAGAAGGCAGCAGGAAGGCAGGGAGGGAAGGAGGGAAGGAAGGAGGCATGGAGGAAGGGAGTCACAACGGACGAGGGAATGAAGCAGACATGGTACGAGAACGAGAAGAAGTGGGGGGTGATGATGATGATGATGAGGTGGAGGAGGAGGAAGAAGAGGAAAAGGAGGAGGATGGGAAAACTGGAGGAGGGCGAAAGATGAAGGGCAGGGGGAGGAGGAGGAGGAAGAGGAGGGAAGGAGGAGGAGTAGGAGAGGAGGGGATGAGGAGGAGGGCATGAGAAGAAGGAGGGAGGAGATGAGAAGGACAAGAAAGAGGAGGGGAGGAGGAGGACTGGAAGAGGAAAAGGAGGAGAAAAGGAGGAAAAAGAACATGCGGAGGAGAAGGCGGCGAAGGAGGAGGAGGAGGAGGAGGAGGAGGAAGAAGGGGAGGAGGAAGATGTGGAGGAGGGGGAAGGTACGAAAAAACAAATGTCAAAACACGACAAAGCGATTGGCGAAATCAGAAACGGAACGACGAACAAGAAATTAAACGCATTAGATGCGACGTATCCAAACATTAAAGTGAACATAAAGAGACGAGTAAAACAAAGAAAAAAAAAATGGAAATAAAAAAAAGTAAATTGGAAATGCATGGAAGAGAAAACAAAGAAGAGAAATGCCAAGACAGGGAGAAAAAAAAAGAGAACGATAACGGGGGGAACAAGGCATAAGGTGATAAAAAGTGTGGAGAGAGGCGGAAGAGGTGAGAGATGTGACGAGGCAAGATGGGGGACAAAAGCTAGTTGCGATGAGAGGGAGAGCGGGCGAGAGGAACGTTGTTGAGAAGGAAGACGGGGGAAAAACGACGAGAAGAAACCGTGACAAGTGAGAAGGAGAAGACGAGAAAAGGAATCAAGAGAGAAAGAGGAGGACATACGAGAGGCAAAGAGAAGAAAGAGAACGAGAGATGGCGTGAGAATGCACGGCACATAATAATCGAGAAAAAGGAGAGCGAAAAAGGAGGATGCAAGAAAAGGAAATTGAGGAAGTTCGAAAGTGGGGCGACGGGAAGAAGAGGGAAGGAACAAAAGATGGGGGTGGGGTGGGGGAAGAAAGGTAGAACGATAATTAAGATATTGCGCTAAGAAACGAAGAAAATTACAAGTAATTAAAAGGGAATAGAATGGAATAAAAAGTTTGAAATGAAAAAAAAAAAAAAAAAAAAAAAAAAAAAAAAAGGGACAGTATCCACTACGGTAGATACAAGAGGCAGACATGATAAAGGGGGACCCTGATGAGAGGCAATAAAAAAGGGGGACAGGGAGAATAAAGAGGTCTTAAGAGAAAAGCAGAAGAGGCACAGTTGATGATAGCTACGAACAAAGCTTATGGAAGTCGAAAAAGGAGCGGAAAGAAAGACGAGAAATGAAGGGAAGAAGGCGATTAAAAAAGAAAAAAAAAAGGAAGAATTGAGAAAAATGGAGAGAGGAATGGAAAGATACAGAAAAGAGTGGGAGCAGGAGGAAACAGAAAAATGAGGACTATATAAGAAAAAGAGCAAGATTATATATTAGAGAGCAATGGGACGGAAACGGGCCTCGACATAGCTTCCAGCGTAGAGAAAGACGAGAAGAGAGAAAGGGAAGAGGAGGGGGAAGAAGGGAACAGGATGAAAAAAATAATGAAAAAAAAACAGGAAGACAAAGAAAAAGTGAAAGGGGAGGGGAAACGAAAGAAAATTATTTGGTACGGTTTAGGTATATATATAAAAAAAAAAAAAAAAAAAATCCTAGAGGCTCGGGCAGCCAAGGCAAGGTACAATGGCATTTTCACTGAGATTTACCAATTTAGTATTTACTCTATTTGCCGGCAAACGATTTAATTAATCCATGAGAACCAACACTCCACCTCCCTCTCCACTACGAAAGTAAAATACATCTCAATGTATATTTTGATAAACACATTTCCAGGGTTTTGCGACTTCACTTCTCCTAACTGACACCAGGCAACTCTATTCCCCAGAAGTACTCCCCCCCCACCCCGCAGCGAAAAAGTTAAGACCGGGAAGAGACGTGGGAAAGGAAGAGAAAAGAAGGAAGTGCAGCCGAAGGGAGCGAGGGAAGGGAGCGAGGGAAGGGAGCGAGGGAGGGAGATGTTGCGAGAGATTCTGAAGGAGTTGTGGGACAGACTGGAGAAAGGAAGAACGAGAGAGTGGCACCCAGGAAGAGGGGGAGGGCGCGCGCGCGCGCACACACACACACACAAAGGATTACAAAGGGGGAGCATGCCAACAGAAGACCTTATGGTCCATAACTAGGTCGGATGCAAAAAAAATTATAATAATGGTAAATAAATAGATAAATAAAAAATGATAACAGCATATACTTATGTCATCTTGCTTTCCTGCTTCCGTATCCTGTTTATGTATTATTTGCATGCATCTGCATACTCAAAGTTGTTCTTACACACACACACACACACACACACACAGAACGAAAATGGTGAAGACAGGAGAATAAAAGGCATGTGTGTGTGTGTGTGTGTGTGTGTGTGTGTGTGTGTGTGTGTGTGTGTGTGTGTGTGTGTGTGTGTATGTGTGTGTGCGCGCGTGTGTGTGATAGAGATAGAGAGAGAGCTTCACCACGGCCTTGGCTCACGTGTTGGACTCGTGATCTGCAGCAATTACCTTCCCCGTAAGAGCTTAGAAATTGTGTTTGGCCCGATCTATGGGTAATGCTGTGGTCGCACATACACATACACATACGCACGCACACACACATACATCTCCTTGCCCACCAAATTTGGAATACCGTTTTGCAGTGCAGGGATGCTAAAATTTTCGGTCCGAGGCGGGACTCGAATTCGGATCGCTGAATTGTGTGTGTGCATACGTACGTGCGTGCTTACGTGCGTGTGTGTATTTTGTGTGCGTTGTCTGTGTCTGTGTGTGTGTATGTTCTGGGGGTGTGGGGAGTGACACATAAAAGTTAGCTGTTGTTAATTGGCCCTCAATGTCACTGGATTGGGACACTTCAGTTCAGAGGAACAAGATCGCCCTTTCGGACTGATGCCAGAGACCCTCCGACCCATTTATGTCGTGGTCATGTCTACGTACTGCCCGTGCCTAACAGTCTGAAGGTTAGCGAGCGTATCTACAATAACTGACAAAGTGGGAGGGAGGGCAGAAAGGCAGAAGGAAGGAGAAATGCGAAAAAAGGGAAATGAAAAATGGACACAATTGGAGTGGAATTGGGGAGAAGCTGTAAATCAAACGGGTGAAAGAACAGGAGAAAGAGTAGATGGCAAATGTTGGGGCGAGAAATATGAAAGGGATAAAAAATAGGGATAAGGCAGGAGAAGGAAGCAGAGGGGAGGGGAGTCAGCCAGAGGGGAAACTAGAGGAAAGAAAGGAGGGGAAAAAAAGGAGGACGGGAAAGAGGGGTTAGGAGAAAAGGAGTGATGGAAGAAAGGAAGGGGTGGTTGGAGAATGGAAGGGAATACACATACACACATACATACACATATACACACATTACATATACATTCACGCGCGCGCGTGCCTGCTTCGTTATGTGGGTCACAAAGTGTGTGGAGGACCATTCTGCAAGTGATGCCTCAGGTTTTGGACAGCCAATACACATTCACTTATAAAGCTTCGTTGGGTCCTTTCTGCACGGCGAGTATGTGTGGAGCCTCCCGGAAGCTTACACACGAGCATACGCCTACACGAATGCGGATGACCTCAGTTTCCTGCGGATATCGTCACTGCAAGAGTAGGCACTCCGCGGATCCGCGGGCACCGTTTCCTTTGTTCATGTATGAACCTGTTCCGGACTTCCCGCAAGGTTGAGGTCCGGGCCGGTACCAGTAGCCCAGCAAACCACGGAAAGAAAATGGTCAGAACATTAGGCGAGTCGCCCCTCAGAACCACACGAACTTTAATGTGCAACTGTACATCGCAGACCCAAGTACTTTGATATGAAAATTACAGATACAAGATTTTCAAGAGTAGATGCCTGAGAAAGTAGATTAAAGGATAATAGAACGATGGAAGGGGGAAGTCAGATCAACCAGGAGGGGAAGAAAGAAGAGGAGGAGGAAGAGGAGGAGATGGAAGGAAGAGAAGGAGAAGGAGGAGGAGGAAGAAGAGGATGAAAAAGAGGAAGAGGAGGAAGATGGAAAAGAGGAGGAGGAGGAGGAAGATGGAAAAGAGGAGGAGGAGGAGGAGGAGGGAAAAGAAGGGGAGGAAAAGGAGAGAAAGGAGGAGGAGGGAAAAGAGGAGGAGGAGGGAAAAGAAGAGGCGGAGGAGGAGGAGGAGGAGGAGGAGGAGGAGGAGGAGGAGGAAGAGGTAGAGGAGAAGGAGATAGAAAAGTAACTAGAGGGAACTAAAAATAATGATGGAGGTCCAGTAAGTAATTGGAGTATCGTGTACCTTAGCGCAAATGAGAATAAAGAAAAATCTCGAGGAGAGGGAAAACATAAGAAGGGGAAGAAAACGTCGAGTAAGGATTACGAGAAAAACACAAAATTCTAAAAATGGGTGGGAGGAGAGGAAGCATATGGGGGAAGAAGAAGAAGAAGAGGAAGAGGGTGAAGAAGTAGAAAAAGAAGAAGATGGTGAAGAAGGCGAAGAAGGTGAAGAAGAAAAAGAGGAAGAAGTAGAAGGTGAAGAAGAAGAAGAAGAAGAAGAAGAGGGTGAAGAAGGTGAAGAAGAAGAAGAAGAAGAAGAAAAAGAGGAAGAAGTAGAAAGTGAAGAAGAAGAAGTAGAAGGTGAAGAAGAAGAAGAAGGTGAAGAAGAAGAAGAAGGTGAAGAAGAATAACAACAACAACAAAAGCAAGCTGGAGGATGACCAAAGAGGGTGAAGGTGAAGAAGAAGAAAATGAGGAAGAAGTAGAAGGCGAAGAAGAACAACAACAAAAACAAGAAAAAGAAGGAGGAACACAAGAAGACAACAAAGACCAAGAAGAAGAAAAGGAAGAAGAATTGGACCAAAGAGGCTACCTAAACTCCAGAACGAAGACAATGTGGGGAGACGAAGAAGACCGAGACGCGAGCATCCGAGGAGAAAAGTGCGAAAGTCAGTCTGAAGGTATGTCACTTGGTGAGGCGATTCATTATAAGAAAGTCATAAAAAGCTGGGCGGGCGGAATCTCAGGAGAAAATCATTCCTGGTGAGGAAGGGCCTTCCGGAATGTGGATCGAGCGGAGAATGACCAGGGACGACGACCTAATGAAGAACTCACCCAAAGTTGATGACCTAATGAAAACCGAAAGAGCAAGAAAAGGATCGTGGGAGGTATGTAATGACAGAGGTGATTCCACCAACAGGTATGATTGCATTGAAAAAAAAAAAAAAAAAAAAAAAATTAGTGAATGGATAATTAAATAAGCAAAAATGATACAAATACATAAATGAACGACTAAAGCAAAAATAAATAAATTGAAAGGGATAGTTAGAAAGGTAGAATGATGATGAAGGACTAAAGTGAATTGGAAAGTGAGCAATACAAACGAGATCATAAGTGGTTGAAAGACCAAAAATTACATAAACAAACAAATAAATAAATATATAAATGAATAAAACAAAAATAAATACATAAAAATGAGGCAGGAGGGAAAAGTAGAACGATGTTTAACAGCGAAACATTGTTGAAATGGAAAGAGAGATACAAGTGTGAGACACACACACACACACACACACACACACACACACACACACACACACAAAAAAAAAAAAAAAAAAAAAAAAAAAAAAAAAAAAAAACAGGAACAAAAGTAGAAACGCGCGGAGGAAGACAAAAGAATGGAAAAGGAGAGGAAACAAGTAAAGATTACCCTACGAAAAAAAAAAAAACAGAGAAGAAAAGAAGACGGATAACAAATTGGAAAGGTTAGAAAAAAATAGAAGACGGACAGCTAAAGAATACCATTCGTTGAGAAAAGAAGAGAAAAGAAGAGAAGTGAGGAAAAGATTCCACCAATGTTAGAGTATTTGGAGGAAGAGTTGGAAGGTGAGAAGAGAAGACATAAAGATGAAAGTAGAAAGAGGAGACAGAATGGAAAACAAGCTGAAGAAAATAAAAATTGAGAGGAAAAAAAAGAGAGATACAGACAGAGACACACAGATAGAGAAAGAGAGAGAAAGAGAATGAGGCATTCAAGGAGGGCGCCAGGTCACAAAGTAAGGTTGGAAAACTCGTCTAAGGAAATTGCCTAAAGAGAGAAAAGGAGTGAGCGACGCGGATTTAAAAAGAAAAAAAAAGAAAAAGAAAAAATAGGAATAATCAAAGGCACGAGGGAGAGTAAATGATATGTGTGTGTGTGTGTGTGTGTGTGTGTGTGTGTGTGTGTGTGTGTGTGTGTGTGTGTGTGTGTGTGTGTGTGTTTGTGTGTGTGTCACCTTGGTCTTTGGAACACGTGTTGGACTCGTGACCGACAGCTATTTCCCTCCCGAAAGAGAGCTCAGAGCTCGTATGACCGATCTATGGGAAATGCCGTGACCTTACACGCACACACACACCCAACTCCCCGCCCACGAAGGTTGGAGTAACGACTCGAAGAGCAGCGACACTGAAATTATTTCAGCCCTGGGCAGGATTCGAACCCGGACCGCCGTAGTGACAGTCAGGGACTCTACCAACCGCGTCACCGAGTCGTGTGTGTGTGTGTGTGTGTGTGTGTGTGTGTGTGTGTGTGTGTGTGAGAGAGAGAGAGAGAGAGAGAGAGAGAGAGAGAGAGAGAGAGAGAGAGAGAGAGGAAGGTGGGTTATATGAAGTGGAAAGACGACGAAAGAAAGAGGGTGGGGAATGATATCATTAATGTCAAACTAAGCAAATTACGGGGATGAAAGAGGCGGACCATTTGCAAAGGAAAGGGAGTTTAATAAGAATGAAAGACTAAAAACAAAAGTCAGCAGATGATGGACATTTTGCAGTTGCAAACTCTGATGAAAGAAAATTCGCTAATCTCCAAAGTAGTCGACAAAAAAAGAAAGAAAAGAAAAGAAAAGAAAAAGAGAGAGAGAGAGAGAGAGAGAGAGAGAGAGAGAGAGAGAGAGAGAGACAAAAAGTAGAACAATCAAAACCTCTTCATTGTCTCTTGTAAATTTCTTCCAACCAGTGCACACAGTCTCGTTGTCTCCCATAGCCATTTGCTATGTACTCTATCATACATCACGCTGAGCTACTTTAGCATAAATCTGACTTCGACAGCGACCTTCTTTGAGAAAACTACATTTTCTCTCTCTCCCGTTTTATCATTAATTATTACTATTGTTATTAGTATTATTATCATTCCCTAAGTATGTTCGCAGGCCAAGCGGGTTAGAGCGTCGCTACTTGCGGCGGAGGTCAAAGTGACGGCAGATCGATCTCTGCACCATCGAGTTGGGCCAAGGGGACGGTTCATTAAATTCCACCTTACAAAGTCCTCTGTAAAGGGGCACCAACCTAACCTCTTCGTGGTATTAATCTGAACCATTCTCTAAATATATAGTTCTGCCATACACCGAAAATAATTCAAACGTAAACATTTGTATTTTAGATGTTTTAAGAAAAGGAAAAGCCAAATTATAAGGTCAAATAAATGAAACATTCTAACATAAAGGAACGTTATAAAAAAGGACTACTAATGATAACACTGTTGTAATCAAAACAAACGTTCTAAAATATGCAATATATATATATATATATATATATATATATATATATATATATATATAGAGAGAGAGAGAGAGAGAGAGAGAGAGAGAGAGAGAGAGAGAGAGAGAGAGAGAGAGAGAGACTAAACTACAAATGGATGAAGAGGCCTCATAAGTAAGGTAATCTACACAGAATCATCTTTGAAATCTAACGACTGTCTTGATTGGCTGTAACCTATAGATAAGAGAGCTGTTCTGATTGGCTGTGACTCGGAAAACCACTTTCCTCATTGGTTGGGAGTCTGAGTCAGAACTAGAGGTACTTTCTGACTCACAATCTTTAAAACAGATTCTTGGAAAGCGAAGGAAGAGAGGAAAATAAATTTCTATGTTAAAAATAACTCGTATCAAAGAAATTAACTTGGATGTTCCCTGGCCGACCGTCTTGGAGCGTCGAGGTGACGGCAATTTGAACTTGCCACCAGCGAGTTGGACCAAGGGCATGGTTCATTAGAATTCCACGCTACAAAGCCCTCTGAAAGGGGCACCGTCCTAGCTTCCTGATAGGGGGAGTCTCCGGCGTTACACCGAATCAAAAGTAACTTGAATCAAAAGTAAATTGTCTTTCAGTTTTATGACGCCTCAAAATCAAAATTTGCAGCAACGATCTACACCTCCAGATCAAGACGAGGTTTCTGACGATATCTGAGGGAGATGATCATCTCCAACGTCTGTTTAAAACAGTCCAAAAGTACAGAGGTACAAGACAGTGAAGCGAAGGTTGACGTTTTTTTTTTTTTTTTCTTGTGTGATCAGGACCATTTTCTCCTCTTGCAGGTTTGTCAGAGGATGTTTACCCATTCTTCGGTTTGTATGTCTGATAAGAGGAATAACATTCTGATTCCTCTGAGGAGGTCTTACACGGAATAGGAACGTTCCAGACGAAGCGGAAACGGCCGTTTTCTCTGGAGTGCACAAGAGTCTTTTTCTTTCAGCAAGCTGGAAACAGCATCCGAAGGCACCTGACCCGTGAGAGGAAAAAGCAAAAGCCGAATTCGAATAAAAGACTGCAAGGAGGAAATGAAAGGAAAGAGAAAGGCAAAGAAAAAGAAGGAGGAGCCAGGGGGAGAAGGGAGGGTGGCTGGAGAGGCGGGGGAGAGAGAGAGAGAGAGAGAGAGAGAGAGAGAGAGAGAGAGAGAGAGAGAGAGAGAGAGAGAGAGAGAGAGAGAGAGAGAGAGAGAGAGAGAGAGAGAGAGAGAGAGAGAGAGAGAGAGAGAGAGAGAGAGAGAGAGAGAGAGAGAGAGAGAGAGAGAGAGAGAGAGAGAGAGAGAGAGAGAGAGAGAGAGAGAGAGAGAGAGAGAGAGAGAGAGAGAGAGAGAGAGAGAGAGAGAGAGAGAGAGAGAGAGAGAGAGAGAGAGAGAGAGAAAGAGAGAGAAAGAGAGAGAAAGAGAGAGAGAGAGAGAGAGAGAGAGAGAGAGAGAGAGAGAGAGAGAGAGAGAGAGAGAGAGAGAGAGAGAGAGACGCAAAGGCCCAGAAAGACCCGAGACACGTAGAGGTGCCAAGAGAACAAACGGGCGTGGGCGGTATTGTTTGTACAAGAGTCGGAGGGTCGGCCTGCCATCGAATGCCATGGGGAGAAAGAGGGACGTAACTGTGCAGGGAAAGATATACATTACTTCTTTTAGTCTACCAATTCCAATAGACAACAACAAAAAAAGGCCAAAAATAATAACAATAAAATAACAGGATAGGACCGTTCCTGAAAGAACAGTATAAGGAACCTACCAATTCGAAGTCAAAAGTCGGCGTGCAGTGAAGAATGAGAACAAGGAAGGAAGGAAGGAAGAATATACGAGGAAACAAGCTGTTCCTTGGATAAAAGAAATGCAAAAGTGGAAACTGGAAGTGGACCCGAGGGGTAAAACAGAGAAGTGAAGTTTAAACAACAGTGAACATTAGAGGAAATGGTAGAGCCAACAGACTACAAGCCCGTGGTTCTTAGCCTGAGAGGGGAAGCCGCGATTTCAAGAGGAAATTCTTTAAATGTGTTTGTTGGAAATGACCAACGAGTAGAAACACGCATCTCCCACTTATTCCCGTTAATTATTATGCGATTGGCTTATTTTGCTCTTCTGATGGAGGAAGTAGCTGGACGAAGTAGGGAGGAAGGACTCTCTACTGACGGGGGCTGTTGGCTATCCATGGAGATGACAGAAGGAGGAGGGGCGCGGTGGGAGTGGGAGGTGTAGCGTCTGTCCACAAAATCAAAGTCAGGAATTGGAGGAAAATAAAAAAACTTGTGTCGGAAACTTTGGAGTCGACTGTTTAATGTAAGGAGGGAAAGGGTGAGCGGAGGGTGAGAAAGACGGGGAGGGGGTGTGGGGGAAGGGGGTGTGGGAGTTGGGGGTGGGGGAGGGGGGAAGGAGAGGGAAGTTAGATGGGAGAGTTGGGAGTGAGATGAAATTATTTAAGGAACGTGGCCATTCCCGTCCCAGATCTTTCCTTTCCCCCCCTTTCACACCACTAAATAGTACACTTGTGACGTAATCGAGATTATGCTGGTCTCGTATTCGCTTAGCTGTGGGTTCGAAACCCTTCCTTCTTTCCGATTTCCAGCAGGACTGTTACCTGCCTCAACAATCCAAGCACATGGGGGCAAAGGTGACGGCTTCGGCCGCAGATACGCGACTCCTGGCATTGTTTCCTCACTCTTTACGCACATCCCTTCAAACTTTCTCCACTCCCCTCTCCTTTCGGGTCACCCTAAGAGGTAGTAGCGCCTTAGAAAGGAACAGAGACTTCGTAGGAGGAAAGACCAAAAGGACAAGACGAAGAGAGGTCTGCTACGTGGAAATAAAACACCCTGACAGAAACCTTCCCCCAGCTACCCACCCGTTTCTTCACGAATAAAACCTCCTCACGGCATTTAGAACAAGTTCCCAACTATATACGTCTTAATCCCTTTGGCCTGGATCCCGCTCCGTCCCACCATTGAATCGTATGGTCTTAAACGCGGTCACAATACGTTCAATACTGTCGACACAATATGTCGGCTCAACACTGTTGTTACCGTTATATGGTTCTTCAGTACTATCCCAACACTATCAACAATACTATGTAATCCTGATCACTGCGTCGATCGTGTAGGAGTCGGTTTGTGTTATAATGAAACTGGATGGAGGTGGAGGGAAGTGGAGGGTGGTGGAGGGTGTAGAGGAGTGAAGGTACGTGGAGTGGAGGTGGAGTGGAGTGGAGGTGGAGTGGAGGTGGAGTGTGTTGGAGGGACTGGACGGCGGGATGAAGGTTGATGGGACATGTGCAAGAAAAAGAGCGAGGAAAAGATGACGAAAGAACAGGCAAAGAATAACATATTTTTTCGAGAAAGAAAGAGAGAAAGAGAGAGAGAGAGAGAGAGAGAGAGAGAGAGAGAAATTGAAGCAGTTATGAGATGCCAACTGCTGCATCTGAAATGCGATTGGCGAGGTGAGGTAGTAAAAAGTCAAAGAAAACAAACAAACAAATAAACAAATAAATATGAAAGGGGGGGTTGTTGACGCTATTAGGCCGGCCACACACGTGCAGTTTAAGCTGACAGTTACAACTGTTCAGTTATAACTGTCAGTTGAAACTGCACGTGTGTGGGCATCTTAGCATCACTGAGATACCCCCACACACGTGCAGTTTCAACTGACAGTTATAACTGAACAGTTGTAACTGTCAGTTTAAACTGCACGTGTGTGGCCGGCTTTAGATTCTCAGATGTGTCCGATGCCCGTTATTTTGGTCCCTATGTCTTCGGATAGATCGGGCAACTGGCAGTCACCTTTAGCAATTGGATTAAGAATAAACTGGGAAAAATGGACAGAAAATCATCAATATTTTGATGGCAAGACTGATTAATAGAAGACTGAAGAATATGAAATACATAAGAAAACTTGTACACAGACACACCGCAATCCCTACAAGGCAATCATAGCTGATTCTCATGGTTCGAAAATGAGGTAAAGAGTTTCGATAAGGGTAGGAGTGAAACTAAGATAATGTAAGAGTAGAAGGGAAAGGGGGAAGAAGACAAGGACGATGAGGAAAAGGAAGAAAGCGACTGAGAAAAAGAAGAGATGAGGAAGAAAAGGAGAAAATAAAATGAACAAGAGAAAAAGGATCACCAGAAGAAAAAGACAAAGGAAGGAGATGGAGAAGAAGAAGGAGAAATGGAGGAAGAGTGAGAGATGAGGAAGACAGAAGAAGAATTGGAGGAAAAAAAAAATGGAAGAGGAGAAGGAGGAATGAAAGCCCAGAGATGGAAGTGGATATATTCACCGTGGAATGTAGACACACAGAATAAAAAAAAAAACGTAAAGTAAGAAGAAGAGGAAAAAAGAAAATGAGAGAAAGCAGAGCAAGCCTACAACAGACAGGAAGCTGCAAGAAGAAAAGGGAAAAAGAAAAGAACAGTAATGGCGAAGGATACCAAGGCAACGAACAAGGGAAAGCTTGAGAGACAAAAACGGTCGAGAGAGGAGCAAGAGTGATGTGTGGAGGGAGAAGGAAAAGGAAGAAAAATACGGTGAGGATTCGAGGAAATGGGGAGCGGAGCGAGTGTCGTGAAGGAATGAGGAGGAGGAGGAGGAGGAGGAGGAGGAGGAAGAGGAGAAGCAGGAGAAGAAGCTGAAGGAGGAATAGGATAAGGAAAAAGAAGGGGAAGAGGAGTAGAAGTAGAAGGACATGGAAAAAGAAGAGGAGGAGGGGAGGAGGAGGGGAGGAGGAGGAGGAGGAGAGGAGTTGAAGCAGTAGGAGAAGCAGGAGAAGCAGGAGAAGTTGAAGGAGAATGAGGTCAAGGAAAAAGAGGGGGAAGAGGAGGAGGAGGAGGAGAAGCAGAAAGCCATGGAAAAAGAGGAGGAGGAGGAGAATCAGAAGGCCATGGAAAAAGGGGGAGGAGGAGGAAGAATAGGAGGAAGAAGAGAAAGAGGAGGAAGAAGAGAAAGAGGAGGAGGAGAAGGAGAAAGAGGAGGAGGAGGAGGAGAAGGAGAAAGAGGAGGAAGAGGAGGAGGAGGAAGAGAAGGAGAAGGAAGAGGAGGAGGAAGACGAGGAGGAGGAGGAGGAGGAGGAGGAGGAGGAGGAGGAGGAGGAGGAAGGCGTGGGGTCAGACGTCAGGGGAGGGGGTGTGTGAAGCGGGTAGGCGGAATCAAGAGAAACAAACCGAAAATCTGAAGGTTCCCAGGTCCACCTCTCGACAGACGGCGGTCAAAGTCACCGAGTCCTCAGAAAAGTCAGCAGAGAGAAGCTTAGATTTGGTCTTTTGGTCTCCGCAGGCCACCCTGACCCCTTGCAGAAAAGATCGGGAGAAACAGTGAGTGGTAAAGAGATACAGATAGCTACACAAACAGATAGACGGATAGATGAGAGGGACAGTGAGAAGGAAAGAGAGAGAGAAAGAGAAAGAAAGTGAAAGAGAGAAGATATTCCAAGATTGCACAAACGAGATAGAAATTTTTTTTTTATCCCGAGGAACCTGAAGAGATTCCAAAGCATGACTGCCTATGTCATTTATATATAGCGTAATTGGCTAAATAGCTTTCAGCATATCGAGAAAAATATATAGAAACCACGCAATAAACACGTTCGACTTGTATATATAATGACATAAAAATGAAGGATAATACAAGAGACCATAAGGCCTACACTATTCAGTTCCATGTCCCTTTCCACCTGTCACCCCTATCCATAAAGTTATCTAATCTTTATGAATAAACAACCCATTGTTTCAGCGCTCACTACATGGTTACTAGGTCTATCCCATTCGTTAACCACTCTATTAGTAAACCCGTTCTTACCTATTTCCTTCTTCAACTTAAATTTGTATTTCTTGAATCCATTACTACAAGGCCGCCCTGCTATCTTAATATGACCCACTTACTGCAGAAAACAACTGTGAAACAAATTACGGATGACCAAACGTTTTTGTCTATTAAGACATCTTCAGGGGAAACAGCGAAACCGAACTGCAATAACATAAATACGGTTAACTGAATTTAATGTTTTATTTTGGTTTATATGTATATATATATATATATATATATATATATATATATATATTTCATATACATATATATATATACATATATACATATATATATATATATATATACATATATATCTTTTTTTTTTTTCAACCACGTTGATTTTTCATTTTAATTCCATGTCATCACGATCGAGACTGGGAAGGAGCTCGACGGAAACATATACGGAAACTGATACGTAGTAGTCAAGGACTCGAACCCAGCTCAGACGTTACAAGTGAACAATGACTTAAACCACTGCGCTATCAAGAGAGATATAAGTTGAGCACAGGTTCATATATTTGGATGTTCGAGTTACATACGTATACACGAATTTTATGCTCAACTCATCCCCGCTATGATAGTGCAATTGATAGTATGTAAGCGTGGGAAAGTATTATACACACACACTGATTAATATCTGTGTACTGGGGACCATTCAGTGTGTATATATATATATATATATATATATATATATATATATATATATATATATATATATATATCATTTATTTATTTTAAGGAACTGGAGGAGGGAACTAAAGGAGTTAACTTAACCAAAGTACACGTCATGATGAAATATCTTTTCATGTCACCAAATGTTGTTCTACAATTCTCTAAATGATAAAGTGATTGTTTTGTACTTTTAACCGAAGTGGACACTGCTTGATTATCAAGCAATTGAAACAGAAATTAACTATATCCCAATGGAATCAGTTGACACTGAATTGAACGAAATAAGAAAAGTACCTGGAGGGGCCTGATCACCTGATTCTACTTTTATCAACAATATTTTCTTATCTGCCTGACCTGTTCAGGATTGATAAAAACCCAAAACTGACAATCCAGCGATAAAAACAACTTATTCTATCAGTTACATTCTTTATAAATTACCAAAATGTTTCGATCCATTTCAAATCCCTTCGTTGGAAGCCATTTCCAATCTTTACATAAAAAATAATGTAGATATTGCTGGCAAGCCGAGTAACCTATACGTGAATTTCTCTCTCTTGTTAGCTTTGATGTTAACTCTCTCTTCACACGCGTTCCTGAAAATGACTTGCCTCCGTACCATGAAGAGGAACTAATGAAGCATGGTTTGCCACTCCTTGTTCATACTATAATTAATTTGATTAAGCTATATGAAGTGGGTTCTGTGATTGTATTTAGCGAACATTTATACAACAAAAATTTTGACATGGCTACGGAAAACATTATATCCGTCCGTTATTCCGCGTATTCTGTACCATACATATTCACCAAGGTCTTGGATCACGTGTTGGACTCGTGATCGACAGCTATTTCCCTACCGGAAGAGAGCTCAGAGCTCATATATGACCGATCTATGGGTAATGCTGTGACCTTACATGCACACACACACAACTCCCCGCCCACGAGTTGGAGTAACGACCCGCACCGCAGCGATACTGAAATTATTGCAGCCCTGGGCGGGATTCGAACCCGGAACACCGAATGGCAGACGGGAACTCTAACCACTGCGCCACGAATAGCACATTTGATTGTTGTTTTATATTTCGTTACACTAAATTGATAATTAGTGATATTTCAATTATTATGATATTGCTGTCGACAGTTTAATCATTTCACCTCTGATATCAACAGTATTAGCTTTAATGGACGAGATTCTGTTGTGATCATCGTACATCGAACAGTCTATCGACACAAAGCTGATTTTAGATTATTAACAGAATGGTTAGAATATGTAAATATAAACAACTGTTTTTTCAAAATAAGTACATAATCATAGGTCTAGATATATTCATCTAACTTCTTGCTAAATTTTTCTATAACCATAAAAATTCCTATGATCATGACATGAAGACCCATATTGCTCAAGAAAAAAAAAACATTTTGGGCTTCATGTAACTAAAATAATATTGCATGAGAGATAATAATCATAAACTAATTATTTAGATTCCGTTCATACTGGATAATCAACGGCGTCGATAATAATTATGATTATGTGTAAAAAATGATGCTCGTAAATCTGGCTGGCTGTCTTCCTTGTCGAAGGAATGTGCATGGCAATTTCAGTTCCGTAGGAGTATCTGCTGCCAAGGTGCAGATGGACAATTATTATCATTATCATAATTTATCACTATTATTATTTTCAATTTTTCAGTCGTTGAACGCTCCGCTAAGTGGCTTGGCACGCAGGCCTCTGTCGAAATTCGGAGAAACAAGAGCGTACGATGCCCTCAAAGGCCGCTGGAAGAGTTACTCCTCTTAGCTGGACTCGAACCATCCAATTGTACGTCTCCTGATATCGGGAGGCTGAGAGGGACACTTAAGAGAACCTCAACACTTAGTTCAGGCTCCATCATAACGCTGCACATTCCTGTAGTATAGAAATAACCACAAAATTGAGGAAAAATCGAGCTGTGTGGTGACTAACCAGGCCGCGTCGAAGGAAAATCATAAACCTTATACATGCATAAAATAAATTAATGAAGAATGAGTAAATATATAAACAAGTCAATAAAATCGATAACTAGGTAAATAAAATAAGGTATTGTAATTCACTAAGAAAATATATTTAAATGCAAGTACATTTTCACTCTCGATGACACAGCCAGAGTTAATCAGTTTCTTCGTCTCCATTCTACTCCCTATAACAGAACCACTGTAGCACTTGTCAACCAGACTGACAAGCAAAGCTCGTCTGTCTAGAAAAACGTGCCTTGTGTATTGCTTTACGTCGAGACCTATGCCCCAGGCAACGTGATCAACACTTGGCAACGCTCCTGGGCTGGTTTTGCGTCCCCTGCGTAGCCTACGGGTCTTGGGAGCCGCCCATGGTTAGAACGCATTGATGCACATGCACACACGTACGTGCAGTCACAAAAGACACACACACACACGAACGCATACGTACGCACAAACAAGAAGCAGGACCCACAAAAATCATACTTCCTTCCTATATACTACAATTAAACATACAAACATATACACACATCCGACGGATGAAGAAACAGCGTAGTTTTATTCCTGTACGAGTATATTATATACATCAAGGTAAATACATACATATACACACACACACGCAGACACATTCCCGGTAGATGAAGAAACAGACGGGACCTCTCGAGCGTAGTTTTATCCCTGTACATTATATACATCACACACATACATACATGCGGGCTGCATAGATACCAAAGCAAATAAATTCGCACGAATTCCCCTTTAACCATTCTAGCAGAGCTGCACAGTTGGTCAGTTTCGATATAGCAAGAGTCAGATCAATCAATCAAGTGACAAACTCATCGACTGATAACGCAGGATGCGTGTGTTCATCTCAGGGTTGGCGATACAAAGAAACACGTTATCATTTATGGTTCAGAGATTTGTGCATCAACTTTCCATAAATTATAGCACACGCTGACTATTCAACAAAATGCATAGATGAAATAAAAGTTAAATTAAAATAAAAATAAATGACAAAATAATAACAACAACAACAATAATAATAATAATAATAATAATAATAATAATGATAACAGTAATAATAATATGCAGAAAAAAGAATTATATGAAAAAAGAGGGGGAGGGGTGATCCATTAGGTCTCAAAGACAACAAACTCGTCCTGGTCACACCTTTTTTTTTCTCGGGAGGTGGTTGGTCCGCATAAACAGGAGACGCGGGCGCTGGTGTGTGTTTACAACCAAACCAGGAAATGTCTCGGACAAATGGCGCCCATCAGGCCACGCGGACAGACCGAGTTTAGCACCCTCCATTGGATAAAACTGCTTCCTTTGGCAACAACAACAACAACAACGTACGTGAGCAAACTGAAGGGGAAAAATCAAAAAAGCTCAAGAGCAAACTGGAGGGGCCAAGCAATGTGTAAGCCCCGCCCCCCACGTTCTTCGAAGCATCTTTGTCTCTCCCTCTCTCTCGGCCTCTCTCACCCTCTCTCTCTCTCTCTCTCTCTCACACACACACACACACACACACACAGTCAGACAGATAGAGAAAGGGAGAGAATAGGAGGGGGGAGAGGGAGAGATGGCGAGAGAGAGAGAGAGATGGCGAGAGAGAGAGATGGAGAGAGAGAGAGAGATGGCGAGAGAGAGAGAGAGAGAGAGAGAGAGAGAGAGAGAGAGAGAGAGAGAGAGAGAGAGAGAGAGAGAGAGAGAGAGAGAGAGGAAGGAGAAGGGAGGAGAGTAAAGGGAGAGATAGAGAAAGAAAGAGAACTACTCGTATAAATCACTGCCTTCAAAGCTCTCCTTCCACCCTTCCCCCGTCCTCCGCCCCCTTCCCCCCGCCCCTAGTGGCAACACACGAGGACCCCACCGCCACTTCCCAACATACCACACACCGAGAAACTCACGGAACGAAAGACCTCAAAGGCTTCAAAGCGGAGGGCAATCCCCGGCCAGCAGCAGCAAAGGAAGACTGGGGGGGGGGGAGATCGTGAACTCACAGCCTGATTCACCCACCACCTTCCCCCCCCTGCGCCCTAAGGACCATAATAGCCTGAGGAGAGCCTGAATGAAAGATGGTATATGGGCTATAACATCCTGGGTTCCACGGGTACGAGTATAATAGCCTGGCGACAACCACTTTAAAAGAAAAAAGGGTATCAGAAACAGCCAAATCTACGGATGTGGGGGTAACCTAGTGATAAGCAGACATAGATTTATATCTATATTTTTTTTAAAAGTGAGTGTTTGGATTTTGATCAATGGAGACTCCATTTTAGTACATGTCAATCCCTCAGCTGAATAAAACCATCCGGCACCACCAGCAACGCAAGGGATGGATTCTGGAGCGTTTCCACGAAGATCAGGGAAGTGCCAAGGAGGACCCAAAGTGTAAATGTAACGTGGGACTTGAACCGTGACTAGCACACAGCTGATTTCCTTGGCAACCTGGACTGAGGTTGAAACCACCACATCACGGGACGGATATATGAGCCTTTAACCCATTCAACTCCGATGACAAGATGTCTTGTCATTTGGTCAAATAAAACAAAAAATCATAAAACACCAAAATGTTTGATCAAACACCAGAAAAATATGACGTCAGTCCTCGCTTCGCTGCGAGCGAAGCGAGGATTGACGTCATATTTTTCTGGTGTTTGATCAAACATTTTGGTGTTTTATGATTTTTTGTTTTATTTGACCAAATGACAAGACATCTTGTCATCGGAGTTGAATGGGTTATTGGTCGCGGAGATGAGCTTCATGCGAAAGCAAGTTTACCTTTGTAAAATGAAGTTTGACCCCCACTAAAGTTGGACACGGGGTCCATTTTCTATAGCGGAAAATAGACCCTCCCACTAAAATTTGCAGCTCATTGTCATTTATACTGATGGTTAGGTTATGTAATAAATATTGATGTGTTATATATTTATAAATAACATAAAGAAAAGTAATAAAATAAACTTTCCTAGTACCGGTATCTTGAGGAGGGGTCCATTTCCCATAGGGAGGTCATTTCCTGTTGGAGTCCATTTTCTATTGGGGATTCATTTTCTATAGGGATCCATTTTCTATCTCACACCTTCAGCCACGAAGGTGTTTCGTCCCATTTTAGTCATCACCGATAACGACACACGATTTGGCCTCTGCATAGTGTCTTTCACTTCTGGAGGAGCGTCATCCTTTCTTCTCGCGCAGAAGTTGCAGGCGGAGGCCATAACGTGCTCCTGCTGGTCATCCTCCTCCCTTTTTTTACCTCAACCGAACCCTCCTCCACTTCGCTTCTACGACGACGACGACAACGACGACGATGGCGACGCTCTTTGGTGATTGAATCTCCAACCTGTGTGTGCGTCTCGCTCTCTCTCTCTCTCTCTCTCTCTGTGATTCACCATGGTCTTGGATCACGTGCTGGACTCGTGATCGACAGCTATTTCCCTACTGTAAGAGAGCTCAGAGCTCATATATGACCGATCTATGGGTAATGCTGTGACCTTACACGCACACACACACAACTCCCCGCCACGAGTTGGAGTAACGACTCGCAGCGCAGCGATACTAAAATTATTTCAGCCCTGGGCGGGATTCGAACCCGAACTGCCGTAGTGGTGGCCGGGAACTCTACCACTGCGTCACGAGTCGTGTGTGTGTGTGTGTGTGTGTGTGTGTGAGAGAGAGAGAGAGAGAGAGAGAGAGAGAGAGAGAGAGAGAGAGAGAGAGAGAGAGAGAGAGAGGGACAGGGATATTCACAACTTTCTTGGATCACGTCCAGGGCTCGTGATCGACATCTACCGAATGAGAGCTCTGAGCCCATATAGTCCGACAATTTATGGGTTCTGGTATGGCCTTATACATACCGCACATCACACATCTGTCTCCTTGCTCATGGTACACAGTAACGGTTTGTACCATTAATGTGGCTTCCGCGGGGGGCGATTTTAGACGTCACGAATGTGAGTACAGGACGATAATCACTAAACTAGCAAGCCATGTGTGTTCGTGCGTGCGTGCGTTAGCGCATACTGTGTAGTCTATAGGTGTCTACGTTGCACCCAGAGGGGGAGGCAGTACCAATTTTATTGGTGTCGGAGCTCTGGGAACTGAAATTATCGGAAAACGAAAAAATATTGTAATATTATTAACTTATTAGTAATGCAATACCAATATTTTCCTGCCGCCACCAACGAGCATCCACAAGCCATCACGTTCCCTCATCCTTCCTCCCTTACCCACCACCCCCCACCCACCCCCGCCACTACAGGCTGAGGTGCCGAAGAGGCGCTCCGCCGAGCTCCGGCAGCGCTGAGTCGAACCTGAGGAGGCTCGACGGCCACGAAGAACCCGAAGCCCACCCAGATCCATCCCCGGCCCGGAGGAGGGAATCCGACTTTCGAGCTCCTTAATTAACCCAAAATTTCGTAAAGCCGGATCTTCGAGACAAAGTACCTCGTGTCTCTTAGTCTTCTTTTTTCGCTTTAATCCGTTTCCCCATAAAAAATGAGACAGAGAGAGAGAGTGTGAGAGAGAGAGAGAGAGAGAGAGAGAGAGAGAGAGAGAGAGAGAGAGAGAGAGAGAGAGAGAGGGAGAGAGAGGGGAAGAGAGAGAGAAGGGAAGAGAGAGAGAGAGGAGAGAAAGAGGGGAAGAGGGGAAAAGAGAGAGAGAGAGAGAGAGAGAGAGAGAGAGAGAGAGAGAGAGAGAGAGAGAGAGAGAGAGAGAGAGTTGAGAGGCTCCTTATCATATCCCCATTGCCTACTCCACCTACCCATATCCACCTTACACCTTTCAATCTTGATCTCTATGTCCTCCACTCCTCAATCTTGACCTACTTTTTCACATTTCCCTGATATAACACCCCGGCCCTCTCTCCCATCACCATCACCTGCTTCCAACACTTTTCCCCCAATTGCTCACTTCCTACAATCGTGCCATCACTCTCAAAATTCCCTCACATCCTTGCACAACTTTCCCCACTTCCCCCTTACCGGCCATCATCCAAAACCAAAATTCCCAACTTTCAGACTCCAATCATTTCCTTGCCTTCCCCCAACTCCTCCGTTCTCCTCCTCCTCCTCCCTTACTTCTCCCACTTCCTCTCCTTTTCATCTTCATCTTGATCCTCTTTCTCTACTTTCGCTCTCTATTCTCCGCTCTCTTTCAAGTCCCGCAGCCGGCATCTCCCGTACCTCCACCTCCTGATCCCTGATTACCTCGAGGGCAGAAGAGCCGTGAGACCTGACCACGTGGCCACATGCCGGAAGACCCTCACCAACACCGTCTTCGACTGATGAGGAGGACCAAAAGCAGAAAGGAATAAGTAGAAAAGGAAAGAAAAGAAAAGGAACCGCAGTGGGGGGGGGGGTACCCATAGAATGGTATACGCGTGGATGAGATTGGACGGTGGGGAAGTGGTGAAAGGAGGAGAAAGGGATGGAATGAAGGTAGAAAGGAAGGAACGATGGCGGAGGGAGATGAATGTTTGTGAAAAGTAGAGGATACAGGTGAGTGCAGGAAAGCATGGAGAGACACACAGAGATTCCGGAGGAGAGAAGAGAGGAATGTGGGCGAAGAAGAGACAGATAGGAAGAGAAGAGACGGAGAATGGTTAAAGAACAGGTAAAGGGAAGACATCAGTTGGGGGTGATGGGAGGAGAGAGGAGGGGAGAGCAGCAGAAAGAAGTATTTCTTAGTATTTCGTCGTGATAACCAGCGGCTCTATCTTTGGAATCAAAATGGTGCCGAACAGATGGAATCAGAGAAGTGATAAAGAAGAGATATAAGGAGGGCAGGAGAAAGGAGGGATAGTAGAGATAAGAATTCTTCTTTGAGTGAAGATTGTTTTCTAATCATAAAAAAATGCCGTGCGATTCCAGCCAATGGATGGTGTCACTAACATTCCTAAAATAGTGACTGCATACAACTTATGCAGTCCATAACCCCTAAAGAGGTAGAGAAGTAAGAGAAAGTGAAATAAATAGGATGGAAACGGAAGAAAGGAAGGGATGACTAAAGACCGAAGCAACAAGGATGGACATAAAGGAATACGAAGGAAGTGGTAATTAACACAATGGGATAGTAAAAAGAAATAAAGAGAAAACGAAAAGCAAAGGACAATGAGACAAGGCACAGAGGGACACGGGAAAAAGAAGACGAAGAGGAAGAATCCGTGAGCCAGTAATGTTTAATAAGGACATCAAATCCCTTTCTTCGCTACTCAGGACTGGAAGAATTATTCTGCAATCAGGCAATTTTATTTAGTTGTGTGGAAGCCTTTTCACATCGGACAGGGTCAAATCTATCTTATCTTTTAGACTTTTATGGATCTGGAGAAAGCGTATGATAGGGTTGACAGTAAGGCGACATTGGATGTGTTGCGGATGTATAGAATAGATAGACGTCTGCTAAGGGCAGTCAATTTTTTTACGTGAGTAATTGAGTTTGTGTAAGGATAAGGAATAGAAATAGTGAGTGGTTGGAGGAGAGGGTAAAGCTGCACCAGGAGTGTGTTATGTCACCATGGTTGTTCAACGTTCACATGGATGGGGTGGTGCGGGAAGTATACGCGGGGTTGATGGGCAAGGGTTTGGTGCTAGTGAGAGTGGAAGGAAGTGGGTGGTGAGGCAGTTGTTGTTTGCGGATGACAATGCACATGTAGCCGAAGCAAAGGAGGGACTGAAGCGGTTGATGGCGAAGTTTAGGAAAGGATGTGCGAGGAGAAAGCTAAATGTACATTTAAAGTAAGATTATGAGATGTACAAGGGGTGAGGGTAGTAGAGAGTTGTTAACTTAAATAGTGAGAGGCTGGAGGAAATAGAGAGCTTTAAGTGATGAGGGTCACATGTAGCAAGGAATGAAGAAGTTTGGGTGGGTTTTTGGACGAGTCTAGGATGGTAGGAGGGTGTGTGTCTGCTATGCCTTGGC
>NC_134778.1:81639124-81641624 GCF_046742065.1 Oratosquilla oratoria
AGAGAGAAAGAATACTGAGAAAGAAGAGAGACGATGCAGGGAAAGAAATGATTGGATATAGAAGAAAGTGAGGGTAAAAGAACAGCCGAAGTAGGGAAGGGAAAATGGAACTGAGATATGAGAGGGATGTGGGAAGGAAAGACGCAAAGCAGACGGAAAGGGAAGGAAGGCCAAGGGAGAAAGGTGAAAGGAAGGGCAACAGGACGGAAATGGAAAAGGGAAGGTAGGGAAGGTGTGAAATGAGAGATGAAGAATGAATACAAAAGACATGAGTTAGTAGAGCATGTGAAAGAGCACGGTATTCTGCCTTATATATATATATATATATATATATATATATATATATATATATATATATATATATATATGTGTGTGTGTGTGTGTGTGTGTGTGTGTGTGTGTGTGTGTGTGTGTGTGTGTGTGTGTGTGTGTGTGTGTGTGTGTGTGTGTGCGTGTGTATATATATATATATATATATATATATATATATATATATATATACAAACGTACGCACACACAAATACACAGAGAACAAAAGTGCTAAGGTACTGGGAGCCATTGCTAACGTCGTCTGATTCCTACCAAGGCCATGAAACTGAATTTACTATATATTTCTCACGACTTGATTTCTCACGGTCTCAGTGGGTTCGGCCCTCTTGTATTAATTCCTTCACTTAGTATCTATTCTTTAAGGTGGTACTATGTTAATTATACAACGAAATGTAGTCTTCAATTTATTGACAGTTTGATCACTCGCATCAATGCCAAACGGAACAAGGCGTGGCGAAAGATGACAACACGTCCTTAATGATAAGAAAAGAACGTAGATTAAAATATCATCAACTGAAGTATGATTTATTAAAGACAAGTACATTGTTGAGTGTCCATATGATGTGACACAAAGCTCACACTAGATCGTGAAGTGGTGAAGTTGCCAGACACTGCCTGTGTGGTGAACATTGGAAATGGTGGTTTGTGGTCATTGAAACATTAATGAAGGTAGTGAGTGTTTATATAATGGAAGTTGTAGCAGGGATGGAAGACAATGGTAACAGTGATGTAGTGACAGTTGATGGAACGGTACTATTGGTGTGATGGAAAAGTTGATGGAACGGTGATGGTAGCGGCATTGGCAATGATGGTGACGTTGATGGTGCAAGGTGCGGTAGTGGTGACATTGGTGCAGAATGATGGTGATGGTGGTGGATGAAGTCTGTGCTTGAGTGTGGTGTCAGTGGTGGTGGTGGTGGAGTGTGAAAAAGAGAGGTGAAGGCGAGTTGAGAGGAGCTCTAGTGGAGAGTGACAGGCAATATTGGAAGAAGTGGAGATGGAAGGAGTAGGAAGCTGACTTCAAGAAGGACCAGTGGAAGAGGGACGGAGTGAGGGGAGGAGGGAGTAGAGCGGTAGTGGAGCGTGACAACAAGTACGAGAAGCTGCGAAAGGCAATAAAAGACATAGAGAAGAAGAAAAAAAAAAGAGGCACGATACAATAAATAATAAAGAATAAAAGAAACACGGCAAAAAAAGAAAAAGCAGGAAAGAAACCGGCACAAGTAAATGGAAACGGCGAAGGAAAGGGGTGGGAACGAAAACGAAAAGTGTAAATAAAAGAAAATAAGAGAGACACAAAAAGTGGAAGGGTGGAGGAGGTGGAAGAAGGCCATAGTAAAGAAAGTGAAGAAGTGAAGAGAAGGAAATGAGGAGGAGGGAAGGAAATCGGATCCAGCAGGAGAAGGCAGACGGGAAGAGGAGTGGGAGTAGGGGAAAGGGAGGAGGAGAGTAAGTTAAAGGAGGAGTAGGAGGAGTAAGGATAGAATTATTAGAAGAAACAGAGACTGAGGTGGAATGTAGTGTAAAAAAGGAAGAGCAGCAGAAAGAAAAGACAGAGAAACAGGATTTGGAATAAGAAAAGAGGAATGGAGACAAGAAGTAGTAAGAGAAGAAAGTAAAGGAAGAGAACGGATGGAAAGAGGTGGCGAAAGGCTAAGGGAAAGACGGAGGTGAATGGAGAGTGAGGAATGGAAATGACATCTCGAGAATATAAAAAACCCTGAGGAGAGGGTAAGGATACAAAGGCAAGGACGAAAAGGATAGGAGGGAAGAGCAAAGTGGGAGAGGGAGGATAAGGAAAGGAGCAAGGAGAGGGTCAAGGATGGGGAAAGTCGAACAGATCCTTCAGTGGGAGTCTCCGCCCTCATCTTAATATAATCGTCAGACGTTAGCCCAACCTAATCTGCAAAGTGCCCCATCGTGGTGAAGATGGGAAAATGAGGAAGAGAGCGAGGAGGGGAAGTGGGAGGAGGTAGAGATGGAGGAAAGGATGAGAGAGAGGAGGAGGGGGGAGGGGAGGGGGAAGAGGAGTATTTAGTATTTTGTCAGATATATCCATCGCTTCTATCCTTAGAGACAATATCGCACCGAAGAGGTGGAATCGTGAGGTGGCAAAGGGAAAATAGGAGGGCATCTGAACGGTGGGACAGTAAGTTAAAAGTGATGTATA
>NC_134778.1:81646624-81659124 GCF_046742065.1 Oratosquilla oratoria
TGAAGACATGTTAAGATAGACTTGAAAGAGAGAGAGAGGGGAGAGAGAGAGATAGATAGATAGAGAGAGAGAGAGAGAGAGAGAGAGAGAGAGAGAGAGAGAGAGAGAGAGAGAGAGAGAGGTGCTGGTTCGAAAAAGGAAATGAATTATATACGAAAGGCGAGATTTTGGAGACCGAAGAAATTTGGGATCTGTGCCAAGACTATATATCTTTAGAAATCGGGTTAGACTCCACAGGAGGGAAAGATGACGCGGTCTAATTGCAAAATTATGGGTTAGGCCTTAGAGGAAACTATTTGACTGCAGAAAAAAAAGACGCTGAGTAGGGTGTGTGACGTGGAAAAAAAAAACTAATGATATTTGAACCTCAACTGTGGTTGGCTGGATTTAGGTGGTTACTGACAAGTCCAAAGGATGGCCTAAGACGAAAAAAGGTGACCTCGCAAAGAAAACGAATGTCGCGTAAAGGAATTAATTTGCCTCAAGGAAAACCTTCGGGGGGGGGGAGAGAACGATGACATTCTGCTCATGTCACAAGCGAGAAAAATAGAGGGAGAAATCCAATTTCCTCGAAAGAAGGTTCGATGGGTGACAGCCTTATGAGGACAGGATGACAGTGACACGATGCCGCATGTGCCCTTTCGGCCCTTTAGGTGGAAAAGGTGAAAACCCCGTCGAGGAGGAGGAGGAGGAGGAGGAGGAGCAGGAGGAGCAGGAGGAGGAGGAGGAGCAGGAGGAGCAGGAGGAGGAGGAGGAGCGGCACACCAGGAGTCACGGGAGCTATCTCTCGCTCCCCCCCCCCCCACACACACACACCCCGTCAGGGGTCGGGCAGCGGGAATTGGCAAGCCTGGGCGGCGATTTCGATTCAGTTTGTGAGGAAAAAAGCCGCTTCGGCCTAGATGAAGCTGCCTAGATCTAGGATCAAACTGATTGATGCATGGGCTACGCAGAGTGCTTTCATGGTGAAAGGTTGTGTGTCGATGACGGAAGGTTGTGGTGGTGGTAGTTGTGGATGATTGAGATGGATCTCGCGGTGGCAATGGAGGATGCCTTTGGATTTTGCGGTGTTGGTAATGAATTATAATGGTCCTGTGCTGTTGAGTATTTATGCTTGGTTGATGGCTGAGAACGAATCACTGTTGATGGAGTCTGCCGGTTCTGATAATGACGCAGATTTCGTGTATATAGTTTCAGTTTAACGAGGCGCAATCATCGATGGAGAAGAGATCTTCAGGAAGAGGTTCGTTACACAAAGGGTATTGTTATGTGAAACTAATAGATTAACTGAATACAACATACAATAAACAAAGGCGTAGGCTTGGAGTACAGGGGAGGATAAACTGCATGGCATAGGAATTATGATACAGGAGGGGGAAAGGAGAGAGATAACAAAAAAAAACCACCTTCACAGGAGGGGAACAACTTTGAAAAGAATGCGACTGGACAAAGTATGAATAAAAGCTGTATTACAAGGTACGAAAAATCGTAGATGAGAAAGAAAAAGAGGGCGAAGAGAAAGAGAGAAGTAAGGGGGAAGAGGATAGAAGGAAGAGGAGCTGGAGGGGGAAGAAGAGGAAGCAGAGGGAACGAAGGAAGGACATAGGAAGATAAAAGAAGAGAAGAAACCCGTGAGAAGGAGAATAATAGAGGGGAAGAGGATGGAAGGAAGAGAGGCTAGAGGGGGAAGAAGAGGAGGGAAGGACTGAGGAGGAAGAAAAGAGAAGATATGGAGCCCGTGAGAGAGAGAGAGAAGTAGGGCGGAAGAGGATGGAAGGAAGAGAGGCTAGAGGGGGAAGAGGAGGAGGCAGAGAGGGAGAGGGAAGTACTGAGGAGGAAGAAAAGAGAAGATATGGAGCCCGTGAGAGAGAGAGAGAAGTAGGGCGGAAGAGGATGGAAGGAAGAGAGGCTAGAGGGGGAAGAAGAGGAGGCAGAGGGGAGGAGGGAAGGACTGAGGAGGAAGAAAAAAGAAGAGATGGAGCCCATGAGAGAGAGAGAGAAGTAGGGCGGAAGAGGATGGAAGGAAGAGAGGCAAGAGGGGGAAGAAGAGGAGGCAGAGGGGAGGAGGGAAGGACAGAGGAGGAAGAAAACAGAAGAGATGGAGCCCGTGAGAAGGCGGTGAGGATATGGCAGGAGGCAAAGACGACAACGAAACGTGTCCTGGAAGAGCAGCGATGGAAGTGATTAAAGGTTTTATCACACTGGGCTGTTTTCCTTCAACTTTCAATTAATCGGCGGTATCGCCCACTTCCAGAACTTTTTCCGCCTAAAATCACTATGGCAAACTATTTCATTTTCTCATCAATTTGCATAGAATGTCATTTGATTTACTGAAGGAATTTTTTTTCCTACAGGATATCCGTTTCCTCCCCGAAAGCTGCGGGCTGCAAATTTGCTGCAACTGTTGGAGGAAAAATAGCCCAGTGTGATAGCCTTAAGGGACAGACCGAACAGACGACACGAAATCCGAGGGAAAGGAGTTCTTGACTTCGTGAATACGAACTCTGTGGCGAAGAAGGATAGATCTGGACTTCGCGGTGTCGTTCTTCATCAGTTTCGCTACCGACGAGGTTCAAAGCACCTGAAGGAGATAACTTGGAGGCAGCAAAGAATAATAAAAGGTAAAGTACCATCCTGTATGGAAAGGATAAGTCACGACACTAAAAGAATAAACTAAGAATTTGGGAAAATATCGCACTATCGAAGTGTGAGACGTCTTGTTCGATTATTAGGGTTTTTATTTCCAAATAAATAAGAGTGTGCATTTGGAGGATTGACACGAGATGGCGAATTACCGGCAGATCTGCAAAGACTACCAAGGAACAAGTCATTTGTTTCTTGATGATTTTCAAATTAAGGAGCAACTTTAGGAGAGGCGGTGATTTTTTCCGGTCAATACTAGAGGTCAAGAATCACCACAGAACGTACATCTGCAATCTAGATTTATGAGCACATCTCAAGTTTGATCTAGGTTGGCATCAGCAATTCTACATATCCTAACCAGGTAGACTTAATGGTTTTTACTTATTTATTTATTCATTTACCTTATATATATATATATATATATATATATATATATATATATATATATATATATATATATACTGTATATATACATATACATATATATATATATATATATATATATATATATATTTAATATTTCAAGGCTATTGACCTATAAGGGGGTCATTAAGTCTGGTGTGAAGTTGTTCTGTCTCTACTTTTTTTTTTTTTTTTGTTCTCTGTCGACGCTGTTTTACAGTGAACTGATAGAACGAATACTGCTTATTTTTCCTACACAAAAGTGTAAACACCGTTCTGTAATTAGTTGCTCAGTTTAGATGTCTGTATCGCTGACAGTTCCGGGTCACTGATTTGAGATATATATATTTTTCAATAATTATTGATGCATATTTCACCTAAACTACAACGGCTCAACTATTCTGACAATTCTATAATTCATACACATAGACTTGTATCACTGATTAAACAATTCGCTGAGAAGACATTCTCTATTTGAATATATTCGAGCGAGCAAACCACATTTTTATTCAACTCGAGGAACTTAACATGTGAAAAGGAAAAAAAAAAAAGTTAATTAAACCGACTAGGAGTTGGAGGTTACAGGGGAAGGAAGAGATGAGAAAGAAGCGAAGACGAAGGAATAACGGCGGGGAGGAAGAAAAAAAGAAGAAAAAAAAAAAAAAAAAAAAAACGGGGAGGAGGAGGAGAAGAAGAAGAAGAAGAAGAAGAAGAAGAAGAAGAAGAAGAAGAAGAAGAAGAAGAAGAAGAAGAAGAAGAAGAAGAAGAAGAAGAAGAAGAAGAAGAAGAAGAAGAAGAAGAAAAAAAAAAAAAAAAAAAAGGACGAGAAGGAAAATGGGGGAGAAACGGCGAAGAGTAATGAAGAAGAGAGCGACCACGAGGAATGAGGGCACCAGCTGGCCGAGCTCCTTTCCTGACTGATGAACATGGAAGGGCGAAGACCAAAACGCGGCGGGAGTCCAGGGAAAGGATGAGACGCGTGTGTCCGACACAAAAAAAAGAAGGACGAGGAGGAGGAAAAGTAGGAAGAAGAGAACGAGAACGAGCAAATGGAGGAGAAGGAGGACGAGGAGGAGGAGGAGAAGAAGGAGGAGAAGGAGGAGGAGAAGGAGGTGGAGTAATAGGAGAAAGAAGAGGAGGAGGAGAGAAGAAAAAGGAAGAGAAGGATAAAAAGGAGGAGGAGAAGGAGCAGGAGGAAGAGAATGAAAAGTCAATTGGAGAAAAGGAAGAGAAAGAGGAAGAGGAGGTGGAAAAGTAGAGAGGGGAAAATGATGTGAAGGAATAAGAGGAGAAAGGAGAGGAAGGGGAAAGAAGAGAAGAAGGAAGTAAAGGCGTACGTGGAGGAGGAGGAGGAGGAGAAAGTGGGGGAGGAGGAGAAAGTGAAGGAGGAGGAGAAAGCGGAGGAGAAAGAGGGCGAGGTGGAGTAATAGGAGAAAGAAAAGGAGGAAAAGGAGGAGTAGGAAAAAGAGGAGAAAGAGGGGGAGAAGGAGGAGAAAGAGGGGAAAGAGGAGGAGTAAGAGAAGAGGGGAGAAGGAGAAGAAAGAGGGAAAAGAGGAGGAGGAGGAGTGAGAGAAAGAGGAGGAGTAGAAGGAGAAAGAGGGGGAGAAGGAAAAGGTGGAGAAAGAGGGGGAAGAGGAGGAGAATGAGGAGAAAGAGTAGGAGAAAGAGGAGGAGGAGTAAGAGAAAGGAGGAGGAGGGGTAGAGGAAAGACGAGGAAGAGGAGTAGGAGTAGGAGGTGGGGGAGGAGGAGGTACAGGTCTGCAAGTAAAAAAGAATGAGATGGGCCGCTGACAGCTTCTGAAGACTTCGACTGGTGGGATGAAGAACGGGAAATGGCTTGGGACAGGGAGCTCCCGGAGGGTGCAGGGGAGGGGGGAGAAGTGACGGGGTGAAGACACCCAGAGAGAGAGAAAGAGAGAGAGAGAGAGAGAGAGAGAGAGAGAGAGAGAGAGAGACGGGGAAGTAAGAAATAAGGGTGAATGAAGGACGAGATGGAGAGAGAGGAGAAAGAGAGTGAGAGTGAGAGTCAGCGAGGGAGAAGGGGGATAGAGAGAAGAGAGTGAGAGAGATAAAGAGAAAGAAAGTAAGGGCGAGAAAGAGAGAAAGATAGAGAATAAAGGGATGATAAAAATACAGTAGCATCAGACTGGAATAAATCAAATGGGGAAGAGGAAGAGGATAAGAGAAGGAGGGGAGGAAGAGTAGGAGGAGGGGAGGAAGAGAAGGAGAAGGAAAAGGAGGAGAAGGAAAAAGAGGAGGAAGGGAAAGAGGAAGAGGAGAAGGAGGAAGAGGAGGAGGAGGAGGAGGAGGAGGAGGAGGAGGAGGAGGAGGAGGAGGAGGAGGAGGAGGTGGAGGAGGAGGAGGAGAGCGGCTTGTCAACTCTCCTTTTTTGAAAAAGTTGAGGAAAGATAATCGAAGTTGATCGAGATCTTTGGCCCGGCCCGGTGCGGAGGCCGAGCGCCAGGCCCCTCGAGGCGAAAGCGAGGATGCTGACTCGATTTCAAAATGAGCCCCGGAGGGGAGGTGATCCTATCCGACGTCTTTCTCGCTGCGGCACCACATGAAGGTACCTCGTGTGTTTGACCCCTGAGCTGAAGCTAGACGAGTTTATTCAGATTAGACCGGATCCCCGAGTAAAGAGCAGGGGGAGAAAGAAGAGGTGGAGAAGTAGAGAGGGGAGAAAGAGAAGGTGGAGGAGAAGTAGAGAGGGGAGAAAGAAGAGGTGGAGGAGAATTAGAGAGGGGAGAGAGAGGAGGAGGTGGAGAAGTAGAGAGAGGGGAGAAAGAGGAGGTGGAGGAGAAGTAGAGAGGGGAGAGAGAGGATGTGGAGGAGAAGTAGAGAGGGGAGAAAGAAGCGGTGGAGAAGTAGACAAGGGAGAAAGAGGAGGTGGAGGAGAAGTAGAGAGGGAAGAGAGAGGAGGAGGTGGAGAAGTAGAGAGAGGGGAGAAAGAGGAGGTGGAGGAGAAGTAGAGAGGGGAGAGAGAGGATGTGGAGGAGAAGTAGAGAGGGGAGAAAGAAGCGGTGGAGAAGTAGACAAGGGGGAAAGAGGAGGTGGAGGAGAATTAGAGAGGGGAGAGAGAGGATGTGGAGAAGAAGTTGAGAAGGGAGAAAGAGGAGGTGAAGTTGAGAGGGGAGAATATGGAGAAGGAGAAAGAAGGGGAATAGGAGAAAGGAGAGGAGAACGAGGAGGAGGCAGAGGAGGAGAAAGAAGAGAAGGATAAAGCTCCTTTCGAATATGCGATACTCCCTCTACAGGCTTTGTCCTGGCTGATAACAGACCAACTTATTTCAATTTCCGGCAGGACCCCTTCGTTACAAGGACAACTTTCCATTTTTGTTAGGAAGCCACAAGGTTCTCTTCGGCTTTGGTCGAGGACTTCTTGCCGAAGGCAATAAAACGTCAAGAGCTGCTGCAGTTTAGGACCCCGTGGACGTCAACGACGACGACGACGACGACGACGACGACGAGGAGGAGGAGGAGGAGGAGGAGGAGGAGGAGAAAGAGGAGGAGTAGGGAGGAGGAAAAAGAGTAGTAGGGAGGAGTAAGAGGAGGAGGAGGAGGAGGAGGAGGAAGAGGAGAGGAGTAGGGAGGAGGAAGAAGAGTAGTAGGGAGGAGTAAGAGGAGGAGGAGGAGGAAGAGGAGAAAAGGAGGAGGAGAAAAAGGAGGAGGAGGAGGAGGAGGAGGGGAAGGTGGAGGTGGTAGGGATGGTAGAAGATTGGGAGTGGCGTAGGAAGAGGAGGAGGGAGTGGTGTAGGAAGAAGAGGAGGGAGTGGTAGAGGAAGAGGGAGTGGTAGAAGAAGAGGGGTTGTGGGGAAAGAGGAGAGGTAGTGGAGGAAGAGGAGGAGGTGGAGGAGGAGGTGGAAGAGGAGGTGGAGGAGGAAGGGGTGGTGGAAGAGGAGGACGGGGTGGAGGAAGAGGAGTGGCAGAGAGTGATGGAGGAAGAGGAAGAGGAGGAGGAGGAGGAGTGGGTGGTGGTGGAGAAGTAGAAGGAAGAGGAGGAAGAGAAGAAGGACCTTTACGAGAATGCTGATAGAGGACTGTGTCCCTGCACGGTTCGTAGAACAGAGCAATCTCTTATTGTCTGCTGAAATAAATAAATAAATATATATATATATATATATATATATATATATATATATATATGTATATATATATATTATATATATGTATGTATATATATATATATGTATATATATATATGCATATGTATATATATGTATATGTATATATATGTATATATATATATATATATATATATATATATACATTATATATACATATGTATATATATATATATACATATGTATATATATGCAAATATATATATATATACATATATATATACATATATATATATATATATATATATATATATATATATATATATATATATATATATGTATATATATAATTAGTGGGAGGTATGTCACATAAAGGAGATCGTAGGTCCGGCCCGAGAACCAAGAGCCAGCCCCACGGGGATCCACCTCCGAGTGTCATTGGAGCTTTGGAGACGCGTAGGAACGAGATGAGCCTCTCCCACGTCCGTCTCGGAAGGTCATGGCGTGCTTTGATAAGTTTCAATTTCCACAAGAGGAGGAATATTTCTTACTTTCATGAAGAAGAACTTACGAAGACCCTCAGCATTCACCAAGACCATACCGAGAAGTAATAATTTCGTGAGATCTGAGACTATTAAAAAAAATGCGAGAAGGAAGTAAAAGACAAAGTCACTAATATATAAAATGACCTCAGATGTAAAGCTCTTGCAAGGAAAAAATTCTGACAATAACAATGACCTCCATGAGAAAAAAGAAGAGCATCACGAAAAGGACGCTCTTTGGAAGAATGAAGCCCCATCGAGGACAAGCACCCACCTCGAGAAGGCACACGACCCTAACGACGGGGATTACCCCAACGAGGAGAAGATTACCACGACGATGAGGACAACCATCATCATGAGGAAGGAAAGCGAGAGGAGGAGGAAGAGGAGAAGGAGGAGGAGAAGGAGGAGGAGAAGGAGGAGGACGAGGAGGAAGAACAGAGGGAGGAGGAAGATGAGGGCGAGGAGGAGAGCGATGATGAGAAGGAGGAAGGGGAGGAAGAAGAGGAGGAGAAGAATAGGAGGGGGAGGAATAGGAGAAGGAAAAGGAGAAAGTGGCGAGGGAGGAGGAGGAGGAGGAGAGGTAGAGGACGAGGAGCAGGAATATAAGGGGGAGGAAGGGGAGGGAGTAGAGGAGGAGGAAGGGGAGGACGAGAGAAGAGGAAAGGGAGGAGGAATAGGAGGAGGAGGAAAGGGAGGAAGAATAGGAGGAGGAGGAAGGGGAGATGGAATAGGAGGAGGAAGGGGAGGAGGAAGAGGAGGAGGAAGGGGAGGAGAAGGAGGAAGGGAAGGAGGAGGAGGAACAGGAGGAAGAGGAGAAGGGGTGGAGGAGGAGGAGGAGTAAGGGGAGGACGAAGAAGAGGAAGAGGAGGAAGGGGAGGAGGAAGAGGAGGAGGAGGGAGAGGAAGAGGAGGAGGAAGAGGAAGTGGAGGAGGAGTAAGAAGAGGAAAAGGAAGGCTATCCTCATGAGGAAGTCCTTGTATGAGTGAGGGAGGGGAAACTGTCCGTCGAGTGAGGTTTTGTCGACAAGAAGAGATGAACATGCGAGGGAAGAAGAAGAAGAAGAAGAAGAAGAGACGACGATTTGAGATAGAAACAAAGGTTCGAATGACACTGCAAGGGTAGCGCGAAAAAGAGACGTGATGGAGAGGGACAGAAGGAGGGGAGAGAAGAAAGAGGGAAGAAAAGTCCCAAGAAAAAGAAGACCGGAGGATGTGACGAGAGAAAAGAGAACTGAGGGAAAGCTGGAAAATTCAAAACAAGGCAAGAGAAAGAAATGAGGAGGAACGTGGGAAAAGGGGCAGATGAGAAGAGGAGGAGGAGGAGGAGGAGGAGGCAGAGTTGGAGGGGGGGAGGGGCAAGGGAGGAGAGGAACGAAGAGGAAGGAGGAGGGAGGAGGAAGAAGGAAGGAGGAAGGAGGTAGGAGGAAGGAAGAGGGTGATGGAGCTAGGAGGAGTCAAGTATGGGGATTAGATATTTATTCCGTCCAAGATAACCAGCGTTTCTATCTATGTAGAGATACGACTAGATGTCGCCAGACGATTTTATTCAGCTGAGGTGAGTCACGCTCCCCTCACTCCGCAACGAAAGAGTCCAACACTACAACCCTATAACCATAACCCCTTCGTTGCGTTTTAATAGACTTATTCTTACTGTCGCCAGACGATTTTATTCAGCTGAGGGACTTCGAAAGGTTTCAGACGCTTTCTCCTCTATCAATATCAGTTAGCCCTCCTCCACAACTCCACATTTCCTCCTTGCTTTTCTCTTTCTCCTTTCCCGACAATGCCCTCCTTGTTCCACGGCCCAATCACGACAGTTGGCCGTTGTCTTGGACACTCCTTCCTCCAGCTGCAGGCGACGTTTGCTCCTCCGCACCCGAGCACTTCCTAAAGGATTAAAACCTGTATTACAATCGAGCTAATGCCAGGAAACCTGAGTCTGCTTGAAGAAACCCCTTAATCCCGTGTGGCACTTAGATTTTATTCTGGTGTTCCCAGGCTATTTCATTCGGATAAACGTGATCTCCTTGGTAGTGATGGGGTCATGTGTCCTTCGCCCATCGAGACAACTCCACAGCTGCTCCTACCTTCAATCCAACCCCTCACTTCTCCCCTTAATCCAATCCCTCGCCCCTCCCTTTAACCCAACCCCTAGCCCCTCCCCTTAATCCAACCCTTACCCTTTCCCCTTCACTCAACCCCTCGCCTCTCGCCTTAACCCAACCTCTCGCCTCTCCCCTTAACCTAACCCCTGGCTTCTCCCTTTAACCCAACCCCAGTCCTCTCCCCTTAATCCAAACCCTCGCCTCTCCCTTTCACCCAACCCCTCGTTTATCCCCTTAACCCAGCCCCTTGCCTCTCCCCTTAACCCAACCCCTCACCTCCCCTTAACCAAACTCCTCGCCTCTCCCCTCAACCCAAACCCTTGCCTTTCCCCTTAACCCAACCCCTCATCTCTCCCCTTAATCCAACCCCACGCCTCTCCCCTTAACCCAACCCCACGCCTCTCCCCTTAACCCAACTCACTCGCTTCTCCCCTTACCCTAACTCCTCTCCTTTCCCCTTAATCCAACTCCCTCGCCTCTCCCCTTAACCCAACCCCTCACCTCTCCCCTTAATCCAACCCCACGCCTCTCCCCTTAACCCAGTCCCTCGCCTCTCCCCTTAACCCAACTCACTCGCTTCTCCCCTTACCCTAACTCCTCTCCTTTCCCCTTAATCCAACTCCCTCACCTCTCCCCTTAATCCAACCCCTCACCTCTCCCCTTAATCCATCCTCTCGCCTATCCCCTTAACCCAACCCCTGGCTTCTCCCTTTAACCCAACTCACTCGCTTCTCCCCTTACCAGCCCCCCTCGCCTCTCCTATCCTCATTCTCTCGTGTACATGATTTTTTCTCGATTCCACCTGTATCGTTCAGTCTCTCCCTCTTCCTATGCCCCGTCCCTCCCCCTGTCCCGGGCAGAGGAGAATCGTCCAGCGTCAGCCAAAACAAATTATCTAAAGAGTGTCAGCAGAAATGGAAATAATTCTACTAACAAGCTTATGTAATGACATATTGACCAACGTTTTTAACGGCACTGAAGAACGTTTTCAGCAATATTAAGGCAGAAAGTGATACGTGAATAAGTAAATGAAAAAACAAGAAACAGATTTAAACACACAGAAATAAATTAAATGAACAAATAATGAACGTGAGAACGAGTTACAAAACAAGGTTGGATCGATTAGCTGCAACAGCTTTGCGGAATGCTGGGTGAGGGAGAATGCACCTGAGAAGGAATACTGAGAACCTAGAGATACGAAGACCACACCACGCAAACAACATTCATTCAGACTACACAAAGACGCGCAGGCATGCAAATACACATAGAAGCTACAAACAATAACTTGTACATATATAACTCCCTCTCATTCACTCTCTAAACACTCGAGAGGCCCCCTTCAGCTGCATAAAATCGCCTGCAAACACGAGGCACAAAGGTCCATAAAGAACGTCCACACATATTCAAACTCGCAGACATATATTACAGACATAAAATACGCACAAGCAAGGCCGTTATAAATGATCACATACAAACACATTTTCACTCTCATTTGGATGAAAACACAACTAGCTTGCTTTGCACGGTCCCCCTCCTCCCCATATGTCTGGCTGTCAGAACCAAATTTACATTTGTAAATACGCGTGTTCACAAACGTTAATCTGCCATAGCTTTGTTCAGTGCCATAACTCTATGAACACGTACATGCCCACGCGCGCGCACACACACACTCATACACACGAGTGTATGTGTGTGAATACTCTTTTATAGTCTGTTCACTGTCATATCTCTATGAACACTTAATACACACACATACACTCACATACACGTGTATGTATGTGTGTGTGAATACTCTTTTATAAAATCTTTGTTCACTGCCATATCTCTATGAACACGTACATACACGCGCGCGCGCGCACACACACAAATATATACACATACACATATGTGTGTATGTGTGTGCGTGTGAATACTCTTTTATAAAGTCTATCACACTACTGCAGAACTGTTCAATTGTTCTTCTCTACTCCATGCAGAAATGATGATGGACATCAGGGTTACACCACCAACAGATTATTCGGCACTCTTTGCCTACAATATCCTCGGCCATGATTAAATATTGAGATTGCTGCTCCTACCTCTGTGTGTGTGTGTGTGTGTGTGTGTGTGTGTGTGTGTGTGTGTGTGTGTGTGTGTGTGTGTGTGTGTGTGTGTGTGTGTGTGTGTGCACGTGTGTATGCAACGAAGGGATTACCGTAGGCACAATATTCCACAACCTCGCCTACAAAGGTCTTCGCAAAAAAAAAAAAAAAAAAAAAAAATCCTACATGGAGGCTATCTTCTTCAATCATGGCCGGCATATGCCTCTGGAACGTATTCCCAGCAGTAAGCCGAATCCCTTTCTTTCTTTCCTCCCCCTCCAGGATGAAATACAAACTTTCGGAAAAACCTCGCCAAACTATAACAACTTAGTCTCCCCTTCTCTATTCTCCCCAGAAGTGATATTCGCTTTGAGGATTTCCTTACACTGGGTTTCACTTCCAGCTTCATCGCCTTTAAATCCATCACCATTAAGGGGTAAATCTACACAAGAAACCACTCTACCTCCACATCAACCCTAGTCCTACCCTGTCACCATAAACTCACCACCATCATCACTGTATCACCAATAGCAGGTATCTCCTCTACTTTTACTGTTTATGAGTTAAGCATGGACACATATATAGAGAGGAAGCTCACGCTTTTCACGATCCATGCTTCACTCGAAACCAGTAAAAGTGGCGGGGATGCCCCTCTGTTTCTGAA